>NC_074690.1:9738559-10061059 GCF_029448725.1 Salvelinus fontinalis
ACGTATACCTCCCACATGCATATACAACAGACTCACTGCACTGTGCCATTACACCCACATGTGACAAAACACAAGCCACACTGTCTCTAGGAACTCTATGACAGTTTCGGGGTACTTCTCAAACATCCCAAGCTGCATTGGGCTTTTTCTAGCGCTATATCTCAATTTACCGGTCAATGACAACACATCGCTAGCGCTAGGTTGTGGATAGTTTTATAGTGTTAGTGTTAGTGAACCAAAAAAAGTTTGATATAATCTCTGCGTTTCCACAAAGTTGCCACTGAGGGAGAAGGGTTGAGGATCACTTTTAGTCTAACTCTGTGTTTTTTAGTGCCGTTCAATTTCCCTCTCACCTTGGCTTTTCTCTGAGTCTATTTGGGTTTCATTGATTTATCCGCTGTGACGCTGGCTTGGCACCAGCCTCTGCTGACCCCGCAGAAAAATACCAACCCTGCCGTCTAACAGCACTCTCTCTGCTCTGCTCCGCTCCCCAAACACACCATATACAATGAGCCATGAATGATTGTGTCAGAGAGCTGGAACCTCGTCAACCTGCCTGCCGCTCTTGCTAGCTCCCAGTAGCCCCACACATAACACACAATAGAGTATGGAGATTAGTGTCTCTCTCTGAGAGAACCACAAATGGCTCCGGGGGTTGGTAGGTGGTGTTGGTGTTTGTACTGTAGCTTACCTTCTGTTCAGGGGCTCTGTTTAGAGCTTTGGCGGTCCAGGTGGAGGACGTGAGGCCAGGTTGGCTGGTTGTCTGGTTGTGTGAGGACCGGGGACACGACCACAACCAGTCATAAGCAGCCTGACTAAAATGTGTGTCACCTTGAGCTCTCTGGAGGAGGTGTCCGGACACACACCCGCTGGGCCAGGCAGGGTGTGAAGAGGGAGGGAGAGAGGACGAGGGTAGAGTGGAAGGAGAGATTTCTGGTCGTGACAAGTGCGACTTCAGGGCTGAGAGAGAGCGAGCTGGGTAATAATCTGAAGAAGATTCACACCTAGAACTTTGATACTGTCTCTGTCCCCAAATCCCCCCCCCCTGTCTCTCTCTGTGTCTCTGTCACTCTCTCACTCTCCCTCCCTTTTTCTCCCTCTCTCTCTCTCTCTCTCTGTCTCTCTCATGCATTATAAATGGCTGATGATGACAATGACAGCTCCTCAGGTGTACACTGTACCGGATTTGTTGTTCTGCTCACAGGCATAGCAGCCCCCCTCTAACCACCTGCGTTGGCACGACACACACACACACACACACACACACACACACACACACACACACACACACACACACACACACACACACACACACACACACACACACACACACACACACACACACACACAGACACAGACACAGACACACACACACACACAGACACACACACACACAAACAAACACAGCTGCTGTGTCAGCGGGACGCTTTGGCTAGAGAAATGGGGATGTTCACTTTCTACATGGATCTGTTTTACACAACTGTAGGGGGTGTTCATCGAGCCATAACCCCATCATGGATATCCTGCCTTACTTCTCTGTTTAGACAAACCACAAATGCTAATCATTTACATTCAACTCATACCACAACTTTGAACAGATTATTTCAGTTATAATACAAAGGTACGGCGGTGCTCAGTGTAAGCTTGGTGTGAGGTGATATGAGGGATCATTGGCCAGTCAGACAGTCAAATGAGAGAGACAGCCTCCTCAGGTAAAGAGGAGTCTTTTCAGCAGGTTGTCGGGGTGGCTCTGCCTGCCTCCTCACTGAGTCATGTGAGAACATAACACTGAGCATCTGTTCCTGCTGTCTCCCCTCCCGATGGCTACTATTTTTAGTATAAAGGAGGGATAGGTATGTGTATCCATTTGTGGTTCGTGAAAGGAAAGAAAGAGGAAAGGATTTAGAATGTGAAAACAATCAAGGCTATTGGTATGACGTCCTTTTGTCCAATCTGTTGTCACATTTTCAAAACTCTAAACACAACTAGCACAACATCCGTCTGTTGTGGACCAGACCATTAACACAATTCATGTTGTTTTCACAGAATATGCAGTCAATTAACAGGTTTCTAAAATGCTTACATTTTCTTTACAAACAAGCTTACCCAATACCAAAACTATGGATCTTTCTTGTCTTATTTCCAAATGCTTGCACACAGCATGGCAGAAATGAAGACCTAATGTTTAGAACCTTACATATAGTGTAACATCTCTACTTCTGCAACAACAGCAGCTCAAAAGCTATATTGAAACAGCTGATACGCATCTTTGAATGTACAGATAATTGAAACATTGAAAAATAGCTGATTCACTGTAAGTTGTGTAAAATAGACCAACCACAGCTGATTCCAATCTCAATTGGAGACACAGCCAGGTGTTGAAGTTATTTCAATTACATGGACATACACAGTTAAAAGGGTACTCTTTGGATTGATTTTGTTCAATGTGGATACAGAACAACACAGAGGAGCAGTGAGAGAAAAAATGATGTCTGGACAAGGGAAAGGAATAGTTGGACCATGGAGAGGAGTAGCTGGACCAGGCAGAGGAGTAGTTGGACCAGGGAGAGGAGTAGCTAGACCAGGCAAAGGAGTAGTCGGACCAGGACAAGGGAGAAGGAGAGGTAGAGGAGAGCAGTAAGAATGCGTGGTGGTGTTGAAAGGAGAGTAAGAGCTGCTGTCACTGATGAAATAAGACCCACCATCATAGACCATGTGATAAACCAGGGTCTATCACTGAGAGAGGCTGGTGAAAGAGTCCACTCTAATACCATGGTCTATCACTGAGAGAGGCTGGTGAAAGAGTGTCACGTTCCTGACCTGTTTTCTGTTGTGTTGTATGTGTGTGATGGTCAGGGCGTGAGTTTTGGGTGGGCAGTCTATGTTTTCCGTTTCTATGTTGGTTTTGGGTTGCCTGGTATGGCTCTTAATTAGAGGCAGGTGTTTTGCGTTTTCCTCTAATTGAGAGTCATATTAAGGTAGGTTGTTCTCACTGTTTGTTTGTGGGTGATTGTCGCTGTGTCTGTGTTTTTTGCACCACACGGTACTGTCTCGTCTCGTTCGTTCGGTCGTTCCTGTTCATGTGTTCTTCGTTTCATGTAAGCTCGTAGTTTAGGTCTGTCTAGTTCGTTTTGTTATTTTGTAAATTAGTCAAGTGTATTTCGTGTGTGTTATTCGTCTTGCAATAAAGTCATTATGTATTCACAACCCGCTGCGCCTTGGTCTACTAACTCACCGAAAGACAGCCGTTACAAAGAGTCCACTCTAATACCATGGTCTATCACTGAGAGAGGCTGGTGAAAGAGTCCACTCTAATACCATGGTCTATCACTGAGAGAGGCTGGTGAAAGAGTCCACTCTAATACCATGGTCTATCACTGAGAGAGGCTGGTGAAAGAGTCCTCTCTACCATGGTCTATCACTGAGAGAGGCTGGTGAAAGAGTCCACTCTAATACCATGGTCTATCACTGAGAGAGGCTGGTGAAAGAGTCCACTCTAATACCATGGTCTATCACTGAGAGAGGCTGGTGAAAGAGTCCACTCTAATACCATGGTCTATCACTGAGAGAGGCTGGTGAAAGAGTCTAATCTCAGACGGTGAACCGTGGCTTCCATTATCTGGATTTTTCAACAAACCAATAAGTAAGTAATGCATTTCACAAGGGCTTCTTCTATCATTACTGTTGCTATGTCCCACAGTAACTGTAGGGCAGCAGTCCCAATGCAAATACATATGTTGTATTTGTGTTCCTCTAAAGGACGCAACGTCTTCCTCCCTCTGGGGGAAGAGGAAAGCTCCTCAGTGAAGACCAAGAGCCATTGTAGG
This sequence comes from Salvelinus fontinalis, assembly GCF_029448725.1. Taxonomy (NCBI): domain Eukaryota; kingdom Metazoa; phylum Chordata; class Actinopteri; order Salmoniformes; family Salmonidae; genus Salvelinus; species Salvelinus fontinalis. The sequence continues at coordinate 9,742,387 of NC_074690.1, forward strand.
ATTGGTCATTGCTGACAATGCAATAGAACTGAGAGAAATTCAGGCCAGAATTGTAGAGGACAACCTGGTATTCCACAATGTGGAAAGCATCAGCCTGACTTCCATCGCTCGAACACATAGTTGGAAGGAAACAGTTGCACACAGCTCCTTTTGAAAGGAACAGTGAGCGGGTCAAGGAACTCCGGCACCAATACGTCCAGGTATGGTGTCTATCCAATATGTCTTATTCTATAGTGAGTTTTAAACTATGCTACTCTACATGTAAACATGGGTTACAGTACATACAGTAGGACATACTGAAAAGCATTTACACATACTGTGTTTGATTTCTTTCAGAGAGTCATGGAGTTGGAGGCTAAACAGACCCCACATGAAATCATTTATGTAGACGAGGCAGGGTTTAACCTGGCAAAAACACGTCGGCGGGGAATAAAAGTCATCAGGAAAAGGGCCGCCGTTGATGTGCGGTCAGAGAGGAGCAAATATCACAATGTGTGCTGCAGTCTCGAGTGCTGGTTTGGTCCTGCAGAAATGCCAGATTGGTCCCTACAACACTGAGCTCCTTCTTCTGTATTTGGATGACCTCCACCAACAACTGGTGCCAGAAGCAGAAAGGGAACAGGTGGGAGGAAACATGAGGACATTGTGATTGCATGGGACAATGTAGCATTCCACCATTCACATGCAATCACAAACTGGTTTGCAGCCCATCCAAGAATGGTTTCCCTTTTCCTCCCCCTCTACTCGCCTTTCCTCAACCCCATTGAGGACATTTTTTTCTGCCTGGAGGTGGAAAGTGTATGATCATTGGCCACATGACCAAATGACCCTCCTGGATGCAATGGATGCCGGCTGCAGAGACATCTCAGCTGAAGACTGCCAGGGGTGGATAAGGCATGCCAAGCATTTCTATCCAAGGTGCATAGCGAGAGATGACATAAGATGGGATGTGGACGAGAACATGTGGCCAAATGCTGAAGATCGTATAGATTAGAACAGGACTGTGCATTTTTGTGTTTTTTTCCCTTCGGTTGCCTTTTTTACTGTAATTGTGTTTTATTTTTATACATTTGGAACCAAAGGCCATGTATGTTGGATTTTTGTTGATCACTGGCAGCAATTTCATGTTGCTAATAAATCTTTTACTGCAGCAATTCTGTCACTTACTATTTGTTTCTACTGTACATTCTATAAAGTAAAGTTGACTCATTCACTTTAGATAGTATGTTGCCAAAATGCACACATTCGACACTCAACCAATAAAATGTAGAGTGGTTTACAGCAAAAAGAAACTGAATTATAAAAACAATACATTTCATATTGTCTACTGTCTGCAGGTAGAACTGAAACATGAAAAGTAATGCAGTTTTTGTAATGCCATCAACTGTTAGTATTTTGAAAGTCATTGTTGTCACGTTCTGACCTTAGTTTCTTTTTATGTCTTTGTGTTGGGTTGGTCAGGGCGTGAGTTTGGGTGGGTAGTCTATGTTCTGTTTTCTATGTTGTATTTCTATGTCTGGCCTGATATGGTTCTCAATCAGAGGCAGCTGTCGATCGTTGTCTCTGATTGAGAATCATATTTAGGTAGCCTGTTTTCCCACTATGGGTTGTGGGTGTTTATTTTCTGTCTAGTGTCTGTTCACCTTACAGATACGTTTCGTTTTTCTTATCGTTGTTATTTTTGTGTAGTGTTCAGTTTGAAATTAAAATATGATGAACACTTACCACGCTGCATTTTGGTCCTCTCCTTCCACCAAAGAGAATCGTTACAATTGTGCTATATGTTCCTCTTGGACAGAAAACATGTGATAGTGTTATGACAGAATGATTAGACATTGAGTTGGGTTTGCTGTGTTTTGGAAGAGTTAGTGTATGTAAAGAACGTTTTTTTTGCATTTTGAAATGTAGATTCGGTATTTTATGAACAAAATGCGGTTTTGAGCAGAAAATTAACTATTTGGCCAGTTGTGTGACGTAGGTGTGCTGCTGTGTTAAGTGTTTAGAAAAAAATATCTTAAGGATAGGTGAACGCTTGTTAGCGATTGTAAAAAAAAAAAAAATGTAATAGGATGGAAGTACAGGTTTGTGTGTGCACTGTGGTGAATCGTAGAAAGAGGAGAAAAATGGACGTAGACTGTAAAAACAATTAAGGACTTTGATGCTAATTATAGGGCTGAAGGATCACTGTGGTAAAAGGAAGAAAGATGAGTGAAAATAGATGAGGTTAAACAATCAAGGTTGTTGGTAATAATATGAGGGCTTAGTTAATAATGATATTGATGATGACGGTGTTAAAGGCTCACCACACTGTGTGTCTCAGAGTGTCTGTATTGTTTCTGCTGAGCCCTGCAGCTCAGGACACTTTAATTTGCTCCAGCTTTGGACCCACTCTACCATGTAAATGCAATCAAGTTGCTGACAAAAGTATTTCTGTTGGCAGTGTTGCCGTCTGCCTTCTCTGCCTTGCCTTCTCTCAATTAGAAAAAATAAATAAAGTAAAGCGGGAAAATGATCTAAAAATAGAAACATGAATCACTCTAGCTAGCCCAGACAGGCCTCATCGTGGGAAGCAGTAACTTACAGGAGGTTACGACTTTTATCCATCCACAGAAACGAAGCCACTGTAACGCTTGTCTTCCTCCTCTTCTGAGGAGGAGTAGTAGGAAGGATCGGAGGACCAATGCGCAGCGTGGTAAGTTTCCATACTTTAATAAAGCAAATAGAAACACTGAACAAAAACAATAAAGTGAACGAAAGAAAACGAAACAGTCCTGTCTGGTGACATACATAAAGACAGAAAATAAACACCCACGAAACACAGGTGGAAAAAGGCTACCTAAGTATGATTCTCAATCAGAGGCAGGTGTCGTTAGTTGTCTCTGATTGGGAACCATATTTAGGTAGCCTGTTTTGTATTGTGGGTTGTGGGTGATTGTTCCTGTTACTGTGTTCCTGTGTTTGTGTTGTCACTATACGGGACTGTTTCGTCTTCGTTCGTTTATTTGTTATTTTGTTTGTGTCAAGTATTCATATTAAAATGGATACTCACCACGCTGCATCTTGGTCCAACATTCCAACAAGAATTCCGTTACAGAATCACCCACCAACAAAGGACCAAGCAGCGTGGTAACGGAAAGCAGCAGCGATCGCGGGACTCCTGGACTTGGGAGGAGATTCTGGACGGAGAAGGACCCTGGGCACAGGCTGGACAATATCGCCGCCCCAAGGCTGAGCTGGAGGCAGCAAAAGCCGGAGAGGCGGTGGTATGAGGAGGCAGCGCGGCTGGAAGCCCGAGAGGGCTTCCAGTGGCACGGGGAGTGTGGCGAAGTCAGGTAGGAGACCTGCGCCAACTCCCCGTGCTTACCGTGGCGAGAGAGGGACCGGGCAGGCACCGTGTTATGCCGTGAGGCGCACAGTGTCCCCGGTGCGCAGGCAGAGCCCGGTGCAGTACATAGCAGCGCCTCATATCGGTCGGGCTAGAGTGGGCATCGAGCCAGGTGCCATGAAGCCGGCTCAGCGCATCTGGTCTCCAGTGCGTCTCCTCGGGCTGGGGTACATGGCACCAGCCCTACGTATGGTGTCCCCGGTTCGCCAGCACAGCCCAGTGCGGGCTATTCCACCTCGCTGCACTGGCCTGGCTACGGGGAGCATTCAGCCAGGTAGGGTTGGGCAGGCTCGGTGCTCGAGACCTCCAGTGAGCCTCCACGGTCCGGTCTATCCGGTGCCTCCTCCACGTACCAGACCTCCGGTGGCAGCCCCACGCACCAGGCTGTCTCTCCGTTTCCTTCCTTCAGGTGCTCCCATTTTTCCAGCGCCACCCGAGCCGCCCGTCTGTCCAGCGCCGCCTGAGCCGCCCTCCTGTCATGAGCCGCCTGAGCCGCCCGTCTGTCCTGAGCTGCCTGAGCCGCCCGTCTGTCCTGAGTCATCTGTCCTGAGCCGCCCGTCAGTCAGGAGCCGCCTGAGTCGCCCGTCAGTCAGGAGCCGCCTGAGCCGCCCATCAGTCAGGAGCCACCTGAGTCGCCCGTCAGACAGGAGCTGCCTGAGTCGCCCGTCAGACAGGAGCTGCCTGAGCCGCCCGTCAGTCAGGAGCCGCCTGAGCCGTTAGTCAGTCCGGAGCTGCCCCTCAGGCCTGAGCTGCCCTTCAGTCCGGAGCTGCCCTTCAGTCCGGAGCTGCCCCACAGTCCGGAGCTGCCCCTCAGTCCGGAGCTGCCCCTCAGTCCGGAGCTGCCCCTCAGTCCAGAGGCACTCCTCAGTCCAGTGGGGTCCTTTATTAGGGTCCCCAGTCCAAGGTCGGCGGCAAGGGTCGCCGCTCTAAAGATGCCACGGAAGCGGACTAAGACTATGGTGGAGTGGGGTCCACGTCCCGCGCCAGAGCCGACACCGCGGACAGATGCCCACCCAGACCCTCCCCTATAGGTTCAGGTTTTGCACACCTTGGGGGGGGGGGGGGGGGGGGGGTACTGTCACATTCTGACCTTAGTTCTTTTGTTATTTCTTTGTTTTAGTATGGTCAGGGCGTGAGTTGGGTGGGTTATCTATGTTTGTTTTTCTATGTTGGTTTTTGCGTTTGGCCTGGTATGATTCTCAATCAGAGGCAGGTGTCGTTAGTTGTCTCTGATTGGGAACCATATTTAGGTAGCCTGTTTTGTATTGTGGGTTGTGGGTGATTGTTCCTGTTACTGTGTTCCTGTGTTTGTGTTGTCACTTCACGGGACTGTTTCGTCTTCGTTCGTTTATTCGTTATTTTGTTTGTTTCAAGTATTCATATTAAAATGGATACTCACCACGCTGCATCGTCAGAGGAGGACGAAGAATTCCGTTACAGCCACATCGATTTCACTGGCCATTTTTTTATTTCACTGCGGGTTCTTTATGCGTCATTAATATTTCTCATAATCCAAGCCGACTAGGTTAATTTAATGAGAAGGCCTCTGTACAGTGAGACAGATTGCTGACCTCTTAACATACCCAGAGACCCAGTCAACTCTAAATTAGGTTGCCCATTCACTTCATTACCCAAACTGTGTTTTCACTGGAGGAGAGATTGCAAAATGCATGGATTATTAGACGTTGGTCTAACCTGAGTAGGTTAACAGATCATTGGCCTTTCTTAGATGAAGACTGATTGCTCAACCTTACACATGTAAAGGTTGCGTCAACCTTCAACTAAGGCTTTCTTTCACCATTAATTCCCATCTTTCTTCTGACACACAAAGTATGCTGTGGACGTTATAGGGAGTGGCGGTTCAGGTTAAGAGCGCCAAATGTTAATGGCCTAGTACCTTACTAATTAAATCACTTTCACTCGCAGTCCAAAATTACTTCTCATAAATGCATCATTAAGTTCCCATTCAAGGTCTGCCTCAGGGGCTGAACGTCTGAAACAAGTCTTCTTGATGGTGGTGGGTGCCGTTACAATACTTTCACCACACCGTTTGGATAAAAAAACAGATAGCTCTACAGTTCTGGGAGAAAATTGATTTTGTTCAAAAATGGCACATGCATGCAAATTTGTGTTAATATCTGCATAACAAGGGGAACATAAAAGTACGGTGCGACTGAGCGCTAACCTTAAAACTTTTTTAAATCTGGAGATAAAGCTTCACTCTCTCGACTTTTCACGGTGTCAAGAGAGAATTTGAGATTGCACACTAGAAGGTGTCTCGGCGAAGGAGCGTCAGCACAAGGTGTGCACTCAGCAGGGTGAATGTGTTTCCAGGTGACTGTTTTCTTCAAATATAACAGGGCCTGCTGAACGATCTGAATGAGCATTCCAAATTATCTAGAAATATTCAGAAAAATCATCATTGTGTACCAAATTGTTCCGATAGGAGATGGCTGATTATTTCTTAGCAGTGCTTCTGCACCATTTTCATTGTATATCGCTCTGCTATTTGTAATACATCTACTGGAAAGCATTACCATCATATCACTGTTTGAAATGGCACTTTAAAATCCAAACCTGTGCTAATTCTACACAACATTTGCAGAGTGTTGGCTAATGTTCTCAAAAGTCTACAGTAAATATAAACATGTCTGAGTTGGTTGTCAATGTGAGCGATTTGTTGCCCTGTGCATGTTCACGAAATGAAAGAATGATAAATAACACCTAATCTGGGATGGGGGAGAGAGACAAGAGGGATCAGGGGAGAGAGACAAGAGTGTTAGCATCTGTGGGAGGGGAAGCATGAAAGGCAAAGATCCCAAAAGTCTTAAAATAAGACTAGAATAGATAGTGACAAAGAGGCTCTTGTGAATATCATGCATTCCTGACTGTGGTGACATATTGTACAGTGGCTGAGTTTAGGTTTCTGGTGACAGAATGTCAACTCACATTAGTCCAGGAAAGATAGGCGGCTAAGGGAAAACAAGGTGGCAGCGTGGTGGAGAGAGGGAGAAAAAGAGAGAGGGAGGGGGGAGTGAGAAGGGGGGGGAGGGTTTCAGCGTCAAGGCTGTTCACAGACACAGTGTGTCAAGATAGTCAAATTTGAGAGAGGCGGGGGTGGAGGGGAGGGGGTGAGGTTGGCAGTTGACACGGTGTCTGGTCGGTTTTCAACCTCAGAACAGACAGAGAGTCATAGTTTTACCCTTGTCTCCTTCATAGAGGGCAAGTCAACTTGTGAAGCCGGTCTCCCACAGGAAAGTCCCAGTAAGTCCCAGAGGGTGTCAGGTTCTGTGGGTACACAAAACTGAGAATGTGTGATGTGTATGTGTCATATTATTAGGGAAGGCACATCACCTCGATTTATTTTGATGTTCACATTCACAAATATATGAGCTATGATTCAAGACAAACACAGTGTACATGTGCTGCCCAGTCATGCAATAACAATTGGATCAAGGGCTGTAAGCTCTGCAGTTTGTCAAAGCTTAGGTTCCCCACTGTGAACTTGCACCAAACCCCTGACATCCAGTCTCCCCTAGGCATATGGCTTGTCACATTAGATATCAGATAAAAAAACAGAGACCACAATGAAAATCCTCTGCTTCGTGGCACCATTCTGTATTTAAACAAAATCATATTACTCAGAGGGCCTATTAATTTAGGTGAAACTTTACTTTTTATATTTTTATATTTTTTTAGGCCCTTGTTATGATGTTCTGCTGAAATCTTGTGATGTGAGCCTGTTAAACCAGACCTCGGTTTAAATATTATTTGAAATCTTTGAGTTTTTGCTTGAGCGTTCCTGAAGTGCCAGATGGACGTGCAGAGACGCAGTGGCATCTTGTGCACTGTCAGCGCCTCTCTCTCTCTCTCTTTCTCACTCGCTCTCTCTCTCTGCCAGCCACAGCTCTGCTCTGCTCTGCTCCAACCAGCTGTACAGCTTTATTGTCATTCACCAACCTTCACCAACCCGTTTGATCAAATGAAGTGAAAAACGCAGGCTGAAGATTTGTAACATGTTAACATCGATTGCCAAAAGACATCACTCCTCCTCGCATGGAGTTGCTCTGGGCTCTGTGCATTAGCGTGTCTCTTCTGTTTACACATCAGACATATGAGTTTTCTTTCATCATAACCATTAGAAAAGACGACGCATAGACAAAAATAATGAATGCCATAGTATTCATGAAAATGTATATCCCGCGCAATATCATCATAATGTTAATTTGATTTTTAATTTGATTTTTTATAATTTGGTGATTTGCTAAAACAAACAGACACATGATATGAATACCTCCACAATATAAAATAATATTTTATATCAGATCATGTGTAATTAGGTTTGGTACGGCAAATTCCGGGAGGAGACTTACCTGATGGAGAGCATTTGACAGAGTCATTGTGGATTAACTACCCCTCAGAACTTTACCAGGGATATTATTGAGGGGGGAAAATGATTAAATCAAGCTAAGATTGATTGTTATTTTGATTATTAATTATTATTTTCGGATATAAAGATGACACCGTATCAACAAAAAACGGATTGCAACTTGCAAAACATGCGGGGAAGAAAAAGACAGACGAGGCGCATAAATTTCCAAATTTGTTCGACATTTGAAGCTGCACAAAGAACGGTAAGTCGTGACTAATATAGCCGACAACTATATATTTTATTACTTTACTGGTGTATCATGTAGGCTCGAGTAACGATAAATCAATGAGCCTCCACACAGTCAGTCAGTGTTGGAACGTGATCATTGCACCCAAGATTGAGTTACAACTGGCTAGACAGTTGGTAGCCTAAATCCTGCCTAAACGCAATCCCACCTCTGGTTTAGTTTAGGATGATTAACTGAGTGTACAAAACATTAAGAACACCTGCATTTCCATGACATGGACTGACCAGGTGAATCCAGGTGAAAGCTAGGATCTCTTATAAATGTCACTTGTTAAATCCACTTCAATCAGTGCAGATAAAGGGGAGGAGACAAGTTGAAGGATTTTTAAGCCTTGAGACATGGATTGTGTGTGTGTGCCATTCAGAGGGTGAATAGGCAAGACAAAATATGTACAGATTGAAGTCGGAAGTTTACACACACCTTACCCAAATACATTGAAACTCAGTTTTCACAATTCCTGACATATAATCAGAGTAAATATTCCCTGTCTTAGGTCAGTTAGGATAACCACTTTATTTTAAGAATGTGAAATGTCAGAATAACAGGAGAGAATGATTTATTTCAGCTTTTATTTATTTTATCACATTCCCAGTGGGTCAGAATTTTACATACACTCAATTAGTATTTGGTAGCATTGCCTTTAAATGGTTTAACTTGGGTCAAACTTTTCTGGTAGCCATCCACAAGTTTCCCACAATAAGTTGAATAAATTTTGTCCCATTCTTTCTGACAGAGCTGGTGTAAATGAGTCAGGTTTGTAGACCTCCTTGCTTGCACACGCTTTTTCAGTACTGCCAACAAATTTTCTATGGGTTTGAGGTCAGGGCTTTGTGATGGCCACTCAAATACCTTGACTTTGTTGTCCTTAAGCCATTTTGCCATAACTTTGGAAGTATGCTTGGGGTCATTGTTCATTTGGAAGACCCATTTGCGACCAAGCTTTAGAAGACCCATTTGCGACCAAGCTTCCTGACTGATGTCTTGAGATGTTGCTTCAATATATCCACATAATTTTCCATCCTCATGATGCCACTCCAGTTTGTGAGTGCACCAGTCCCTCCTGCAGCAAAGCACCACCACAACATGATGCTGCCACCCCCGTGCTTCACGGTTGAGATGGTGTTCTTCGGCTTGCAAGCCTCCCCCTTTTCCTCTAAACATAACGCTGGTCATTATGGCCAAACAGTTTTATTTTTGTTTCATCAGACCAGAGGACATTTCTCCAAAAAGTAAAATCTTTGGCCCCATGTGCAGTTGCAAAATGTAGTCTGCTTTTTTTCTGGCGGTTTTGGAGCAGTGGTTTCTTCCTTGCTGAGTGGCCTTTCAGGTTATGTCGACATAAGACTTGTTTTACTGTGGATATAGATACTTTTGTACCTGTTTCCTCCAGCATCTTCACAAGGTCCTTTGCTGTTGTTCTGGGATTGATTTGCACTTTTCGCACCAAAGTACGATCATCTCTAGGGGACAGAACACGTCTCCTTCCTGAGCGGTATGACGGCTGCGTGGTCCCATGGTGTTTATACTTACGTACTATTGTTTGTACAGATGAATGTGGTACCTTCAGGCTTTTGGAAATTGCTCCCAAGAATGAACCAGACTTGTGGAGGTCTCCAATTTCTTTTCTGAAGTCTTGGCTGATTTCTTTTGATTTTCCCATAATGTCAAGCAAAGAGGCACTGAGTTTGAAGGTAGGCCTTGAAATATATCCACAGGTACACCTCCACTTGACTCAAATTATGTCAATTAGCCTATCAGAAGCTTCTAAAGCCATGACAATTTTCTGGAATTTTCTAAACTCTTTAAAGGCACAGTCAATTTAGTGTATGTAAACTTCTGACCCACGGGAATTGTGATACAGTGAATTATTGTCACGCCCTGACGTTAGAGATCCTTTTTATGTCTCTGTTTTGTTTTGGTCAGGGTGTGATTTGGGTGGGCATTCTATGTTCTGTATTTCTAGGTTTTGTATTTCTTTGTTTCTGGCCGTGTGCGTTCCCAATCAGAGGCAGCTGTCTATCGTTGTCTCTGATTGGGGATCATACTTAGGCTGCCCTTTTCCCTCTTTCTGTTTGGGATCTTGTTCTTTGTTTGTGTGCAGGGAGTTTGCACATCGAAGCTGTTTGGTCGTTGTATTCTTTTGTTCTATTTTAGTTTCACTTTGTGATTAAATTATATGGAACTCTAAGAGCACTGTGCCTTGGTCTCTTCCTTCCGATGAAATCAGTTACAATTATAAGTGAAATAATCTGTCTGTAAACAATTTCTGGAAAAATGACTTGTGTCATGCAGAAAGTAGATGTCCTAACCGACTTGCCAAAACTATAGTTTGTTAACAAGATATTTGTGGAGTGGTTGAAAAACGAGTTTTAATGACTCCAACCTAAGTGTATGTAAACTTCCGACTTCAACTGTATATGCCTTTGAACATGTATGGTAGTAAAGTAGGTGCAACGCACACTGGTTTGAGTATGTTAAGAACTGCAACGCTGCTGGGTTTTTTATGCTCAACAGTTTTCCATGTGTATCATCAATGGTTCACCCCCCAAGACCAGGGATTTTGGGCCCCATGAAAAGATATCACATTGGGCCGCACCACCACAGGCCACACCAACCCTGCACAATTGCTGTAACCACACACCTCCAGAACCCAATCGACCCATTCAAAGTTTTAAATAACTCTACCTTTGCAGGCTTACAACTCACTTGTAGTCCAATATTTACTGTACGATATTTACTGACAGTGAGCTGTGAAAATATAACTCAGACACGGATGCAACATTCTGCGTACAGTGGAATTCACTGTTTGATGCAAGACTGATATCCTCTATAAGAAATGTGCTAAAGGCTGTCGTTTACTGTCTAAATGTCATTTTAATGGTCAAATTCTTGAATGGAAAATTCTCTTAACATTAATGAATAACTTAAAATCAAAACTTAAATATACATTGACCTCTTCAATTAAAATAAATTAACATTATCATCTATAGAATGATATAAAAAACAAAATAATAAAATCAGCAGCAGATTTTTGAACTATGTTTACATAACAACTAGAAAATAAGCAGCTGTGAAAGTGGAAATAGAAAACAACATGGTTTTAACAAATACACCATGACAGCGCAATACACAAGGGGTGGAACAGTGGCAAATGTACCCACAGGACAAACAGAATAATATTAGTCTGAGGAGAGATTAAATAGCATTAATACAACAAAAATAATTCTAAACACACCTTTACTTTACAAAGTTAAACAGATGTATTTTTTCTTCATAATAAGCAGGAGTAATATTCTTAGATCAGAATGACAGCAGACTGTACTTCTATCCATGTCACTAATCCATGTCACCCATGAGGTACGGATGGCCGAAAAAGTCAACACCTTATCAATGCAAGAAGGTGCAAGTCACTGATCAAGTCTTTGAAGTCCAGTTTTCTAGTTAACTGACTTTCAATTGACAGCATGGCAAGACTGCAACGTCTGTCCTGGGACATAGTGGATCTCAAATAGTTGATCAGTTTTAGCTTACTGAAAGTTCTCTCGCCACCAGCAACAGTCACAGGCAGTGTGCAAAATATACGTACAGCAATGCACACTTGCAAATGCTTTGAGGCTGCATTTTACAGATTGCATTCAGGAGACCAAAGGGGACAAGTTAGGGTGGAAAGTGGCAGCATATACAGTGTTCAGGTGTCTTACTTCATTTTGAATCTCATGTGTAGAATCTCTGTAATACTTCATGATTAGTGGTTGGCACACAGAATGGTCTTTATCCTCACTGATCTTCACAACTTTCAGAACAGCAGAACATTTTTCTAAAATGTTTGCAGTGCTGTGGAACCTAGTGTCCAAGTCACTTATGATGTTGTCCATTGCAGTAAAAAACACTGTGTTCTGAAACACTGTTGCTGCATTGTCCTGAGCCGTCTCCTCTTGAGAGGTCTCATCATGGAATCTCTTCCTTTTCCTCTGGCGGCTGTGTTCCTTGCTAAATTGAGGTGCAGCATCCATTTGCGTAGCAATCAGTGTTGCCTCAGACAGGAGAGACTCCCATACATTTATAAGAGCCTGCATCTCTTCCTTTAAGGCTCTGATATTGGATGCCTCTGTGTCAAGTGAGATTTTTCCTGACTAGAGAATCACATTCCTGTCCTCAATGCATTGCACTACCTGCAAGTACGCCAACTGACATGTCATTCAACACAATGCTGCTCACCTCCTTCTTCAGTTGGGAGTAGAGCTGGTTCAGGGGTATGGGGATGGGGAGACAGGGCTGCTGAGCCTGAAGCTGCATCTGTTGGGCCTGGTACTGAATTCAGAGGCTCTCCGGATGTTTACTTTTTGCCAAAAACAAGAAAAGAAAAAGAAACTGTTAGTTTAATTACTACATTGTAAATAAAATATTATATTAATGATGATAGGATAATCATTTAATGTTGAAAAAATTTACCTAGCATTGGAGTCAACATGGGCCAGCATCCCTCCAGAACGTTTTCAACACCTTGTGGTCCATGCCCCGACGAATTGAGGCTGTTCTGAGGGAAAATCAATATTAGGAAGGTTTTCCTAATACTTTGTACACTCATTGTAGAATATTTTCTATAATTCTAAAACGTACATTTCCACTATAGAGATCTTGGCAAATTGTGTTCTAACACACTAAAAGTGACACTAATCTAAATCTAGTTCTCTTTACTTGCATTTCATATTTCTACTCCAAATAAATCATCCAATATAATCTGCTAGCGCAGCAGCATGCTAACTGAGGAGGAGAGGGTGTCAGAAGGTATCAGGTAAATGAGCAAATCAATGGTTACTAGTATCGATCGGGCCAGCCAGCCTTTTCTGCAATCCCTGGCACAGCCCAGACTCAACGCCTCAGCCTCATCTTCCACACAACTTTAAAATTAATCTGGTTTTGTTCTCTACGTGAGGAGAGGGCTCTGTGGTGGAGGTGTGTGTGTGTTTTGTGTGAGTGCGCCTGTTTGTGAGTTCGTGTGCAGATCTATCCATCCTGTTGGAAACCATGTTGTTAAAATGCTGATGGACTCTGTTAATTACCCTCTCTCCACTCTGGGCATGGCGAGGGGGGCTTTTGATTGGTTTGTTTACCCTAGCTTGTTGCTTTGTTAAATGGGATGTCACTGATGCTGGCAAGGAGTCAAATTGACTGGTAAATTTGCATACTGCTGCGCCAACTAACCTCAATCTCATTTAAATGATCACCTTTGATTTGCTAATGGATATCTTTTACTGTGGGGTTCTCTAACATTGGCAGAAGACAGAGAGTGCATGGTCAACTGGGGTCCCAGACAGTTAAGCTACAAGATAGGAAAGTAGTAGTCATTTCCTCAATAAAAGTCAATATTGTTTCCTCAATAAAGCTTATAATCTTCCTTTGAACTACCCAGAGTGAAACCCTAACCATAAAAGTCAAACAGTATCGTAAGTAAGGGCAGCAGCACAGCCTCTCCCCAGTGAAACCAACCAGCTCTCTATCGCCCATTTGTCAGCACCACTTCGCACATGGTGATTCATGCCCAGGCATGGAGGTAGAGATATGGCCGCCCGCTCCTCGACGCCCACTCCCTGACCTATCTTACCCTCTAGGACTGCTTTGGCTGCGGTGAGAGATGTACTGCACTGCTCTAACCTACTGTAGAGCCCTGTGCTCCCGGTGCTGAGTGTGGACTGGAATGTATAATTCAAACACACTTTCAAGGTTCACACAAGGGCTTTTGACAAAAGGCAATCTTATTGACTTTGCAGTACAGCCTGAGCTGTGGGAGACATTGTTTCCTGGTGTGTTTTTGCTTGGTCAACATGCAGTGACTGTTAAGGTTGGACTTCACTTGCTAAACCCACACCATTACTAGAATTCCAGCAGTCAGTATCTTGGCAACACCAACAAAAAAGTAATTCAGACGAGCTACATTCAAGCATTCATGCTGAGAATTAGGAAAATACAATCAGAGTAGGATAACAATATTATGCTGCTATTTTTATTGACTTGGCCAAAGCTTTTGATACGGTAGACCATTCCATTCTTGTGGGCTGGCTAAGGAGTATTGGGATCTCTGAGGGGTCTTTGTCCTGGTTTGCTAACTACCTCTCTGAAAGTGCAGTGTATAATGTCAGAAAATCTGCTGTCTCAACCACTGCCTGTCACCAAGGGAGTACCCCAAGGTTCAATCCTAGGCCCCACGTTCTTCTCAATTTACATCAACAGCATAACTCAAGTGAAATATACCAAAACACAGCTTAGCTTGTTGTTAATCCACCTATCGTGTCAGATTTTGAAAATATATTTTACAGCGAAAGAAATCCAAGCTTTTGTGAGTGTAGCTTTCAATACTACAACAGCTTAGCCTTATATTAGCTTGGTTAGCTTGGTCACGAAAGTAAGAAAAGCATAAAATTAATCGCTTACCTTTCATAATCTTCGGATGTTTCTACTCACGAGTGTCACATTCTGTCACAATGATGACGCTAGAGAGACGAAGCAGGTACGGGGAGTAACATTTAATAAATAACGGACAAGGAACGAGACATAAACAGCGTTAGCAAACAGAAAACAATCAATGCAGAAGCGGGGAACAGAGCTGGGGAACTGACACATATAGGGGAGAAAATGAACAGGTGATAAGAGAGTCCAGGTGAGTCCAATAATGCTGATGCGCGTGACGAGGAAAGGCAGGTGTACGTGATTAATGGCAGGAGTGAGTGATGCAAGGCATTCTGGCGCCCTCAAGCGCCAGGGGGAAGGGAAGAGCGGGAGCAGACGTGACAACGAGACTCCCAGATACACAACAAATTTTCTTTTTGTTCGTTAAATATTACTTTTATAACAAAAAAACGCTATTTGGGTTGCGCATTATGCTGAGAAAACAAAAGCCGTGTTCCGTTCGACAAATTCCAAAAAGTATGCGAAATGGTCGTAGAAACATTTCAAATGTTTTTTATAATCAATCCTCAGGTTGTCTTTAACAAACATAATCGATAATATTTCAACCGGTGCATAACCTATTCAATAAGAGACTATCAGGACGTTCCAAAGTCCATCTTACTCATGTTTGATTTCAAATCACATTTACATAGCTCTCGGAATGAGAGGGGACATTCCAGTGTAATTAAACAAACAGGTCCACAGATAAACTGAATAAACACTCCACACTCAAACTCCTCACTCACTCACATTCTCCACCTCCTTTCCTGGCTTGGCCTGGAGCTAAGCATGGGCTGAGCTGGGCGGACGGTTCCTGCTGAGGTCTCCCTTCTCTGGCTCCAAACTATTCAGTGACATATGACTTCACCATGGTGCCGGATACTACTCACTCAGTACTCTCTCCTTTCTGCGTAAGCCCACACCCTGAGATATCTCAGCAAGCCTTCCCCTGAATGCCTGTGCTGTAATGCCTTAGACGCAGACTTAAGCCGCGGACACAGAGGGACGGACGATGAGTTGGACCTGCATGGGCCTTGGCCTCGGTTCCTCCTCAGTGACACATGCTGGACTCAAATCTGGCAAGGCTCCGCTAACTGCAAAAATATGCTAGGTGTCAGCTCTGCTGCTTAAACAACAGGCAGATTAGCCCACTGTAAGGAAGCAGGATGGAATTAAAGGTGCAGTCACATTACAGTATGGTTGATTAATCTGTAGGTAACTAAGGAAGGACTTTGACACCGGCACATATTATAATTAAATTAAGATTTAGGTCAGTGTAGATGAAGCATCCTAAAATATGAATGGTTGGGTTGTAATTTGTTCTGTTTAGGTTAATGCTTGTGTAGTCGGGGTCTTTTTCACTACGCAGTACACACATATTTTCTTTTAATGAGTGTCCCTCAAGGCCGCAAGTTGCTTAGGTCTACAGCTCAAACGCCCGAGGTATACTGTAGGAGTAAATTACATAAACCTCCAGGTATTATCTTATATATTAAACTGAATTCCCCTATATATTCAAATAGAACCTATATATTTTGAGAAGGGCATCATATAAGCAAAAGAAAAACAAGGTAATACTCCTACTACCAAGTTTTGTTTTGTACTAGGTAGACATGACACTCCATTGCAGTGATTTCTTTTGTCCTACCTAGTCTTTCACTAAAACATTTTCAGTGTGTGATTCAATGATCAGTTTGTCAAAAGGTTCATGGAGATTTCATCAGCACTACTAGTGTTTATGGAGGTGTACCAACACATAGTGGGCTACTGTTTTTAACATTTTAGGATGGGTCCCTAGAATCCTCAGAGACCACTTAATCAGCAGACCATTATGTTACGCTGTGCACAGATATTTCGTTTCAGTTTTTCTGTTGCAATGCACGATGGGAATGATTCTCCCCCTCAATGTTTTGAGTAAACAACCCTACTTTGAATTAGAGGTTCCAAATAGAGCTGACTGTGTTTGAAATGACATCACAGGCACCTGCAACCAGATTGCACATTTAAGAAACTGATGGTCTCCCCTAGCGAAGGGAGACTTTCACAAACACACTGTTTATGGCAAATAATTAGTACATTCATCATATTCAAAGAAAAGCAAACCATTATTGTGATGCCTACATTTTGTAGTATTCAAGATTAATTCAATGTAAATCAATCAACAAAGAGGTAAGGCTATGTAGGCTATAAGATTATGTTCAATATGTTCAAAATAAAAGTATGGCATAATTCTACTATTTGTATTAATTTGCATCACTGTCAATGACATACTTTTATTTTGGAGGCAAACCGCAAATTCCACTATTGTGCCTAATCTTTATAGTGGCTGGCTTCACAACACATAACCTGGTCCGGTCGAGCCTCACTAGCCAGATGAAGCTAGCTGGCTGCTTATAACGTTATCTTTGGGCAATAGGGCTAAGTAGCTGGCTAGCTATTTATTTTCAGAAACTGAAGTTCAATTTCAATAGGTGAACAACAAGTGACAACCTAGCTAATACCTACTGACAAGGATTCCTAAATCATTGCTAAGAATAATGAAAATGACTGCAGTTTCTACTGGTCATTGTTTTCAGGCTGGCTGTATTGGTGCTAGCTAGGTACCAAGCTAAAGCTAGCTACCCCAGAAGTTGTGGTCGAACAAATGTTTTATTTATCGAACAAATGTATTGTAAACACATCGCTTGTGGCTGGTGTTTGCTTGTTTGCTGACTTTTTTGTACAGCTTTGACAGTGCTACTGTACCTTTACAAAGACCCAAACAGCGTTCCGTAGTATGTATGTCGTGAAGCTAATAGCAGTGACGCTATTACTGTGTAACTCCGGTAGGGCAACATCGGAAAAATAGCGCACTTGGTAGTGTTAACCGGTGCACGACTAGTCGGCGAAAGCCAACATCACCCATGATAGAGAACGGTTGATTATCAAGGGCAATGAATTCCATCATCTTGGCTTTAATGGATTTCGCCTTTGAGTTGTCTTGCTGAAATGTTCTTATTCTTTCAAATGACTGCTTGACTTGTTGACTGCTCGATCCACACAGCAGACATTGTGGACTATTTTAGGAATGCTGTGTTGCACGTATAGTGCAAAATTGTAGTCATTACGTCATGTACCTACGCTATTTAGGTATGCACGTCAGCTTTGACATCGGTTTTGCACATCGGGCGTTAAACTAGACTTCGGCCGATACAGATATTGGCATTTTTAGCTAATATCTGTCGATTCTGATATGTTCACCGATATATTGTGCATCCCTAATCAAAACAGTTTTTTTCATTCACATTCACCACAAAAACCAAGGTAGGAATTCTGTCACGTGCATGTTTTGTTAATCATCTGTGTAATTACATATTTTTGGATTCACAGAGTTCACCCTCCCTACACCTCCGATGAATATAGCAGGAAACCTGTTCATTCACCATGCACTGCAAATTCATTCTGGCCATGGATACGGAGAACATCAATACATTAACATCAACACGCTAGAGGATAAACCCATTGGACTTGGGGCTCTGCTGGGAGTTTACCTCATTTAGATTTTTTTACTTCTGCTTTGCCTCTAAAATCATAATAAACACTGACAACTAAAATATTGTGTTATTGTTGTTATTGTTATGCATATTATTAATAATAATAGGGGGGGGTCAAAATTAACCCCAAAAGGTTCAAAAGGTTCTTCAATGATCCATTAAAAGGGGTTCTTTGAAGAACTTATAGGGGTTCCCCCACAGTTTAAATTTGAAGAATCCGTAAAGGATACTCCAGGAACCTTTTCTTTTTAGAGTGTAGGCAAAGGCTACTTTGTAGCTAGTTAATATTTAATTTAGAAGGTTTTTGGGAAAGCCTTTCCATCTATGAGGAAATGATTAGGCCTATCATTTGCATTGTTATCTTTCCTGTTCCTTAATAGTTTGACACCTGGACGTTTTACTTCATATTATGAGGCCTGTCTTACCTTGCTTCAAAGCAGCCTATAGCCAAAATCCCACCATAGAAACATGAAGGCAATTATTTTCTAAAGGTTTCATATGTGTTCCCCTGTCATATTGGTTTTCTTTCAACTTTCTTTAATTGTGTAGCAGACTAGGCATTATCCTAGTCGTGTTAGCAACCCATAATAGTTGTTGCATCTTTAGATCTCCCACCCCTCTCTAAACAGATATTTCCATCTCTCTCCATGAAACTGCTTGCATGTGCGGTACGCATTTTAGAATGTTTTTTCCCCACAAAGTTTGGAACATTCGCACCATTCTAGGCCTACCACTGTGTGCACATTCCTGTGCTGAAAATGTGAAGAAATAAAAGTTTATCAACATTTTAAGCTAAAAATTCTGTTCCATCAGCCTTGTTAATTGATACGCCGTATATCTCCGCTACACTACTTTGATAGTCATCCTGGAGAAAAAATAAGTGAGTATATACATTGCCCACTGAAAAATAAGTGAGTATACGGCGTATACCTGATTATAAACTGGGTGGTTTGAATGATGATTGTCTGATGATTGTCTGATGATTGTCTGACAGCCGTGGTATATCAAAACATGTATTTTTACTGCTCTAATTATGTTGGTAACCAGTTTACAATCACAATAAGGCACCACAGGGGTTTGTGGTATATGGCCAACATACCACGGCTAAGGGCTGTATCCAGGCACTCCGCGATCCCTTAGCCGTGGTACATTGGCCATATACCACACCCCCTCCTGCCTTATTGCTTAAGTATACTCTCCTGTATACCCACTGAATACACTGTATGTGATTACAGTTCTTCATTGGTAGTGTGGAGTAATTGGACTGGACTTGAATATTACTAACTAAACACGTTGGCATATTATAATTTTTCTTGGAGGTTTGGACTCATAGACACACAGGCATACAAACACACGCACGCGCGCACACAGAAATTAGAATGTAGAGAGGGTCTTGTCAATAATGAATAAGGTATATTATACCACCAGGATTTGTTTCCCTTAATATGTTTCATGTTTTTGATTCAAAACATCAATTACATTCTGAAACAACAAAAGAAATACAAACATAATGCATCAAAACAGAGAACTTGTGTCTATGGTAATTAGCTTAATTATATTATTCATACTTGACATTCAAAAAGCAAGATGTCTTCTTGGAAACCTTTTTTTACTGTGTTCATTGAATAACTGTGATAATTCCAAAAGCCTGCAGTATCACATATGTAGTAAAACAAACCAGGTGGAAGAAAATCTAATTAATAGCAGATTTTTCTTGACTATCCATAATAGTTTTTGTGTGTAAAATCAATGTATTTTTGCCATTAGTTTGAGCCAATAGGCTCCTGAAAAACGGAATGTTTTTATATAGATATTCCAACACAAAATTCAAATAATTGTGATCTTTAACAGTGATCCTTTTTCTGCGACATACAGTAACTCTCTTTCCCTTGAGAGATAATTGTGGGTATTCATGCATTTGCAGATATAAACAGGATACAGAGTGTGTGTGTGTGTGTGTCTGTTAGATGAATGTGTTAGGTACAGCATGTGTCTGTGCATGTGCACGCCCACACATGGGCGTGTGCCAGTTTTCGTAATGTAAGACTACTTTGTGCTATTATCTAAATGCACCTCTACTGTAGGAGGTAAGGGGTTAATTAATGATCCAGGGTAGCACAGTGATGGAACATTTCCAGCCATGTAAGCATCCAATATCCCTCCTTCTCTACCCTGTGAGACCCCTGTGTCACGCCCTAACCTTAGTTCCTTGTTTATGTCTCTATTTTGGTTTGGTCAGGGCGTGAGTTGGGGTGGGCATTCTATGTTTTGTTCTATGTTTTGCTTTTCTATGTGTTTGGCCGGGTATGGTTCCCAATCAGAGGCAGCTGTCAATCGTTGTCTCTGATTGAGAACCATACTTAGGTAGCCTGTTCCCACCTGTGTTTGTGGGTAGTTATTTTCTGTTTAGTGTTGATTGCACCTTGCAGAACTGTTTCGGCAATTATTTTTGTTATTTTGTATTCAGTGTTCAGTCAGTTAAGCGAATAAAGATGAACATGTACCCTGCTGCATTTTGGTCTGACGACTCCTCTTCTTCCGATGAATGCCGTGACAGAACCACCCACCAGCAAAGGACCAAGCAGCGTGTAATGGACTCCTGGACATGGGAGGAAATATTGGACGGCAAGGTACCATGGGCACAGCCGGGAGAGTATCGCCGTCCGAAAGAGGAGCTGGAGGCAGCTAGAGCGGAGCGGCGACACTATGAGGAATTGGCTCGAGGTAACGTGCACGAGAGGCAGCCACAGATTTTTTTGGGGTGGGGGGGGGGACACTGGGAGATTGGCGGAGTCAGGTAGGAGACCTGAGCCAACTTCCCGTGCTTACCGTGGCGAGAGAGTGACCGGGCAGGCACCGTGTTATGCGGTGAAGCGCAAGGTGTCCCCAGTGCGCACGCATAGCCCGGTGCGCTACATCGCAGCTCCTCGCATCGGCCGGGCTAGAGTGGGCATCGAGCCAGGAGGGATGATGCCGGCTCAGCGCATCTGGTCTCCAGTGCGTCTCCTCGGCCCGGGTTATTCTGCACAAGCCCTACGCACGGTGTCCCCGTTTCGCCAGCACAGCCCAGTGCGGCCTGTTCCAACTCCCCGCACTTGCCGGGTTACAGGGGGTATCCAGCCAGGACGAGTTGTGCAGGCTCGTTGCTCGAGACCTCCAGTGCGCCTCCACAGCCCAGTGCATCTGGTGCCTCGGCCAAAGACAAGGCCTCCTGCATGTCTCCCCAGCCTGGTGAGTTCTGTGCCTGTGCTAAGCCCTAACCCTCCTGCATGTCTCCCCAGCCTGGTGAGTCCTGTGCCTTCTCCCAGAGCCAGGCCTCCTGTGTGTCTCTCCACTCCAGTGATGATCCATGGCAAGAAGCCTCCAGTGATGATCCATGGCAGGAAGCCTCCAGTGATGGTCCATGGCAGGAAGCCTCCAGTGATGATTCATGGCAGGAAGCCTCCAGTGATGATCCATGGCACGAAGCCTCCTGTGATGATCCATCGCACGAAGCCTCCAGTGATGATCTATGGCACGAAGCCTCCAGTGAGGATCCATGGCACGAAGCCTCCAGTGAGGATCCATGGCAAGAAACCTCCAGTGAGGAATGATGGCACGAGGCCTCCTGCGTCGCCCGTCAGTCCGGAGCCTCCAGCAACGCCCTCTAGTCCGGAGCCTCCAGCGTCGCCCTCTAGTCCGGAGCCTCCAGCGTCGCCCTCCAGTCCGGAGCCTCCAGCGTCGCCCTCCAGTCCGGAGCCTCCAGCGTCTCCCACCTGTCCGGCGCCGCCAGAGTCGCCCGCCTGTCCGGGTCCGCCAGAGTCGCCCGCCTGTCCGGGTCCGCCAGAGTCGCCCGCCTGTCCGGGTCCGCCAGAGTCGCCCGCCTGTCCGGCGCCGCCAGAGTCGCCCGCCTGTCCAGGGCCCAATGCAAGGGTGCGCCACCTAAGTAGGTCAAGACAGAGGTGGAGCGGGGTCTACGTCCCGCACCAGAGCCGCCACCGCGGTGAAATGCCCACCCAGACCCTCACCTATAGGTTCAGGTTTTTGCGGACGGAGTCCGCACCTTTGGGGATGGGGTACTGTCACGCCCTGACCTTAGTTCCTTGTTTATGTCGCTATTTTGGTTTGGTCAGGGTATTCAGTGTTCAGTCAGTTAATCGAATAAAGATGAACACGTCATTATGGTCTGACGATTCCTCTTCTTCTTCCGATGAATGCCGTGACACCCTGGTTGTAAAAATGCAACAGGTCCTATCTCCTTAGACCCAGATGTATCTCTTGGTAGCATTTGTTGTATGTCCTGTCTTCTCTAAGATGTAGTGATTATGTAGAAAAAAATAATCAATAAACAAACATTCTAAGTCAGAGCAAGAGGTATAAGTGTTTGGGACTTACAGGGTTTAAACACCTACACTTATCTTACCACTCACTCCTTCCTTTTCTGTATCAAATATAACATCCTTGTTCATATCATAATATGATATGATTCCTATCTGAATGGAAAATACAGTATGGCCATACAGTATGTTTCCTTTTTTCACTATAGTGACATCAGTTCATGGAGTTCATGTCAGTTCATGGAGAGCGTTTTCAGAGTGAGTTGTATTAACCCATTTCTCTAAATCAATACTAGGTCAGGCAGTGTCTTCAAAATCCTTTAAGAACACAGGCACATACACTACAGTAGGCCTGCAATGGTTTGCTTATGTATGTTATACTCTACAGATCTGATCACAAGTTGTAGTATGTCAATACCAGGTGTAAATGGATTATGAATATCTTAGATACTTATATTTAATTGGCCTCTAAGATATTCATAATCCATTTACACCTGGTTTTGACATACTACAACTGGTGATCAGATATATGGAATATTACATACATCAGCAAACTATTGCAAATGGTTGACCAAAATCCAATGCACTCAAGGACCAAAAACGAATTTACACTTCACTACATGAAGATGAGAACAGTCTTTAATCTAAGTAGGGCTGGAAAAGAGATACATTACTCTGAGATAGAAGATAATTAGCCTGTATGGCTTCTGTGAATACTCGCTGGTATTAAGAGACGCTTTGTCTCTGCAGGAGATCTCATGGTAACACAAGGCATCATTTACCACTTACCAGTTACCTGGGTGAAGCCGTGGACGCCTTAGAAGGAATTAGCCATAGCAATGGGTATTATATTCATGTGCTTCTGGAACACACTCACTCACATACAAGCACACACACACACACACACACACACACACACACACACACACACACACACACACACACACACACACACACACACACACACACACACACACACACACACACACACACACACACACACACACACACACACACACACACACACACACACACACACACACACACACACACACACACACACACACGATGATCCAACTGAACAGGATTCTTGGGGCAGGCTGGGAGATGGAGAGATAATTGTAGAGACAAATCACTTGATCATATACTTATTGAATTTCACATTGAAGGCAGGGATCCAATTTACGACTACATGCTAAGGTGGATGTATGGATGGCACACGTTTGACAGGATTCTATTACATCTGTATAAGACGCAGATGCATAGCTACATTGGTAGGATCAGCCTGCTCAGCCACAGCAGGAGCAACAACAAGCAGACAGCTGAAACCTGTGGAAAAGAGATCAGACTCGACTTCCAATGATGCCAATGATGATAGCTCTTTACTACCTCAAATTTCTTATCTAAAAAGGCTTTTTATTCTGCTATTTGTTGAAATTAAATGCAATAATCTTGTATAATATGTATATTTTGATAAATCTGAAGGTGTTCTACCAATAATATGTTCGCACTCTGCCAGCATTTTGGTTTAACGTTTGAAGTATGGCACACCGTCAGCAAATTTCCCAATAAAATTCAAATTTGGTAGGAACGGAAAGCAGGCAGTTATCATTTTATGTGGATTCAGATGTAGCTGTTTGGAGTGGTGCTTTTCTATTCATGTATTCCGTCACCATCCGGCATGCTGCTCTCGCTGCTCTGCCTCAGCTGTATTACTGAATTGATGTGCTGTGACGGTCTTAAGCTATTTTATCTCCTCTTTCCATCGTATTGAGAAATTAGAGTCAATGTGGAGAAGTCATGGTTTCCCGGTCCACATCCAACTCATCTTGATATGGCTCATAACGCCGTCTAAGCCCTCCGTATTGAGTTTTGTTCCTCTGTGACCTGTAGATCAAAGTAATGGACTATTGGAGGCAGTACAGACCCAAACTGGGGAGAAGGACTGAGGAACTCCTTAGTTTTAATGCTTTTGGGCAGGTTATTAATCAAATGCTAGCCTCTCCTGAGTGACTCCAGTAAGTGGCAGTGCCAGGGAATTGTGCTGGCTGCTCTATTCTGTTGGATCAATGTAAAAGGATGTTTAATAAAGGGTACATGAAAAAGCTCTATCAAATAAATTAGGAGACAGTTACACACACATAACAGTCTGACGGAGAAGTGATGAGCAAAAATGACAGACAAGCAAGAGACAATAACCAAGTGGGGATCGCAAAGCCCCCATCACACAATTCATCGGTCATCCTGTTACATTATGCTGAATAAAAATCCTACTCATTCTACAAGAGTTTTAATCAGATTTTTCAAGCATGTTACAGATGTAAAACCATCTTAAGAGGGTAGTTTTCACAGCTGGCTGACTGGCTGGAAGCAAAGCATTTCCAGAGAACT
Organism: Salvelinus fontinalis; assembly: GCF_029448725.1. Taxonomy (NCBI): domain Eukaryota; kingdom Metazoa; phylum Chordata; class Actinopteri; order Salmoniformes; family Salmonidae; genus Salvelinus; species Salvelinus fontinalis. The sequence continues at coordinate 9,767,138 of NC_074690.1, forward strand.
GTAGGTACGGTGCATTCGGAAAGTATTCAGAACCATTACTTTTTTCCACATTTTGGAACGTTATAGCCTTATTCTAAAATTGATTAAATAAAATAAAAATCCTCATCAATCTACACACAATAACACCATAATGACAAATCAAATCAAAACACAAATAACTTATTTACGTATGTATTCAGACCCTTTCTTATGAGACTCAAAATTGAGCTCAAGTGCATCAGGTTTCAATTGACCATTCTTGAGATGTTTCTACAACTTGATTGGAGTCCTCCTATGGTAAATTGAATTGATTGAAAGTGATTTGGAAAGGCAAACCTGTCTATATAAGGTCCCACAGTTGACAGTGCATGTCAGAGCAAAAACCAAGCCATGAGGTCAAAGGAATTCTTCGTAGAGCCCAGAGACAGGATTGTGTCGAGGTACAGATCTGGGGAAGGGTACTAAAAAATGTCTGCAGCATTTAAGGTCCCCAAGAACACAGTGGCCTCCATTATTCTTAAATGGAAGAAGTTTCGAACAACCAAGTCTCCTCCTAGAGCTGGCCGCCCAGCCAAACTGATCAATCGGGGGAGACGGGCCTTGGTCAGGGAGGCGATCAAGAACATGATTGTCACTCTGACAAAGCTCCAGAGTTCCTCTGTGGAGATGGGAGAACCTTCCAGAAGGACAACTATCTCTGCAGCACTCCAACAATCAGGCCTTTATAGTAGAGTGGCCAGATGGAATCCACTCCTCAGTAAAATGCACATGACAGCCCGCTTGGAGTTTGCCAAAATGCACCTAAAGGACTCTCAGACCATGAGAAACAAGATTCTCTGGTCTGTTGAAACCAAGATTGAACTCTTTGGCCTGAATGCCAAGCATCACGTCTGGAGGAAACCTAGCACCATCTTTACGGTGAAGCATGATGGTGGCAGCATCATGCTGTGGGGATGTTTTTCAGTGGCATGGACTGGGAGACTAGTCAGGATCGAGGGAAAGATGAAAATAGCAAAGTACAGAGAGATCCTTGATGAAAACCTGCTCCAGAGCACTCAGGACCTCAGATTGGGGTGAAGGTTCACCTTCCAACAGGACAACGACCCTAAGTACACAGCCAAGATAATGCAGGAGTGGCTTCGGGACAAGTCTGTGAATGTTCTTAAGTGGCCCAGCCATAGTCCGGACTTGAACCCAATCGAACATCTTTGGAGAGACCTGAAAATAGCTGTGCAGCGATGCTCCCCATCCAACCTGACAGAGCTTGAGAGGATATGCAGAGAAGAACGGGATAAACTCCCCAAATTCCGGTATGCCTTGCTTGTAGCATCATCCCCAAGAAGACTCAAGGTTGTAATCGCTGCCGAAGGTGCTTCAACAAAGGGTCTGAATACTTATGCAAATGTAATGTTTCAGTTTTTTATTTTTAATACATTTGTGAAAATGGCAAATAAACAGTTTTTTAGCCATTTTAATATTTAACAAATGTAGAATAAGGCTGTAACGTAACAAAATGTGGAAAAAGTCAAGGGGTCTGAATATTTTCCGAATGCACTGTAGATGTTCAGAATGATGCTCTGAAGGTCTGTCACTGCTTTGCGCTGTTCTATGCTCTATTCTATCCTGTTCTGTTCTATCAGTGCCTTGATATAGCCTTTGGTTGTGTTCCAACAAGTGCAGCAGGCAGGTCAGATTTATGGTCCATTTCACTTTGCTCTGGAACTCTATTGATCCAAGTTAAGTGTAGGCTCTTTTTCTTTCTCAGGTAAGGAAGTCTCCTCATACTGCACCGGCACAACTCTACTTCTCCTAATATCTCTGGGATGTGATCTCACACATTTTTCACAGGCATCTTATAATCTATACAGACATAGATGTGAACATTGAAATTATGCAGCCGGGGTATGATAACAAACAGAAGTGTTCCAGGATAATGTAAATGCTACAACATAGCGGCAAGGTGAAATGACATATTACTTTTCTGTTTGTTTGCTTTGTTAGAGCCAGTTTGATGTTAACACACTGTTTTCACACAATTTTAGCCAATACAGAAGTATTGTGTCCTCTTCCAGATCCCCTTGAAACACTGATGGCAGAGTAATTCATATCTGTGCTAAAGTCTGACAGAATTATCCATCTAGCGCTCTGGTGATGAGTTCTCTTTATTGGATGAGATTAAAGGAACACATTGCGAGGCCCAGATAAGAGCAAGACAGCGAGTTTAAAGAAGATAATTGGCTGTGAACAATGGAAATGAATCAGACTAATTCTACAATTCACTCCTGACAACCTCCCTCTACCTTCTGTCTATCAGCAGCCGGGATAAATGGGGCTGCCTTGAGAAGTCCAAACAAAGGATCCAGGTCAGGGAAGTAGAATTTCTGGTGAGTGACCGCTGATCTATTGTCCAAATGTTATTTTCGGTTGGAGGAAATAATACTAGAAACGTTCTGAGCAAGTAATGTAAGAAATACAGCAAAGGTGTCTAGGAGCTAGAAACAGGGTGACCCGGTCTGTCGGCGCCATCTTGTACTTTTGATAACTCATAGGAGTCTAAGCCCTGTCTAAGCCGGGGGAGGCGGGAGGGTACTGATGACCTTCAGACCAGTCAAGACAAGTCTTGTGAGGCCAGTGGGCATCCGACGTCTTTGTGGGAGTCTCACCTTTCCCTGGAAGGGTCATAATAGTTTATAGGCCACAACGTTCAGACGCTACAGACGATTTTGTGAGAAGAACGATTTTCGGGGTGTCTCATGGTCTGACAAACACTGCTCTAGCTCTGTTACCTTTCACCACAGATGTGGAAGTGCAATATAGTTGGATGAGGTGGATTGAGATGCATACAATGCAAAAAAAACAGATCTCTAGCTTAAACTGATGGATTTTTATGGGGATTTTTTTATTATGCTAATTGATTTCCGCGGGGGCATGGACGTTGACCTTAGGGGGTTAACCCTCACAAGGCTGCTAGCCCAGATGGCTTTCCAAACCACATTCTTAGAGCATGTGCAGACCAGCTGGCTTCCTCTTGGGCCGACCCCAGGTGGTAAAATAGGCAACAACACGTCCATCACGCTGATCCTCAACGTGGGATCCCCACAGGGGTGTGTGCTCAGCCCCCTCCTGTACTCCCAGATTACCAACAACAACGAGACAGCCTGCAGGGAAGGGGTGAGATCCCTGTCGGAGGGGTGCCAGGACAATAACCTTTCCTCAATGTCAACAAAATGAAAGGAGCTGATCGTGGACTACAGGAGAATGCAGAGAGAGCACGCCCCCATCCACATCGACAGGGCTGCAGTGGAGAGGGTCAAAAGCTTAAAGTTCCTCAGCGTGCACATCGCTGAAGATCTGAAATGGTCCCTCCACACTGACTCCATAGTGAAAAAGGCACAGCAGCACCTCTTCAACTTCAGGAAAATGAAGAAATTTGTCTTGGCCCCTAAAACCCTCACAAACTTTTACATATGCACCATAGAGATCATTATGTCAGGCTGTAGCACCACCTGGTATGGTAACTGCACCACCAGCAACCACAGGGATCTCCAGAGGGTGGTGCGGTCAGCTCAACGTAAACTGGGGGCCCACTGGCTGGCCTCCAGGACATCTACAGCACCTGGTGTCACAGGAAGGCCAAGAAGATCATCAAGGACCTCAGCCACCCGAGCCATGCCCTGTTCACCCTGCTATCATCTAGCAGGCGGAGACAATATAGGTGCATCAAATAAAATAAAATGCAATTTTATTGGTCACATACGTGAATTAATGAATTAATGAATACAATTTTATTTTCGTTTCAAATCGCCAATTGGCAACCCATCCTTAATTGACATGTAAACAAACATTACAATAATTCACTATGATAATTAAATGATAATTCTTCTTCCGCCGTTCTCTTCATTGCACATCACAGTTTTTATTTTATTCCAGGCTTTATCTAAATTTTCCGCACACGGAAATACGCAATGGACAAAAAAACATTTCAATTTCTCCTCATCACTCAGCCACATAATGCCAGGGTATATCTGGTGTGCTATCTGGAATAAGAGCAAGCGTATATCGTGGTAGAAAGGGCAATAGAGGATACAATGAGTTTCATTTTCTATTTCTTCACGGTCACTATAGTTACATCGTCTTTCCTCTTCCATTTCACCACAATACCGACCTGCTTCAATACGCAGAGGCAATATCCCTGATCTTACTTGTGCACATAGCGATCTCTTGCTTTTAGGTAGGCTATACATAATATATCTCTCACACACAAATTCACCCTTAATCAAACAAAAGGTTCTCAGTTTGGGTTTATGATTAATCTCCTCCACCCATTTTTTTCATATTGCATCAACAGTTGTCTTTTAATCATATCTATGTCTCCCTTAATTTGGTTATTGTACAGATGTTCACAGTCAGACTGTTGAAAAAGGTCAGACATTTCAGTTGCCCAGGCTCACCCTATGGATAGATCCCATTGAAAAACCTTCCTAGCTTTTCTGGCAGTTGGCAAATCCAACAGTCTATTCAAAAGTCTCACAACACACACCTTCCATTTTACCTCACAGGGTTCCCAGCCCATGTCCCCAGTTATTGCAAGTCTAGGCGCAAACTTGTGGACACCTAAAAAAGTAACATACGTGTTTAGCAGATGTTATTGAGGTTGTAGCAAAATGCTTGTGTTTCTAGCTCCAACAGTGCAGTAATATCTAACAAGTAATATCTCCCAATTTCACAACAATACACACAATGCACAGAAATGTAAAGTAAAGGATTTAAAAATATATACACAACCGGTGTTTGAGCCAATGCGTTTGAGACAATCAGTTGTTTTGTGACAAGGTACAGGGGTATGCAGAAGATAGCCCTATTTGGCAAAAGACCAAGTCCATATTATGGCAAAAACAGCTCAAATAAGCAAAGAGAAACAGGCTCTCATGAGGACCGCCACAGGAATGGAAGACCCAGAGTTACCTCTGCTGCAGAGGATACTTTTATAAGAGTTACCAGCCTCAGAAATTGCAGCCCAAATAAATGCTTCACAGAGTTCAAGTAACAGACACCTCTCAACATCAACTGTTCAGAGGAGACTGTGTGAATCAGGCCTATAGTCGAATTGCTGCAAAGGAGCCACTACTAAAGGACACCAATAATAAGAAGAGACTTGCTTGGGCCAAGAAACACGAGCAATTGAAATTAGACCAGTGGAAATTTGTCCTTTGGCCTGGAGTCCAAATTTGAGATTTTTGGTTCCAACCACTGCCTTTGTGAGACGCCTTGTGGGTGAACGGATGATCTCAGCATGTGCATTTCCCACCATAATGCATAGAGGAGGATATGTTATGGTGATTTTCTGGTGACACTGTCTGTGATTTACTTAGAATTCAAGGCACACTAAACCAGTAAAAATTAAGAAAAACTCTTAAATGAGTAGGTGTTTTAAAACTTTTGATCGGTAGTGTAAATATTTGGCCGAGCAATGTCAGAACGGCATAGACTAAGATACAGTAGAATAGAATAGAATACATTATATACATATGAGATGAGTAATGCAAAATATGTCAACATTATTAAAAAATATTACTAAAAATATTTATAATCATGCAATCACAAGTGACATATACCAAAACACAGCTTAGCTTGTTGTTAATCCACCTATCGTGTCAGATTTGGAAAATATACTTTACAGCGAAAGAAATCCAAGCTTTTGTGAGGGTAGCTTTCAATGCTACAACAAGCTAGCCTTATATTAGCTTGGTTAGCTTGGTCACGAAAGTCAGAAAAGCAATGAAATTAATCGCTTACCTTTGATAATCTTTGGATGTTTCCACTCACGAGACTCCCAGTTACACAACAAATGTTATTTTTGTTCGATAAATATTACTTTTATCACCAAAAACCGCCATTTGGGTTGCTCTTATGCTCATAAAATCAAAGCCGTGTTCCGTTCGACAAATTCCCAAAAAGTATCCGTAATGGTCGTAGAAACATGTCAAATGTTTTTTATAATCAATCCTCAGGTTGTTTTTAACAAACATAATCGATAATATTTCAACCCGACCATTACCTATTCAATAAGAGACAAACGGAAAATGGGGAGCTCCTCTCGCGCGCGCAGGAACTATTCGGAGGACACTTGACTAGTTTTGAAAAAACGTGTTCATTTTTCAAAATAAAAGCCTGAAACTATGTCTAAAATCTGGTCACAGCCTGAGGAAGCCATTGGAAAAGGAATCTGGTTTATACCCCTTTAAATGGAGGATAGGCGGGCCAGAAAAAAATATATCACTTCCGGGTTACATTTTCTCAGGTTTTCGAATGCAGAATACGTATTGTTATACTCACAGACAATATTTTGACAGTTTTGGAAACTTTGGAGTGTTTTCTATCCAATTTCTATCCTTTTCTATCCGTAAATTATATGCATATTCTACGATCTGGGCCAGAGAAAATGTCTGTTTACGTTGGTCACGTTATTTTAAAAAACAAACATATTCTGACCCCTAGCGCTAAGAGGTTAACTCTATTGAACTTATCCTCTGCAGCAGACAATGAAAGGAAAACCAGCCACGTCTCGGACACTGACGTCTTGCTTCTGGACAAGCCAAACACCTTCTTCACCCGCTTTGAGTATAACACACATAACACTGACGCGGCCCGGTACCTATGACTGTGGGCTCTCCTTCTCAATTGCCGACGTGAGTAAGACATTTAAGCTGTGTTAACCCTCGCAAGGCTGTCTGCCTAGACGGTATCCCTAGCTGCTTCCTCAGAGCATGCGCAGACCAGCTGGTTGTAGTGTTTACCGACATATTCAATCTCTCCCTATCTCAGTCTGCTGTCCCCACATGCTTCAGATGGCCACCATTGTTCCTGTACGCAATAAAGAAAAGATAACTGAACTAAATGACTATCGCCCCGTAGCACTCACTTCTGTCATCATGAAGTGCTTTGAGAGACTAGTCAAGGATCATATCACTTCAACCTTACAAGACACCCTAGACCCACTTCAATTTGCTTACCGACCCAATAGATCCACAGACGATGCAATCACCATCGCACTGCACACTGCCCTATCCCATCTGGACAAGAGGAATACCGATGTAAGAATACTGTTAATTGACTACAGCTCAGCATTCAACATCATAGTACCCTCCAAGCTTATCACTAAGCTCGAGGCCCTGGGTCTGTACGCTGCCCTGTGCCACTGGGTCCTGGACTTCCTGATGGGCCACCCCCAGGTGGTGAAGGTAGGAAATAACACCTCCACTTCGCTGATCCTCAACACTGGGCCCCACAAGGGTAGGTGGTCAGTCCCCTCCTGTACTCCCTGTTCACCCGTGTCTGCGTGGCCACGCACTCCTCCAAATCACTCATCAAGTTTGCAGACGACACAACAGTAGTAGGCCTGATTATCAACAATGATGAGACAGCCTACAGGGAGGAGGTGAAGGTCTTTGGCCTGTGGTGCCAGGAAAATAACCACTCACTCAACATCAACAAAACAAAGGAGCTGATCATGGACTTCAGGAAACATCAGAGGGAGCACCCCGCTATCCACATCGACGGGACCGCAGCGGAGAATGTGGAAAGCTTCAAGTTCCTCTGCATACACATCACTTACCAACGTAAATTGGTCTACCCACACATACAGTTTTGTGAAGAAGGCACAACAGTGCCTCTTCAACCTCAGGAGGCTGACGAAATTTGTCTTGGCACCTAAAACCCTCACAAACTTTTAAAGAATCACAATTGAGAGCATCCTGTTGGGCTGTATCACCGCCTGGTACAGCAACTGCACAAGCCGCAACCGTAGAGCTCTCCAGAGGGTGGTGCTGTCTGCACAAAGCATCACTGCCCAAAGCAACTACCTGGCCTCTAGGACACCTATAGCACCCGATGTCACAGGAAGGCCGAAAAGATCATCAAGGACAACAACCACGAGAGCCACTGCCTGTTCACCCTGCTATCATCCAGAAGGCGAGGTCAGTACAGGTCCATAAAAGCTGGGACAGAGAGACAGAAAAACAGCTTCCATCTCAAGGCTATCCGACTGTTAAATAGACATCACCAGCACATTAGTGGCTGCTGTCCTATATACATAGACTTGAAATCACTGGCCACTTTAATAATGGAACACTAGTCACTTTATTAATCTGATAAATTTCCATCTTCTTTTCAGGACCGGAACGAGGCTGTAGTTTTCTCAGCATAACGGGCAACCCAAATGGCGTGTTTTTGTGATAAAAGTCATATTTATTGAACAAAAATAACATTTGTTGTGTAACTGGGAGTCTCGTGATGTCACGATCGTCTTGAGGATAATGAGTGGACCAAGACGCAGCGTGTGAAAAATACATCTCTTTTATTAGAGACGAGTGAAACACGAAACGAACACTTATAACCAAACTAAACAAAACAACAAACGACTGTGAAGCTACATTTACATTTACATTTAAGTCATTTAGCAGACGCTCTTATCCAGAGCGACTTACAAATTGGTGCATTCACCTTATGACAGGTGAAGCTACAAACGTAAGTGCAAATACAAAAGCTACAAACGTTCTACATAGACAATTACCCACAAAACCCAATGCCTATGGCTGCCTTAAATATGGCTCTCAATCAGAGACAATGAACCACAGCTGCCTCTAATTGAGAACCAATCTAGGCAGCCATAGACATACAAACACCTAGACAAGACACTGACCCATTTAACATACAAACCCCTAGACAATCCAAAAACACATACATTACCCATGTCACACCCTGACCTAACTAAAATAATAAAGAAAACAAAGAATACTAAGGCCAGGGTGTGACACGTGAGTGGAAACATCCGAAGATTATCAAAGGTAAGCGATTAATTTCATTGCTTTTCTGACTTTCGTGACCAAGCTAACCAAGCTAATAAAAGGCTAGCTTGTTGTAGCATTGAAAGCTACACTCACAAAAGCTTGGATTTCTTTCGCTGTAAAGTATATTTTCAAAATCTGACACGATAGGTGGATTAACAACAAGCTAAGCTGTGTTTTGGTATATTTCACTTGTGATTGCATGATTATAAATATTTCTAGAAATATTTTTGCATTTGGCGCCCTGCAATTCTAGCGGTTGTGTAGGAAAGTGATCCTGTAAAAGGGATCCGTAGCTGAGAGAAGTTAACAAGCATGGCTACCACAGCATTCTGCAGCGATACGCCATCCTATCTGGTCTGCGCTTAGTGGAATTATCATTTGTTTTTTCGACAGGACAATGACCCAAAACAGACCTCCAGGCTGTGTAAGGGCTATTTGACCAAGGAGAGTAATGGTGTGCTGCATCAGATGACCAGGCCTCCACAATCACCCAACCTCAACCCAATTGAGATGGTTTGGGATGAGTTGGACCACAGAGTGAAGGAAAAGCAGCAAACAAGTGCTCAGCATATGTGGGAACTGCTTCAAGACTGTTGGAAAAGTATTCCTCATGAATCTGTTTGAGAGAATGCCAAGAGTGTGCAAAGCTGTCATCAAGGCAAAGGGTTGCTACTTTGAAGAATCTAAAATCTATTTTAATTTGTTTAACACTTATTTGATTACTAAATGATTCCATATGTGTTATTTCATAGTTTTGATGTCTTCACTATTATTCTACAATGTAGAAAATAGTAAAAAATTAAGAAACACCCTTGAATGAGTAGGTTTGTCCATATTGTTGACTGGTACTGTACGTGTCGTGTCTGAGCCGTTGAATTGCGACTCCACTTTGTCTCTATACTGACGTTTTGCCTGTTTGATTGCCTTACAAAAGGAATAACTACACTGTTTGTATTCGGCCATATTCCCAGTCACCTTGCCATGGTTAAATACGGTGGTTAGCGCTTTCAGTTTTGCGCGAATGCTTTCATCTATCCACGGTTTCTGGTTAGGGTAGGTTGTATTAGTCAGTGGGTACAACATCTCCTATACACTTCCTGATAAACTCAGTCACCGTATCAGTGTATTCGTCAAATTTATTCTCGGAGGCTACCAGAATATATCCCAGTCCACGTGATCAAAACAATCTTGAAGTATAGATTCCGATTGGTCAGACCAGCGTTTGTGTAGTCATTAGCACGGGTACTTCCTGTTTGAGTTTTTGCCTATAGGAAGGGAGGAGCAAATTGGAGTCAGATTTTCTGAAGGGAGGGCCTTGTAGGCATCCCAGAAGTTGGAGTAGCAGGGGTTGGGTGTTTTAGCAGCGCGAGTACTACAGTCAATGTGTTTTCCTCAAATTTGTTTTATTAAAATCACCAGCTACAATAAATGTGGCCTCAGGATATGTGGTTTCCAGGTTGCATAAAGTCCAGTGAAGTTCTTTTAGGGCCATCGTGGTATCGGCTTGAGAGGAAATATACACGGCTGTGACCATACCCGAAGAGAATTCTCTTGGGAGATAATACGGTCGGCATTAGATTGTTAGGTATTCTAGGTTGGATGAAGAAAAGGACTTTAGTTTCTGTATATTATCACAATCACACCAAGAGTAGTTAATCATGAAACATACACCCCTGCACTTCTTCTTCCTGGAGAGATATTTATACCTGTCTGCGCGATGAACTAAGAACCCAACTGGCTGTACAGACTCAGACAGTATATCCTGAGAGAGCCATGTTTCCATGAAACACAGTATGTTACAATCCCTGATGTCTCTCTGGAAGGAAATCCTCACCCTGAGCTCGTCAACATTATTTTCCAGGGACTGAACATTAGCGAGTAATATACTCGGAAGCGATGGGTGGTGTTTGCGCCTCCTGAGTCGGACTAGAAGTCTACTCCGAATACCTTTTCTCCACCGGCTTTGGATCAGACTCTGGAATCAGTTCTATTGCCCTGTGGGGTACGAACAAAGAATCCAATTCGGGAAAGTCGTATTCCGGGTCGTAATGCTGGTAATGCTGGTGAGTTACCGCCGCTCTGAAATCCAAAAGTTCTTCCCGGTATGTAATAACACCAAAAGAATTCTGGGCTAAAAATGTAAGAAATAAAATACTGCAAAGTTGCATGGGGCTAGAAGCAAGGCTGTCATATCTATCGGCACCATCTATTTAGTCACCTTTATCGAGGGTGTCAATAATGTTGGACCTTACTGCATCAAAGCTTGAACCAAGAGACTAAAAAACTAAAAGCCATTAGACTGTTGAACAGTCATCACCAGCCAGCCTCTGCCCGGAACCCTGCCTTGTACTTTAAATACTATCCCTAGCCGGCTACTGCCAAGAACTCTACCCTGAACCTTAGAGACTGCTGCCCATATATAGATGATATATAGATATATAGAGTCTAGATCTACCAAGTGAGGGATGTGATTTCCCCTCCTCCCTGACTGTTATGACGGCTGCATGGTCCCATGGTGTTTATACTTGTGTACTATTGTTTGTAGAGATGAACGTGTACCTTCAGGTGTTTGGAAATTGCTCCCAAGGATGAACCTGACTTGTGGAGGTCTACAGGTTTTTTTCTGAGGTTTTGGCTGATTTCTTTTGATTTTCCCATGATGTCAAGCAAAGAGGCACTGAGTTTGAAGGTAGGCGTTGACATACATCCACAGGTACACCACCAATTGACTATCAGAAGCTTCTAAAACCATGACATCATTTTCTGGAATTTTCCAAGCTGTTTAAAGGCACAGTCAACTTAGTGTACGTCAACTTCTGACCCACTGGAATTGTGATACAGTGAATTATAAGTGAAATAATCTGTCTGTAAACAATTGTTGGAAAAATTACTTGTGTCATGCACAAAGTAGATGTCATAACCGTACTGATGACTCTACCCTAAGTGTATGTAAACTTCCGACTTCAACTGTATACGTTTCTATATAACACATTATAACAATATAGTGAAAACATGTTTTTAGAATTCTTTGGTCAGTTTATTGTCAAATGAAATACAAAAACATCTTGTTTACATACTGTAAGTATTCACACACCTGATTCAATTTTTTTGTAGAGGTACCGTTGGTGGCAATTACAGCTGGGAGTGTTTTTGTGTAAGTCTCTATACCTTTGCTCAGGTACAATATTTGCCCATTATTCTTGTTTAAATTCTTCAAGCTCTGTCAAGTTGATTGTTGATCATTACTAGACAGACATTTTCAAGTCTTGCTGTAGATTTTCAAGCTGATTTAAGTCAAAACTGTAACTAGGCCACTCAGGAAAATTCACTGTCGTCTTGGTAAGCAACGCCAGTGCAGATTTGGCCTTGTGTTTTAGGTTATTGTCCTGCTGAAAGGTGAATTCATCTCCCAGTGTCTTCTGGAAAGCAGACTGAACTAGGGTTTCCTCTAGGATTTTGCCTGTTCTTACAGTTGTATTCTGATTCTTTTTATCGTAAAAACCTCCCTAGTCCTTGCTGATGACAATCAAAATCAATCAAATGTATTCATAGAGCCCTTTCTAAATCAGCAGATGTCACAAAGTGCTTATACAGAAACCCAGCCTAAAACCCCAACAAGCAAGCAATGCAGATTTAGAAGCATGGTGGCTACAAAAAATCCCTAGAAAGGCCGGATCCTTGGAAGAAACCTAGAGAGGAACCAGGCTCTGAGGGATGGCCAGTCCTTTTCTGGCTCTGCCGGGTGGATATTATACTGTCTGTTCAAACGTTCATAGATGACCAGCAGGGTCAAGTAATAATCACAGTGTTTGTAGAGGGTGAAACAGGTCAGCACCTCAGGAGTAAATGTCAGTTGGCTTTTCATAGCCCAGCATTCAGAGGTCGAGACAGCAGTAGAGAGGGAGGGAGCGAGAGAGAGGAAGAGGGAGAGAGAGAGAGAGAGAGAGAGAGAGCGAGAGAGGGTCTAAAACATTAGGTCCGGGACAAGTAGCATGTTTGGTGAACAGGTCAGGCTTCCATAGCCACAGGCAGAACAGTTGTCCCGAGGCCAGGTAGTCCTGAGGCATGATCCTAGGGTCCTCCGGGAGGGGAGAGAGACAGGTGGAAGAATTAGAGGGAACATACTTACGTACACACAGGACACCAAGTAAGACAGGAGAATTACACCAGATAGGACAGACTGACCCTAGCACCCCGGCATATAGACTATTGCAGCATAAATACTGGAGACTGAGACAGGGGGGGTGGGGGGGCCAACCAGGCATAATATATTCCCATCCACTTTGCAAAAGCACAGTCCTCACATCACTAGAGGAATATCAACAGACCACCAACTTACTACCCTGAAACAGGGCTGAGTATAGCCAACGAAGAACTCCCCCACTGCACGAACCCAAGAAGGCAAAAAAACAGACAGGAGGATCACATCAGTAACTCAACCCCAAAAAAGCCTTGATCCACATAATGCACCCCTCTCATGGATGGCATGGGAGAGCTCTAAAATCAGTCACTCAGCCCCTGTAATAGGGTCAGAGGCAGACAATCCCAGTAGAGAGAGGGGAGCCGGCCAGGCAAAGACTGCAAGGGCGGTTCGTTACTCCAGTGCCTTGCCGTTCACCTTCGCACCCCTGGGCTAGACTACACTCAATCATGGGACCTACTGAAGAGATGAGTCTTCAGTAAAGACTTAAAGGTCAAGACCGTGTCTGTGTCTCTCACGGGATAGGCAGACCATTCTATAAAAAATATAGCTCTATAGGAGAAAGCCCTGCCTCCAGCTGTTTGCTTAGATATTCTAGGGACAATACAGAGGCCTACGTGTTGTGACGGTAGCGTACACAGGGTTGGGTAGGTTACTTTCAAAATGTAATCCGTTACAGCTACTAGTTACCTGTACAAAATTGTAACAGATCACTTTCCCCTTAAATATGTAAATATGGAAGGATAAATTAGCCAAATTGTTTTACCTGAGCATTACCCCAATATCGAAGGACTTATTGGCCAGCCCTACTCTGTTGTTTATGATTTTGTTGCCATGGAGGACAGATAGGGCTCATTGATTCGAGTAGGAAAATACATGCTGCGCTCATGGAACGGCATGCTTTGAGCAAAAATGAATGCCATATGCTTAATTTGCTATAGGCCTCTTGTTGACCTTTTGTTGGTGACACTTTGATAATATGCAGCTGTTTAAAGGGCAAATCCACAGATGAAACAATAACAAAACAGACACCCTGCCTCTGTTTTGGTAAAAATCTAAGGGAGGGTCCTGGAGAAATGTAACCACTCTCAGATAAAATAGACAGAGCTATGGATGCAAGGACTGACCATTCATGATATCAAAATGATTGTTTCATCCATGTTATGAGGCTATACAGTGTTTGTTTACAATTACAATGTTTACAAACATTGGAGAAAAACAAGCTTATATTTTGGGTTCTCATGGAGTGTGACAGTTGAACTAAACTCATGAGGCATTTATAAGTTATATTCTTCAATAATCAATGGATATACATACAGTGCCAGTCAAAAGTTTGGACACACCTTCTTAATCAAGGGTTTTTCTTTATTTTGACTATTTTCTACATTGTAGAATAATAGTGAAGACATCACTATTATGAAATAACGCATATGGAATCATGTAGTAACCAAAAAAGTGTTAAACAAATTAAAATATATTTTAGAATTTAGATTCTTCAAAGTAGCCACCCTTTGCCTTGATGACAGCTTTGCACACTTTTGGCATTCTCTCAACCAGCTTCATGAGGAATGCTTTTCCAACAGTCTTGAAGGAGTTCCCACATATGTTGAGCACTTGCTGGCTGCTTTTCCTTCACTCTGCAGTCCAACTCATCCCAAACCATCTCAATGGGAATGAGGTCAGGTGATTGTGTTCCTTCTTGGTCAAATAGCCCTTATACAACCTGGAGGTGTGTTGGGTCATTGTCCTGTTGAAAAACAAATAACCTCCAAAAACCATCTAGCGCTATGATGAAACTGTCTCTTATGAGGACCGCCACAGGAATGGAAAAACCAGAGGTACCTCTGCTGCAGAGGATAAGTATATGTGTTATTTAATCGTTTTGATGTCTTGTAGAAAATAAAGAAAAACCCTTGAATGAGTGGGGGTGTCCAAGACTTTGACTGGTACTATATATATATATGTACACTGCTCAAAAAAATAAAGGGAACACTTAAACAACACAATGTAACTCCAAGTCAATCACACTTCTGTGAAATCAAACTGTCCACTTAGGAAGCAACACTGATTGACAATACATTTCACATGCTATTGTGCAAATGGAATAGACAAAAGGTGGAAATTATAGGCAATTAGCAAGACACCCCCAATAAAGGAGTGATTCTGCAGGTGGTGACCACAGACCACTTCTCAGTTCCTATGCTTCCTGGCTGATGTTTTGGTCACTTTTGAATGCTGGTGGTGCTCTCACTCTAGTGGTAGCATGAGACGGAGTCTACAACCCACACAAGTGGCTCAGGTAGTGCAGCTCATCCAGGATGGCACATCAATGCGAGCTGTGGCAAGAAGGTTTGCTGTGTCTGTCAGCGTAGTGTCCAGAGCATGGAGGCGCTACCAGGACCCCCACCTGTGGACGTCGGGCCCTCATACCACCCTCATGGAGTCTGTTGCTGACCGTTTGAGCAGACACATGCACATTTGTGGCCTGCTGGAGGTCATTTTGCAGGGCTCTGGTAGTGCTCCTCCTTGCACAAAGGCGGAGGTAGCGGTCCTGCTGCTGGGTTGTTGCCCTCCTACGGCCTCCTCCACATCTCCTGATGTACTGGCCTGTCTCCTGGTAGCGCCTCCATGCTCTGGACACTACGCTGACAGACACAGCAAACCTTCTTGCCACAGCTCGCATTGATGTGCCATCCTGGATGAGCTGCACTACCTGAGCCACTTGTGTGGGTTGTAGACTCCGTCTCATGCTACCACTAGAGTGAGAGCACCGCCAGCATTCAAAAGTGACCAAAACATCAGCCAGGAAGCATAGGAACTGAGAAGTGGTCTGTGGTCACCACCTGCAGAATCACTCCTTTATATGGTGGTGTCTTGCTTATTACCTATAATTTCCACGTTTTGTCTATTCCATTTGCACAACAGCATGTGAAATGTATTGTCAATCAGTGTTGCTTCCTAAGTGGACAGTTTGATTTCACAGAAGTGTGATTGACTTGGAGTTACATTGTGTTGTTTAAGTGTTCCCTTTATTTTTTTGAGCAGTGTATATATATACATAGTCCAAAAATGGATGTAGCAAATACAGATTGCCCGTTTAAGTCTATCCAAGGTGTACCAGTTTGAGCAGGTGTCCATTAGGCCTATGGATTTTTTTGTTTTGTTATCAGCTTGAATTAATGCTCTACGTAGATGTCAATAATAAGTGATGTCCGTATCGCTGTAGTCATCCTTACCTCCAAGCGTTTATTCAAGTTGGATAATCTTTGAATGCCGACAGCAGTTGCACCATTGGAAGACATATTGGACTACAACCTACAAAAGCCTATTCCTGCTCTTTTCCCGCGATCCATCAAACGCATTTGGTGTGTCATTATAGTTGTCTCTGACTTGTGGTCAGACTCGCTCAGGTGGAACAAAGTTAAACTTCTGCCTTTTTTCAATGCTGATTTGAATGTCATTGAGAAAACAAAGTCTCAAATATTTTTTTAAGCAAACATCCTTTTTGAATTTAAAAGTAATACTTGAAGTAATCATCTATTTTTTCAAAAGTATCTGTAATCTGATTACAATATTTTTGCTGGTAACGTAATGGATTACAATTACCGTTTTTAAAAATCCATTACTCCCCAACCCTGAGCTTACTGTAGGTATGACCAAATCAGAGAGATAGGTAGGAGCAAGTTCATGTAATGCATTGAAGGTTAGCAGTAAAACCTTCACATCAGCCCTAGACTTAAAAGGAAGCCAGAGGCTAGCATTGGAGTAATATGATCACATTTTTCGTCTCTAGTCAAGATTCTAGCAGCCGAATTTAGCATTAACTGAAGTTTATTAAGTGCTTTATCCGGGTAGCTGGAGAGTAGAGCATTGCAGTAGTCTAATCTAGAAGTGACAAAAGCATGGATTTGTTTTTCTGCATCAGTTTTGTACAAAATGTCCATGAAGATGGAAAAAAGCTTCCCTGAATTATTATTGATATGTGGGTCAAAAGAGAAATCAGGGTCCAGAGTATTTATTTCATTTTATTTATTTTACCTTTATTTAACTAGGCAAGTCAGTTAAGAACAAATTCTTATTTACAATGACAGCCTACCCCGGCCAAACCCAGACGCCTCTGGGCCAGTTGTGCCCCGCCCTATGGTACTCTCAATCGCAGCCGGATGTGATGCAGCTTAGATTCAAACCAGGTACTGCAGTGACACCTCTTGCACTGAGATGCAGTGTCTTAGACCACTGCGCCACTCGGGAGCAGAGTAATGCCGAGGTCCTTCACAGTTTTATTTGAGACGACTGTACAACCATAAAGATTAATTGTCAGATCAAACAGCAGATCTCTTTGTTTTTGGGGGACTTAAAACTAGCATCTCTGTTTAGTCCGAGTTCAAAAGTAAACTATTGGCCTGCCATCCACTTCCTTATGGTAGACAGCATATATGGCGTTGTGTGAGCGAGCAGTTTGCGGATGTCAACGTTGTGAATAGAGTGCCCCATGGTGGCGGTGGGGTTATGGTATGGGCAGGCATAAGCTACGGACAACGATCACAATTGCATTTTATCGATGGCAATTTGAATGCAAAGAGATATCATGACAAGATCGAGATCCTTGTCGTGCCATTCATCCGCTTCCATCACCTCATGTTTCAGCATGATAATGCACGGCCCCATGTTGCAAGGATCTGTACACAATTCCTGGAAGCTGAAAATGTCCCAGTTCTTCAATGGCCTGCATACTCACCAGACATGTCACCCATTAAGCATGTTTGGGATGCTCTGGATAGACGCGTCCAGCAGAGTGTTCCAGTTCCAGCCAATATCCAGCAGCTTTGCACAGCTATTGAAGAGGAGGGGGACAACATTCCACAGGCCACAATCAACAGCCTGATCAATTCCATGCGAAGGAGATGTGTCACGCTGGATGAGGCAAATGGTGGTCACACCAGATACTGACTGGTATCCAAGCCCCTACCTTTTTTTAAAAGATATCTGTGACCAGCAGATGCATATCTGTATTCCCAGTCATGTGTAAGCCATAGATTAGGGCCTAATGAATTTATTTCAGTTGACTGATTTCTTTATATGAACTGTAAATCAGTAAAATCTTTGAAATTGTTGCATTTATATTTGTGTTCAATGTAGTTAGTTTTGCAACAGTATCGAAAATACATTTTGGATTGTTTTTATTCTCCTCAATCAGGTTGGAAAAGTATGCTGACCGAGCATCAGTGAGGGCTCTTCGATATTGCATGGTACCATCTTTCGGAAGACTTCCAGTTTGGTGGAGAGCCATTTCCATTCCGATTTTCTGGAAGCTTGCTTCAGGGCTTGGGTATTTTCTGTATACCAGGGAGCTAATTTCTTGGAAGGTCCGATAGAAATTCAGGGAACTCAGTAAGGAACTCTGTATACGTCTCAGGAGGTCTGTAAACAGTATCTATAAAAAGTGATTGAGTAGGCCACATTGACAAGCATACCCATAACATGATGCAGCCACCACCATGCATGAAAATATGGAGAGTTGAACTCAGTGATGTGTTGTGTTGGATTTGCCCCAAACATAACGTTTTGTATTCAGGACAAAAAGTGTATTTCTTGCAAACAGGATGCATGTTTTGGGATATTTTTCTTCTGTACAGGCTTCCTTCTTTTCACTCTGTCATTTAGGTTAGTATTGTGGAGTGACAACAATGTTGTTGATCCATCCTCAGTTTTCTCATATCACCCACATTAAACTCTGTATCTGTTTAAAATCACCATTGGCCTCATGGTGAAATCCCTGAGAGGTTTCCTTCCTCTCCGGCAAATAATCTTGGAAGGACTTCTGTAATTTTGTAGTTACCTGGTGTATTGATACACCATCGAAAGTGTAATTAATACAGTAACTTCACCATGCTAAAAGGGATATTCAGCATCAGATTTTTTTTTTCTACACATCTGTAAATTGGTGTAATTTGCAAGGCATTGAAAAACCTCCCTGGTCTTTGTGGTAGAATATCTGCTTGAAATTCACTACTCAATTGTATGTGTGGTTTACAAAGATGGTGTAGGCATTCAAAAATCAACCACTATTATTGAACATGGAATGAGTCCATGCAACTTATTACGCGATTTGTTACGCACATTTTGTACTCCTGAATTTATTAAGGCTTGCCATACCAAAGGGGTTGAATACTTATTGACTCAAAACACATCAGCTTTACATTTTTTATTAATTTCTAAAATTTTCTACAAACAAAATAGAACTTGGACATTATGGGTATAGTGTGTAGATCAGTGACACAAAATCTCAATTTAATTCAGGCTGTAACACAACAAAATGTGGAAAAGGTCAAGAGGTGTGAATACTTTCTGAAAGCACTGTATATACTGGGATCTTATTTATATACTGGTTATATGCCGGATTCTTATTCATATACTGTATTCTTCACATACTGTAGCTCATTCTAATATCTACTACTGTACGTTGCATTTTGTTTTCTTGTAGACACTGCATGTATTTGTATGTACACTACCGTTCAAAAGTTTGGGGTCACTTAGATATGTCCTTGTTTTCCATGAAAACCTACATGAAATTAGTTGCAAAACGAATAGGAGATATAGTCAAGACGTTGACAAGGTTATAAATAATGATGTTTAATTGAAATAATAATTGTGTCCTTCAAACTTGGCTTTTGTCAAAGAATCCTCCATTTGCAACAATTACAACATTGCAGACCTTTGGCATTCTAACTGTCAATTTGTTGAGGTAATCTGAAGAGATTCCACCCCATGCTTCCTGAAGCACCTCCCACAAGTTGGCTTGGCTTGATGGGCACTTCTTATGTACCATACGGTCAAGCTGCTCCCACAACAGCTCAATATGGTTGAGATCTGGTGACTGTGCTGGCCACTCCATTATAGACAGAATACCAGCTGACTGCTTCTTCCCTAAATAGTTCTTGTATATTTTAGAGCCGTGCTTTGGGTCATTGTCCTGTTGTAGGAGGAAATTGGCTCCAATTAAGCGCCATCCACAGGGTATGGCATGGCGTTAGAAAATGGAGTGATAGATTTCCTTCTTCAAGATCCCTTTTACCCTGTGTAAATCTCCCACTTTACCACCACCAAAGCACCCCCAGACCATCACATTGCCTCCACCATGCTTGACAGATGGCGTCAAGCACTCTTCCAGCATCTTTACATTTTTTCTGCATCTCTTGAATGTTATTCTTTGTGATTCGAACACCTCAAACTTAGATTTGTCTATCCATAACACTTTTTTCCAATCTCCCTCTGTCTAGTGTCTGTGTTCTTTTGCCCATCTTAATCTTTTCTTTTTATTTGCCAGTCTGAGATATGGCTTTTTCTCTGGCTAGAAGGCCACCATTCCACGTCACTGTTGATGTTGAGGCTGGTGATTTGCCGGTACTATTTAATGAAGCTGCCAGTTGAGGATGTGTGAGGCGCCTGTTTCTCAAGCTAGACACTCTAATGTACCTGTCCTCTTGCTCAGTTGTGTACCGGTGCCTCCCACTCTTCTTTCTATTCTGGTTAGGGCCAGTTTGCGCTGTTCTGTGAAGGGAGTAGTACACAGCGTTATATGAGATATTCAGTTTCTTGGCAATTTCTCGAATGGAATAGCCTTCATTTCTCAGAACAAGAATAGACTGACTGGTTTCAGAAGAAAGTCTTAGTTTCTGGCCATTTTGAGCCTGTAATCGAACCCACATATTCTGATTCTCCGTATACTCAACTAGTCTAAAGAAGGCCAGTTTTATTGCTTCTTTAATCAGAACAACAGTTTTCAGCTGTGCTAACATATTTGCAAAAGGGTTTTCTATTGATCAATTAGCATTTTAAAATGATAAACTTGGATTAGCTAACACAACGTGCCATTGGAACACAGGAGTGATGGTTGCTGATAATGGGTCTCTGTACGCCTGTGTAGATATTCCATAGAAAACCTCCTTTTTCCAGCTACAATAGTCATTTACAAGATTAACAATGTCTACACTGTATTTCTGATCAATTTGATGTTATTTTAATGGGCAATTTTTAAAATTTTCTTTCAAAAACAAGGACATTTCTAAGTGACCCCAGGCTTTTGAAGGGTAGTGTATACTTTGGGTTTATTTAAGCAGGGCACTGTGGAAGGACAGGACAGGAATAAAGAAAAAAACGGTAGACTAAATAACATGATTACATGGTCTGAATCATTGTTATTCTAACTTCCGCGATCCATATAAGGCCCTCCCCCGCCCTCCTTTCGGAAAAGCTGACCATGACTCTATTTTGTTGCTTCCAGCCTACAGACAGAAACTAAAACAAGAAGCTCCCGCGCTCAGGTCTGTTCAACGCTGGTCAGACCAATCTGATTCCACGCTTCAAGACTGCTTCGATCACGTGGATTGGGATATGTTCCGCATTGCGTAAAACAACATTGACGAATACGCTGATTCTATGAGCAGGTTCTTTAGAAAGTGCATCGGCGATGTCGTACCCACAGCAACTATTAAAACATTCCCAAACCAGAAACCGTGGATTGATAGCAGAATTCGCGCAGAACTGAAAGCGCGAACCACTGCTTTTAACCAGGGCAAGGTGACCGGAAACATGACCGACTACAAACAGTATAGCTATTCCCTCCGCAAGGCAATCAAACAAGCTAAGCATCAGTATAGAGACAAAGTAGAGTTGCAATTCAACAGCTAAGACACAAGAGGTATGTGGCAGGGTCTACAGTCAATCACGGATTACAAAAAGAAAACCAGCCCCGTCGCGGACCAAGATGTCTTGCTCCCAGACAGACTAAATAACTTCTTTGCTCGCTTTGAGACAATACAGTGCCACTGACACGGCCCGCTACCAAAACCTGCGGACTCTCCTTCACTGCAGCCGACGTGAGTAAAACATTTAAACGTGTTAACCCTCGCAAGGTTGCAGGCCCAGACGGCATCCCCAGCCGCGTCCTCAGAGCATGCGCAGACCAGCTGGCTGGTGTGTTAACGGACACATTCAATCAATCCTTATCCCAGTCTGCTGTTCCCACATGCTTCAAGTGGGCCACCATTGTTCCTGTTCCCAAGAAAGCTAAGGTAACTGAGCTAAACGACTACCGCCCCGTAGCACTCACTTCCGTCATCATGAAGTGCTTTGAGAGACTAGTCAAGGACCATATCAGCTCCACCCTACCTGATACCCTAGACCCACTCCAATTTGCTTACCGCCCCAACAGGTCCACAGACGACGCAATCGCAACCACACTGCACACTGCCCTAACCCATCTGGACAAGCGGAATACCTATGTGAGAATGCTGTTCATCGACTACAGCTCAGCATTTAACACCATAGTACCCTCCAAACTCGTCATCAAGCTCGAGACCCTGGGTCTCGACCCCGCCCTGTGCAACTGGGTCCTGGACTTCCTGACGGGCCGCCCCCAGGTGGTGAGGGTAGGTAACAACATCTCCACCCCGCTGATCCTCAACACTGGGGCCCCACAAGGGTGCGTTCTGAGCCCTCTCCTGTACTCCCTATTCCCCCACGACTGTGTGGCCATGCACGCCTCCAACTCAATCATCAAGTTTGCGGACGACACTACAGTGGTAGGCTTGATTACCAACAACGACGAGACGGCCTACAGGGAGGAGGTGAGGGCCCTCGGAGTGTGGTGTCAGGAAAATAACCTCACACTCCACATCAACAAAAGAAAGGAGATGATTGTGGACTTCAGGAAACAGCAAAGGGAGCATCCACATCGGCTGGACAGTAGTGGAGAGGGTAGTAAGTTTTAAGTTCCTCGGCGTACACATCACGGACAAACTGAATATGTCCACCCACACAGACAGCGTTGTGAAGAAGGCACAACAGCGCCTCTTCAACCTCCGGAGGCTGAAGAAATTCGGCATGTCACCAAAAGCACTCACAAACTTCTACAGATGCACAATCAAGAGCATCCTGTCGGGCTGTATCACAGCCTGGTACGGCAACTGCTCCGCCCACAACCGTAAAGCTCTCCAGAGGGTAGTGAGGTCTGCACAACGCATCACTGGGGGCAAACTACCTGCCCTCCAGGACACCTACACCACCTGATGTCACAAGGACAACAACCACCCGAGCCACTACCTGTTCACCCCACTATCATCCAGAAGGCGAGGTCAGTACAGGTGCATCAAAGCAGGGACCGAGAGACTGAAAAACAGCTTCTATCTCAAGGCCATCAGACTGTTAAACAGCCACCACTAACATTGAGTGGCTGCTGCCAACATACTGAATCAACTCCAGCTCACTTTAATAATGTGAATTGATGGAAATTGATCAAAAATGTATCACTAGCCACTTTAAACAATGCCACTTAATATAATGTTTACATACCCTACATTACTCATCTCATATGTATATGTATATACTGTACTCTATATCATCTCCTGCATCTTGCCATCTTTATGTAATACATGTATCACTAGCCACTTTAAACTATGCCACTTTTATGTTTACATAGCCTACATTACTCATCTCATATGTATATACTGTACTCGATACCATCTACTGCATCTTGCCTGTGCCGTTCTGTACCATCACTCATTTATATAGCTTTATGTACATATTCTTTATCCTTTTACACTTGTGTGTACAAGGTAGTAGTTGTGGAATTGTTAGGTTAGATTACTCGTTGGTTATTACTGCATTGTCGGAACTAGAAGCACAAGCATTTTGCTACACTCGCATTAACATCTGCTAACCATGTGTATGTGACAAATAACATTTGATTTGATTTGAAACATACTCTGTCTGGTCATTAGGCTACATCTAACCACCTGTGAACCTCATCACACAGACACATTCAAACACTTCCCAAATTCATGTTTATGCCATGTTTACTGTAAATTGAGCTAGCTTAGCCATCAGTTTGTAAATATTTTGCCGACTTAACGTAAACTCACCCCATTCCGTACAAATGTGCGTAACCGCGACATTCAAACGAGGCTACAAAGAAAACTAATGGGACTGTAGCGACTGTGTTGACTTCAAAATCGGGGGTGTGAACTAGGTTTCTATTCAAGCGTTGATCGACATGGTAATGGCTCTATAGTATTGGAGAAAAGTTGAAAAAACTGACCCTCCGTTACATCTTGATGTGTCATGTCGTAAGGTACAGCACGCATAAAGCAACTATTTCTGTCTTACAATCTCTCTCCACCAGGTGTAGCACTTCTCTCATCATTTAAAAACAAGAAATGGACATTGACGGGGATAAGGGGGGGATACCTAGTCATTTTATTTATCATCATTGCATGCGATCATCATTCTCAAAGCCGCTGTTTACTTCTAAGATCACTTTAGCACTGCTCTAAAAACCCAATTCAAATTCGACACAAACCTTCAAATAGGTATGTAATGACACATTATATAAACTCTTTTTAGTGTTTTATTTACATTTTAGAGGCGATAAGGTGATAAGTTGTACAGATCGAGTGAAAAAAGCAATTTTCCCACACGACATCTGTCCTTCTCACTACCACGCATTAGTTTCGCTTCCCCACCCGCCATTTTTAAAAAGACCCAACGGGGTTCATTGCCTGCTTGAATTATGCAGAAACGGGCAGTGTTTAGGTCATGTAATGGTAATGTCAATACA
The DNA here is from genome assembly GCF_029448725.1 of Salvelinus fontinalis. NCBI lineage: Eukaryota > Metazoa > Chordata > Actinopteri > Salmoniformes > Salmonidae > Salvelinus > Salvelinus fontinalis. The sequence continues at coordinate 9,791,784 of NC_074690.1, forward strand.
ATGGTATTGACATTACAGTTGATCTGGAAGTATTACGTTTTTGGGGCGCTAAAATAAGGGCAATTGTACGGACCAGGGCGATATACGAGTTTACGTGAGTTTACGTTACCATCAACACAGAGCAGGAGATGGAAGCACATGATGGTGGAATCAGATTCTGTTACACCTGGACCCAAACACACAACAATACACAAATAAACAACCCCGCTAATTGTCTCAATCTCAATTTGGATAGCATTGGCTGCTTAAGTACACCTAACAAGGCCATTTCAACATAAATATTGTCAGCTTGCTGTTAGCCAGCTAGCTAACTTTAGTCGGCAGCAATATTGCTATCCAGCTGAGAAAGAGCCAATAAACCATAGACAATTTATACACATTCATCATTACTACCAACACACAAACAGAGGTTGAGTTATCTAATAATAGCCTGATAATTCAATTTCCAGGCAAGAGTCAGTGGAACAGATGTCTACAAGCTATTATAATTTGCTAATGTTAGCTAGCTAGCTTGCTAATGCTAGTCGAAGATAGAAGTAACAAACGTGTATGTTACTCTGCTGAAGGTAACTACCAGTCTAGCAGTGACTACCATAGCATAGGCTAAATTTATGGACAATGTATGCAAAATATATTTGATTTAGCTGATGGCTTTCAAAGTTAGGTAGCTAGCAAGATTAGGTTACCTCTAATCAAGCTCCTCTTGTGAGCTGATGTTGGTTGAAAAGTCTTCCATTTTGTTTTGAAGAACAAAATCAATGGTAACCTAATTGCATCACTTCTCAGTTGGCATCATTTGAATTTCCCATCAGTTCCGACTGAAAATCCCTCTGATAATCTTCTGGCCGTAATGTTAGTCCAAGTTGGTGGGCACGCCCCATCTACCTTGTTTCGCGGTATCGGGCATTCGCTATGAAAGCCGGACCTTGTGGTTCACTATGAGCAGACAAATAGACAGGAAGTGGAAACTTCCTGAATCTACGAGAGAAATAAAAATTTATTAGTTCAAGCTTTCAGTTAATATAGTAATGATTATATACAGTGGCAGAGCTACAGTGGAATTTCACTTTAAAGCCTAGCTCTTCTGAAAGACTTTAACCTGTTTGGGCTGCAGGGGCAGTATTGAGTAGCCGGATAAAAGGTGCCCATTTCAAACGGCCTCGTACTCAATTCTTGCTCGTTGTAACGAATGTCCTGTCCAGAGACGGCTCTGGCTGGTCATGGCTCGCTGACGGCTCTGGCTGGTCATGGCTCGCTGACGGCTCTGGCTGGTCATGGCTTGCTGACGGCTCTGGCTGGTCATGGCTCGCTGACGGCTCTGGCTGGTCATGGCTCGCTGATGGCTCTGGCTGATCCTGTCTGGCGGAAGGCTCTGGCTGATCCTGTCTGGCGGAAGGCTCTGGCTGATCCTGTCTGGTGGAAGGCTCTGGCTGATCCTGTCTGGCGGAAGGCTTTGGCTGATCCTGTCTGGCGGAAGGCTCTGGCTGCTCCTGTCTGGCGGAAGGCTTTGGCTGCTCCTGTCTGGCGGAAGGCTCTAGCGGCTGCTGTCTGGCTCTGAAGGCTCATGGCAGACGGGCGGCTTTGCAGGCTCAGTACAGACGGGCGGCTATGAAAGGCTCAGTACAGACGGGCAGTTCATGCGGCGCTTGGCAGACGGACAGTTCAGACGGCGTTGGGCAGACGGGCAGTTCAGACGGCGTTGGGCAGACGGGCAGTTCAAGCGCCGTTGGGCAGACGGGCAGTTCAGGCGCCGTTGGGCAGACGGCAGACTCTGGCCGGCTGAGACGCACTGTAGGCCTGGTGTGTGGTGCCGGAACTGGAGGCACCGGGCTAAAGCTACGCACCTTCAGGCTAGTGCGGGGAACAACAACAGGGCACACTGGACTCTCAAAGCGTACTATAGGCCTGGTGCGTGGGGCCGGCACTGGTGGTACCGGGCTGAGGGCACGCACATCAGGGCGAGTACGGGGAGAAGGAACAGTGCGTACAGGGCTCTGGAGACGCACAGGAGGCTTGATGCGTGGTGCCGGAACTGGAGGCACTGGGCTGGATACACGCACCACAGGGAGAGTGCGTGGAGGAGGAACAGGGCTCTGGAGACGCACTGGAAACCTGGTGCGTGGTGTAGGCACTGGTGGTACTGGTCTGGAGCGGGGAGGTGGCGCCGGAAATACCGGACCGTGCAGGCGTACTGGCTCCCTTGAGCACTGAGCCTGCCCAACCTTACCTGGTTGTATGCTCCCCGTCGCCCGACCAGTGCGGGGAGGTGGAATAACCCGCACCGGGCTATGTAGGCGAACAGGGGACACCATGTGTAAGGCTGGTGCCATGTAAGCCGGCCCGAGGAGACGTACTGGTGGCCAGATATGTAGGGCCGGCTTCATGACATCCGGCTCAATACTCAATCTGGCCCGGCCGATACGAGGAGCTGGTATGTACCGCACCGGGCTGTGCACACGTACAGGAGACACCATGCGGTCTACTGCGTAACACGGTGTCTGCCCGTACTCTCGCTCTCCACGGTAAGTACAGGGAGTGAGCGCAGGTCTCCTACCTGACTTCGCCACTCTCCCTTTTAGCCCCCCCCTCTCTTCAACAAAGCGGCGATATTCTCCTGTCAGAGCCCAGGGTCCTTTTCCGTCCAATATTTCCTCCCATGTCCACGAGTCCTGGTTTCGCTGTAGCGCTCTCCCACGCCGCTTGGTCTTTGGTTGGTTGGTGATTCTGATTCTGATTCTTCAGACGAAGAGGAGGAGTAGGGATTTGACCAAAACGCAGCGTTGTGATACGACATGAATATTTATTAAACCAGACGAAAACTAAACATACTTGAGAATATACAAAATAATAAACGAAGTCAAACAGACCCGAACAAACGAACTTACATAACACGAAGAACGCATGAACTGGTACAGACGACACAAACGAACGAACAAACGAAACAGTCCCGTGTGGTGCACAGACACAGACACGGAGGACAATCACCCACAAACAAACAGTGTGAACAGCCTACCTTTATATGGTTCTCAATCAGAGGAAAAGTCAAACACCTGTCTCTGATTGAGAACCATATAAGGCTAATTACAAACCACCTAAACATAGAAACACAAAACATATAATGCCCACCCCAACTCACGCCCTGACCAACTAAACACATACAAAAATAACAGAAAACAGGTCAGGAAGGTGACACTCGTACAATATGCATATTATTATTACTATTGGATAGAAAACACTCTCTAGTTTCTAAAACCGTTTGAATTTTATCTGTGAGTAAAACAGAACTCATTTTGCAGCAAACTTCCTGACAGGAAGTGGAAAATCTGAAATCGATGCTCTGTGCTAGGGCCTGCCTATAAATGTTCGTGATATTTATTAGAATACATGCACTTCATACGTCTTCCACTAGATGTCGACAGGTAGTGAGAGAAGAAATGGAGTGTATAACTTGATCTGGGGTCGAATAAAAGCTCTCGGCATGACGTGTCACCAGCTTCCTGTTTTCTGGAGAGCGCGTGGAGGGACCTGGTTTTGCCTTCTGATAAGCTGTCGTTATAGACGACTAATATCTCCGGCTTTGATTTTATTTGATACATGTGACAATATCATCGTAAAGTATGATTTTAGTATGAGTAAAGAATTTTTTTCGGGACGTTAGGCATGTTGCGTTGTGTGCCTTTGTTCAGGAAGGAGAGCTTCGCGCCACTTTGCTAGCTTTCCGTGCTAATTGACTGGAAAAGAGGACATTCTAAATCCAAACAACGATTGTTCCCGACAAAGGACCGCTTGTACAACATTCTGATGAAAGATCATCAAAAGTAGGACCCATTTTATGATGCTATTTCATATATCTGTCGAACTGTATACTAGAGTTTTGCGCCCCGGTTTTTGCCACTCTCTCGCTATAACATAAGCCTTATGTCGTAATGAAGATATTTTTTGAATTCTAACACTGCGATTGCATTAAGAACTAATGGATCTATCATTTCCTATACAACATGTATTTTTTTGTAATGTTTATGAATAGCTATTTGGTCAGAATAGGTGAGAGTCTAATAGAAATATACGCACATTCTGGGAAAAGGAAGCTACGTTAGCATAATGGATAACCACTGATTTCAGCTCAAAATATGCACATTTTCGAACAAAGCATAAGTGTATGTATAACCTGATGTTATAGGACTGTCATCTGATGAAGCTTATCAAGGTTAGTCAAAAATTATATATCTTTTGCTGGTTTATTCGCTATCGCTAACGTGCCTTGATGAATGAATGCAGTAGTGTGGTAGGCTCTTGTAGTAAGCTAATATAATGCTATATTCTGTTTTCGCTGTAAAAATATTGGAAATATTGGCTGGATTCACAAGATGTTTGTCTTTAATTTGCTATACACCATCGATTTTTCAGAAATGTTTTATGATGAGTATTTAGGTATTTGACGTTGGTGTCTGTAATTACTCTGGCTGCTTCGGTACTATTTGTGACGGTAGCTGTGATGGTAGCTGCAATGTAAAACTGATTTATACCTCAAATATGCACATTTTTCGAACAAAACATAGATTTATTGTGTAACATGTTATAAGACTGTCATCTGATGAAGTTGTTTCTTGGTTAGTTTGGTTGGTTCTTGGTTAGTTAGGTTGGCTTGTGCTGTCACGATCGCGTTGACATGAACGAGAGGACCAAGGCGCAACATGATTTGAATACATCTTCTTTTTTATAACAACGACGAAGATGAACACGACACACTATTACAACACTAACGAAAATAACAAATGATCGTGAAAACTTCAAACGTAAGTGCACACACAAACTACTTACGTCGAACTATACATATACACAAACAATGACCCACAAACAGCTAAAGCCTATGGCAGCCTTAAATATGGCTCCCAATTAGAGACAACCAAAATCAGCTGTCTCTAATTGAGAACCCATTCCGGCCACCATAGACTTTCCTAGAACTACACCCAACATAGACACAGCTAGACACATACACTCAACACAAAACCATAAACTACAACAAACACCCCCTCTACCATATAATACCCCAAAATACACACATACCCCATGTCACACCCTGACCTAACTAAAATAATAAATAAAACAAATAATACTAAGGCCAGGGCGTGACATAACCCCCCCCTTAAGGTGCGAACTCCGGACGCACCAGCACATAGTCTAGGGGAGGGTCTGGGTGGGCTTCCTTCCACGGCGGCGGCTCCGGCACTGGTCGTGGTCCCCACCCCACCATAGTCATAAGGGGCAGCACCGGGATAAGGGGCAGCACCGGGATAAGGGGCAGCACCGGGATAAGGGGCAGCAGCAGGATAAGGGGCAGCACCAGGATAAGGGGCAGCACCAGGATAAGGGGCAGCACCAGGATAAGGGGCAACACCAGGATAATGGGCAGATCCTGGCTGGATGACGGCTCCGGCGGATCCTGGTTGGACGGCTCATGGCTGGCTGACAGATCTGGCTGCTCATGGCTAGCTGACGGATCCGGACGCTCATGGCTGGCAGACGGATCTGGACGCTCATGGCTGGCTGACAGATTTGCACGCTCATGGCTGGCTGACGGCTCTGGCAGATTCTGTCTGGTTGGCGGCTCTGGTAGATCCTGTCTGGTTGACGGCTCTGGCAGATCCTGTCTGGTTGGCGGCTCTGGCAGATCCTGTCTGGTTGGCGGCTCTGGCAGATCCTGTCTGGTTGGCGGCTCTGGCAGATCCTGTCTGGTTGGCGGCTCTGGCAGATCCTGTCTGGTTGGCGGCTCTGGCAGATCCTGTCTGGTTGGCGGCTCTGGCAGATCCTGACTGACGAATGGCTCTAGCGGCTCCTGACTGACTAATGGCTCTGACGGCTAGGGACAGACGGGCGGCTCTAATGGCTCTGGACAGACGGATGGCTCAGACGGCACTGGGCAGACGGATGGCTCAGATGGCGCTGGGGAGACGGATGACTCAGACGGCGCTGGGGAGACGGATGGCTCTGGCCGGATGAGGCGCACTGTAGGCCTGGTGCGTGGTGCCGGAACTGGAGGCACCGGGCTAAAGGCACGCACTTTCAGGCTAGTGCGGGGAGAAGGAACAGGGCATACTGGACCCTGGGGACGCACATTAGGCCTAGTGCGTGGGGCCGGAACTGGTGGTACCGGACTGGGGACACGCATCTCAGGGCTAATGCGGGGAGCAGCAACAGGATGCACAGGACTCTGGAGACGCACAAGAGGCTTAGTGCGTGGTGCCGGAATTGGTGGTACCGGGCTGGAGACACGCACCATAGGACGAGTGCGTGGAGGAGGAACAGGGCTCTGGAGACACACTGGAAGCCTGTTACGTGGTGTAGGCACTGGTGGAACTGAACTGGGGCGGGGAGGTGGCGCCGGAAATACCGGACCGTGCAGGCGTACTGGTTCCCTTGAACACCGAGCCTGCCCAACCTTACCTGGTTGAATGCTCCCCGTTGCCCGACCAGTGCGGGAAGGTGGAATAACCCGCACCGGGCTATGTAGGCGAACCGGGGACACCATGCGTAAGGCTGGTGCCATGTATACCGGCCCGAGGAGACGCACTGGAGACCAGACGCGTTGAGACGGTATCATGGCACCTGGCTCAATGCCCAATCTAGCCCTACCAGTGCGGGAAGGTGGAATAACCCGCACTGGGCTATGAACACGTACAGGAGACACCGTGCGCTCTACTGCGTAACACGGTGTCCGCCCGTACTCCCGCTCTCCACGGTTAGCCTGGTTAGTGGGCGCAGGTCTCCTACCTGCCCTCGGCCCACTACCTCTTAGCCCCCCTCCCAAGAAATTTTTGGGTAGTACTCGCGGGTCTCCAGCCTTGTCTCCGTGCTGCCTCCTCATGTCGCCTCCTCTCGGCTTTCGCTGCCTCCAGCTCTTCACGAGGGAGGCGATATTCTCCCGGTTGCGCCCAAGGTCCTTTACCATCTAAAATCTCCTCCCATGTCCATGAATCTTTAATGCCTTGATCCTGTTGCCGCTGGTCATGTTGCTTGATCCGGTATTGGTGGGTCATTCTGTCACGATCGCATTGACATGAACGAGAGGACCAAGGCGCAACATGATTTGAATACATCTTCTTTTTAATAACAACGACGAAGATGAACACGACACACTATTACAACACTAACGAAAACAACAAACGATCGTGAAAACTTCAAACGTAAGTGCACACACAAACTACTTACGTCGAACTATACATATACACAAACAATGACCCACAAACAGCTAAAGCCTATGGCAGCCTTAAATATGGCTCCCAATTAGAGACAACCAAAATCAGCTGTCTCTAATTGAGAACCCATTCCGGCCACCATAGACTTTCCTAGAACTACACCCAACATAGACACAGCTAGACACATACACTCAACACAAAACCATAAACTACAACAAACACCCCCTCTACCATATAATACCCCAAAATACACACATACCCCATGTCACACCCTGACCTAACTAAAATAATAAATAAAACAAATAATACTAAGGCCAGGGCGTGACATGTGCATGCTACCTGTGCTGTGAAAAATGTCTGTCCTTTTTTGTATTTGGTGGTGAGCTAACATAAATATATGTGGTGTTTTCGCTGTAAAACATTTAAAAAACGGACATGTTGGCTGGATTCACAAGATGTTTATCTTTCATATGCTGTATTGGACTTGTTAATGTGTGAAAGTTAAATATTTCTAAAAAATATATTTTGAATTTCGCTCCCTGCACTTGAAGTGGCTGTTGTCATATTGTGCCCGGCTTCGGGCTTGCAGTCCAAAGAAGTTAAAACACCAATTACCAAAGCAAAGACTTAGTTATTTAGTTGATAAGGAGGGTAGTCTCAAAATCAAAGTGTGAACTAAACTTGTCTAGAGTAATTGTTTTGGCCATCGCTTTTCACACACAAGAGCCAAGCTATTTTCTGCCTTCCTATGATTAGTGTCTAGAAATGTAACACATGTTTTAGAGTGTTTCATCATCTGTCCATACTTTGGCATTGATGTGTGATCCTAGATGATATAGCTATTCCACTAAAGGTCATTAAAATGTTTGAATGATCTCTGTGTTGGGTCACAGACTGAGTGACATGGGGCGCAATTTATCTTGACACATCTCAGTGGTATAGCCTCGCATCAAGTTATCAGCTGGTGTGAAAGGCTCATTAAACGAATATGGGAACGGTTCACAGGCTTTTAAGTTTCTCTTTTCCCTGCTCTGTGTGTATTTTTGAAGGACTCCAAATGTGCTCCAGTCAATTCAGGTGTACTCTGTACTCACCTACAAAGGCTAGATCAACTGAGGGTTAAAAGGAGAGAGAATATGTTTTTTAACTGGCTGACTTCATTTTTGCATATTGGATGCAAGTCTGAGATATAACACTCACGTAAGCATACTATTATAGGAGTAAAGCATAGGATTTTTGCATAATCATTGCTTTAGTTAAGGATAAAACAATTTACAATCACACTTGCAAGTGGATGTGTGTGCATGGTGATATGTTTGTGCATGTACTTACTTGCAAGGTGTTTGTGGATGTGTGTACTTGACTACACTGTATGTCTCGCTAGCTCTATGACTTTGAGTACTAAGTCCTTGTCCATCCAGTCACACAATGAGGCGGGCTGAAGCTCGATGTCAATAACTTGAGACAGAGACACCATCTATCCATCATTCACAAGGACCTAATGGCCCGCCTGAGGCAGCCAGCCATGTTGGACTGTGTGTTTGATGTGTGCATCCCACAGGATACCCTTTTGATGTCCAAATATCAGTGGGCACCGCAGTGTCAGGGCTCACAAATGGCTTTTTCTAATCCACTTGTTGTGGGGGGGTTGTTTCTTTCAACCCCCTTTTTTGAAGCCCAGGCCAAAAATGTACTTAGACACAAACATCCCTTAGACGCCTGACTGTCTCTCACCCCAGCCCCTCTCCCTACTGTCATTGTGTGTTTTGACTAGCTAATACATTTCCGTAGTGGAGAGAAAGAGAGAAGGAAAGAGAAGAGCGCGAGGGCATCAGGAAATCTCAAATAATGAGATGTCAAGCAGGGCGAACCATAATTGTTAATTACATTTATCCCAGTGCTTTTGGAAAGCAGCCACAGTGCTTTCAGGAATATGAAGTGGTGTCATCAACATGCTCCAGGTTCAACCTTTAAATGGGCCATGGGAGCGTTCTCTCTGCTCAGTCCTGAAACTCCATATCGGACCATCTTCCAATCTCCCTACCTGACAAGAATGTGGGCGCATAACAGAACACACAGACACATGTAAATGCTAAACGTCTGGACAAGACAGATATGTTCTCCAGGCAGAGTGAAACACGGACTGAGTCAACATGTCCACAGACATGAAAATGTGCTGTCAGTATGCAGTGACATGGACTAATAAGTACCACCATTGAAAGCATGACTTTGAGTTGGTTTAATGTATATCGAAAGGGTTTGTGTCGGTTAGGAAATCTGTTCTAGAATGTTTGTCTTAGCCAGAGGCGTTTACTTGCTCCATCTCTCGCTAATTGACAGTTTGGATGTGATAAATTACCCTTTTTTCATTTTTTCTCCTGGCCCTCAAACGCTAAGCACCGCTCATAAAATGTTCCCTAAACAAAGTCTATAGATACAGTTAACGATAAAGGTCCAACGCAACATCTGTCCACAAAAAATGTGAAACGTACTTTGACTCTCCCACCCACTCACAGCATGGTTTGATTTTTCAACAAAAATACCTATTACTTCAGTGCTTCAGGGCGTCCTCAGACTAACTAAACCCAGTAACACAGCCTCTTAGAGGAGCTTTAAAGTGCAAATTGTGTCATATTCAAAGTGCAACCTGTGTCAGCTGAAATATGCATATGCGCTTTACAACATTTATAATTCATGAAGGTGAAAAAGGCCTCATAACTTCCCCGACAGCCTCAATCAGGGCTTAAGTCATCGGGAGCACATAGTCCTCCCCTGCAGGTGCAAATGTACCAATTTGGCAAAGCTCTCAAATGTGTGATTTTCAGGTATTCAACATTTGTATGGATGTAGTTGCTTTGCTGGTAACTTCCTAGCTCGGTTTGTGCTATGATGAGACCATTGCTGGGGCTAGAAGAACATTTCTCTAGAAAACATCTGTGAGACACCCCCAGCAAGTACATTGAAGTGAACATCGAGACCTCATGTTTAACGGGAGAGGGAGCAGAGCATGTGTTCTTCATGTGTGTGAGTGCAGAAATGGAATGAATACAAATGTTTTTCTGACTTTTCAAAGTAGCACTGAAAGCCTAAAACAGGCAAAAACAGATGAAGTTATTCGTTATGAGTTTCCAAATGTTAGTCAACAGTAATGTATTAATGTATCTTAAAGCCCCTTGAAATGCTAAACCACTTGACCGTCTTTCTGCGGAGTAAAGAGAGACAAGCATTCTGCTTATTTTGTTCACAATGCTTACAGAAAGAAGGCTATTTTAACTTTGGGTTGCAAGCCCGACGTCGGTACACTTATGACTACAGCCAGCTCAAGTGCAGGGCGCGAAATTCAAAATATATTTTTTAGAAATATTTAACTTTCACACATTAAAAGCACATTGTGATGATCTTTTTGTATGTCCTTGATTAGATTTTTCAAGAAAATGATGTTGTTATATTACGAAAAGGACGCTCTTCATGAAATATGTAGTTGTGCAAAGCAGTCTCACCTTGGTTTTAATGAAAATACAATTGACCTCACAGACACAAATTGATTTTTAAACAAATGATTGTTAGGCCTACAAGACTGTAATTGCAGAAATAGATGGCCATAATTGTAAAGCAATTAACATTACGTTTAGAACAATGGTTGGTGGTAGTTAAGTTTTATCCAAAGCATTTTGGATACTTTTTTCATAATCTTTCTACATCACACGGTAACAATATTATGCCTTTTGCTCATTGTTTAAAGTTTATAGTAATTCTGATGTGTAAAATATCTGTCAACTTAACACTACAACATATCCTATTATCATTTTGTCCCCAATGTATGTTTTGTTAATCAACCTGTTCTGAAGTGGACTGTTGGGACAACTTTTGGTTTGAACACACACACACACACACACACACACACACACACACACACACACACACACACACACACACACACACACACACACACACACACACACACACACACACACACACACACACACACACACACACACCTCCCCACCACTACTACTTGACACTCCAAACCATCTGTCAGACAATGTTAATTAGTTTTATGGAGTTCTTGGCAGACCGAGTATGACTGCACGATAATTACCCTTTTATTGTTTTCTATTCTATTGTTAATGTTGTTGTTGTTGTTTTGTGCCTTGTCCTAATTAAAAGTTCAGATTGTCTAGGAATTAGTTCAGGCTGCCCTTTTTGTGCTTCTGAATCACTGCTTATTCTGCAAAGGCAATGTGAGGATGGAGGGAGAATGTGTGAATGAAGTGGGTGTGTGTGAGTGAAGATACAGTAGCCAGAGTTGAAAGTAGATTTATCTCAGTAATAGTGTCTCCAACGCGGTTTAGGGATGTTATGGTGTCAGTAATAAGGGTCATTTTGTGTCGTCAAGATCAGGGAAGAAAAAGGGGTCATACGGTGTATTCGGAAAGTATTCAGACCCCTTGACTTTTTCCACATATTGCTACGGTACAGCCTTATTATAAAATTAATTAAATAATATTTTCCCCTCATCAATCTTAACACAATACCCCATAATTACAAAGCAAAAACAGGTTATTAGACTTTTTTGCCAGTGTATTAAAAATAAAAAACTGGCCTCCTGAGTGGCGCTGTGGTCCAAGGCACTGCATCGCAGTGCTAGCTGTGCCACTAGAGATTCTGGGTTTGAGTCCAGGCTCTGTCGCAGCCGGCCAAGACCGGCACAATTGGACCAGCGTTGTCCGGGTTAGGGGAGGGTTTGGCCGGTAGGAATGTCCTTGTCCCATCGTGCAGTTGCTACTCCTTGGGCGGGCCGGGCGCAGTGCACACTGACACGGTCGCCAGGTGTACGGTGTTTCCTCCGACAAATTGGTGAGGCTGGCTTCTGTGTTAAGTGGGCATTGTGTCAAGAAGCAGCGCGGCTTGTTTGGGTTGTGTTTCAGAGGACGCACGGCTCTCGACCTCCGCATCTCCCGAGTCCGTACTGGAGTTACAGCGATGAGACAAGACAGTAACTACCTATTGGATACCACGATATTGGGTAGAAAAAGGGTTATACATATAAAAAAAATAGATATATAATAATAATATGAAATAATAATACATTTCCATAAGTATTCAGACCATTTACTCACTACTTTGTTGAAACACCTTAGCCAGCGAATACAGCCTAGAGTATTCTTGGGTATGATGCTACAAGCTTGGCACATCTGCATTTGGGGAGTTTCTCCCATTCTTCTCTGTAGATCTTCTCAAGCTCTGTCAGGTTGGATGAGGAGCGTTGCTGCAGAGCTATTTTCAGGTCTCTCCAGAGATGTTCGATCGGGTTCAGGTCCGGGCTCTGGCTGGGCCACTCAAGGACATTCAGAGACTTGTCCCGAAGCCACTCCTGCATTGTCTTGGCTGTGTACTTAGGGTAGTTGTCCTGTTGGATGGTTAACTTTCGCTCTGGAGCAGGTTTTCATCAGGGTTCTCTCTGTACTTTGCTCCGTTCATCTATCCCTCGATGCTGACTAGTCTCCCAGTCCCTGCTGCTGAAAAACATCCCCAAAGCGTAATGCTGCCACCACCATGCTTCACCGTAGGGATGGTGCCAGGTTTCTTCCAAACGTGATGTTTGTGTTAAATCTTGGTTTCATCAGACCAGAGAATCTTGTTTCTCATGGTCTGAGAGTCTTTAGGTGCCTTTTGGCAAACTCCAAGTGGGCTGTCATGTGCCTTTTCATGAGGAGTGGCCTCCGTCTGGCCACTGCCATAAAGGCCTGATTGGTGAAGTGCTGTAGAGATGGTTGTCCTTCTGGAAGGTTGTACTATCTCCACAGAGGAATTCTGGATCTCTGTCGGAGTGACCATTGAGTTCTTGGTCACTTCCCTGACCAAGGCCCTTCTAGGGTCTAGGTGGTTCCAAACTTCTTCCATTTAAGAATGATGGAGGCCACTGTGTTCTTGGGGACCATCGATGCTGCAGAAAGGCTTTGGAACCCTCCCCAGATCTGTTCCTCGACGCAATCCTGTCTTAGAGCTCTACGGACAATTCCTTTGACTTCATGGCTTGGTTTTTGCTCTGACATGCACTGTCAACTGTGGAAGCTTATATAAACAGGTGTGAGCCTTTCCAAATCATGTCCAATCAATTGAATTTACCACGGGTGGACTGCAATCAAATTGTAGAAACATTTCAAGGATGATCAATGGAAACAGGATGCACCTGAGATAAATTCCAAGTCTCATAGCAAAGGGTCTGCAAAAAGATCTACAAATCTGGTTTCATTTTGTTGTTATGGTTTATTGTGTGTAGATTGATGAGGAAAAAATATAATTTAACACATTTTAGAATAAGGCTGTAACGTAACAAAATGTGGAAAACTGGAAGAGGTCTACATACTTTCCCAATGCACTGTGTAGGGAGAGCAGAGACGGGTTGCACTTCAGTAGGTTGTCATGGTCCACAAAATTGGAAGATACTATGGATAGATTTTACACTAAAATCTGTGTACGCATTATAAGAGATTACCCATTCCCACAGTAATAGATATCAAAATGCAAAACATCTATTTTTAATTAATTGAAACATTAAAAAGGCTGTACAACAAGGGTATTGACTTTCGGGTTACTACTTATGGGGTTTGTTCTGAAAGTCACTCTAAACTAGAATGAGTGGTGCTGTAACAGCAGCTAATGTTTTCTCTCTGAGGGGATGGCTGGCTACCGTTTGAACCACAAAGTTCCCTCCCTGGGACTCGTCTGTTGGACAAACCCACCAATAATCCCTTAGAAATTCACACCATGCCTGTCTCACTCCACACTCCTCCCCTTTCTGTGGCATTCCTCTCTTTCTTCTTTCTCCCTGGGGTACACAATACAAGTCAATATTTTCACTGCATCTCTCCCCGCTCTCCATGTTTTTAATGGGCTTGAAGTTGACAGGTGGTCAGATCTGGCCGTCTCCCGAAAAAGACATGTTGTCTGAGAGGTCCCTGGAGCCAGAGATTGGACATCGGCACGGCACAATCCACTTATACGTAACCCACTAAGCCCTTACATTTAACAGCACACATTAACCTGAGCTAAAACCTCCCTGAGACTGAGAAAAAAAGATACGACTAGGCAAAGGAAATACACAGCACATCTGGCATCGCTGTATTTTATGTGCTGAATTAAAAAAATATAAAAAATAAACTTTAGCATTTTTCTCCACATATTGACTGTGACTCACACACTAGAACATTCAAACTATAGATTTCTAGATTTATCTACTCATCGTTTGAAACTTCAGTATTATCAACTAAATGCAAGTTTTTGCTGCTTCACTAATGAGTTCACATATTTGACTTTCACAGTTCAGCACAATGTGAGCTTTCACCATCAGTTAGTGGTGTGGAAATGGTTCCCAGAACGCCACAGAACACCAATACTGTATGCTACGTCATCTGCCTCATGATTCCATTTACATTTTGGTGAAGTGCATCTCTGCTTGGTGTTGGAAGGTTCACATCCAAGTAATTACCTAGATACAGTACCTGGCTATACATCAGACTCAACAAGTACTTTAGTGATGTATATAAGGTCCTTTCAGTCCAGTTTATTTAGGTAGTTATTATAGCAAGTTATTATGCTCCTGTAACTTATTATTTTAGAAAATATTTTATTGGGAATTTGGTTTTGGTTTTGGTTTTTGTGGTTTGTGGTTTTGGTCATGACACAGGTTTTCAACTCCAGTATAAAATAAATTTAAAATTGCAGCCTCTTCATGAACCTTATATGTTCTAAAATAACATGTTATCTTTATGTCAATAGACAGACGTCCGCAGATTATAGTTAATGAGCATGATTTTGTGGAGAGAGTAAATAATGATGAGACAACACAACAGTTCCTATGGCTGAACTTATCACCAGCAGTGCATAAAGTCCCCTTTTTCCTTGTTTGGTGTGTAATTGTGTGGTAAACAGTATGGATGAACGGTGGGGGGTAAGATGAGTTGGGGGTGAGTGGCCACGTGCCAGTTTTCCAAGTCCCAGCTCAGCTGTAGCCTGCCTAGTTTGGCACGCTCACACTCCCAGAGATTTGGACACAGCAAGCTATGGAAATCTGAGAAACTGATTTATCTCTGTCTGTGTTTCTGGTGTGGCACTGTGCTCCTGACTTGGTAGCTAGTAACTCAACTGGTTTATTTCTGACACCTACAGTATGGTATTCACATTGATAATGTATGGTGTAAATAATGTGGAAACAATGTTGACTCAACCAATGAGGGGATATAATATTCCACCCTTCAACAAGTAGACTAGGAAGTAGTGTCATAGAGTTACCATGTTTTTCTGATGATTGAACAAAGATCCACATTTGTCCTTGTAAAAGGTGCGTGTTGGTGGCAGGGAAGTCAGGCGCAGGAGAAACGAACTTGGTATAAACGGAGTTGTTTAATCAGTGCTTTACAAAACTCCAAAGCCAAAATAACAAAATAATAAAACATGGGTACAAAAACCGTCGCACACCAACACATAATACACAAACATACAATCAAACAATCTCCGACAAGGACATGAGCGGAAACAGAGGGTTAAATACACAACATGTAATTGATGGGATTGGAACCAGGTGTGAAGGAAGACAAGACAAAACCAATGGAAAATGAAAAATGGATCAGTGATGGCTAGAAGGTCGGTGACGTCGACCTCCGAACACCGCCCGAACAAGGAGAGGGACCGACTTTGGCAGGAGTCATGACAGTCCTCTATTAAGTCTTCTAGTAATTCAGCATTCCTGGTGATCATCTGTCAGTTTTAATCTATTCTGAAAACTCAGAAAGCTGTAGTAATAATGTAGGCTGTAAATCCTTGAGCCTCTTTGAAACCAGTGATCTCACCATTATGGCCATTAAAATCATCTGGTTTACCATGCTGTTTGTTCACACAACTAGTGATGACCAAACACTTACAGTACTTACACATACATTGCACTCATTGTCATCAATGTCTAGATTATTCATGAAATGCCCTCAAAGGGCAATACACAAACAAACAAATACTAGATGATAATGTCCATGGTCAGAATTCACACATCGTTCAATTAAATACCAGAATGGACACAGAACCAGAAAATTGTATTTGACCTTTAAAAAAAAAAATCTGATTACAAATGAGATCTGTCTACCATTTGATTAGCTGTTCAGGAGTCTTATGGCTTGGGGGGTAGAAGCTGTTTAGAAGCCTCTTGTACCTAGACTTGGCGCTCCGGGATCGCTTGCCGTGTGCTAGCAGAAAGAACAGTCTATGACTAGGGTGGCTGGAGTCTTTGACAATTTTTAGGGCCTTCCTCTAACACCGCCTGGTATAGAGGTCCTGGATGGCAGGAATCTTGGCCTCGGTGATGTACTGGGCCGTATGCACTACTGTCTGTAATGCCTTGCGGTCGGAGGCCGAGCAGTTGCCATACCAGGCAGTGATGCAACCGGTCAGGATGCTCTCGATGGTGCAGCTGTAGAACCTTTTGAGGATCTGAGGACCCATGCCAAATCTTTTCAGTCTCCTGAAGGGGGAAAATGTTTTGTTGTGCCCTCTTCATGACTGTCTTGGTATGCTTGGACCATGTTAGTTTGTTGGTGATGTGGATGCCAAGGAACTTGAAGCTCTCAACCTGCTCCACTACAGCCCCGTCAATGAGAATGGGGGTGTGCTCTGTCCTCCTTTTCCTGTAGTCCACAATCAGCTCTTTGTCTTGATCATGTTGAGGGGGAGGTTGTTGTCCCTGCACCACATGGTCAGGTCTCTGACCTCCTCCCTATAGGCTGTCTCATAGTTGTTGGTTATCAGGCCTACCACTGTTGTGTCATCAGCAAACTTAATGGTGGTGTTGGAGTTGTGCCTGGCCGTGCATTCATGAGTGAACAGGGAGTACAGGAGGGGACTAAGCACGCACCCCTGAGGGGCCCCCGTGTTGAGGATCAGCGTAGCGGATGTGTTGTTACCTACCCTTATCACCTGGGGGTGGCCCGTCAGGAAGTCCAGGATCCAGTTGCAGAGGGAGGCATTTAGTCCCAGGGTCCTTAGCTCAGTGATGAGCTTAGAGAGCGCTATGGTGTTGAATGCTGAGTTGTAGTCAATTAATAGCATTCTCACATAGGTGTTCCTTTTGTCCAGGTGTGAAAGGGCAGTGTGGAGTGCAATAGAGATTGTATCATCTGTGGATCTGTTGGTGTGATATGCAAATTGGAGTGGGTCTAGGGTTTCTGGGATAATGGTCTTGTGAGCCATGATCAGCCTTTCAAAGCATTTAATGGCTACAGACGTGAGTGCTACAGGTCGGTAGTCATTTAGGCAGGTTACCTTAGTGTTCTTGGGCACAGGCACTATGGTGGTCTGCTTAAAACATGTTGGTATTACAGACTCAGACGGGGAGAGGTTGAAAATGTCAGTGAAGACACTTGCTAGTTGATCAGCGCATGCTCGCAGTACATGTCCTGCGTGATCACGCAGTCGTCCGGAACAGCTGATGCTCTCATGCAAGTTTCAGTGTTACTCGCCTCGAAGCGAGCATAGAAGTCATTTAGCTCGCCTGGTTCGCTCGTGTCACTGGGAATCTCTCGGCTGTGCTTCCCTTTGTAGTCTGTAATAGTTTGCAAGCCCTGCCACATCTGACCAGTGTTGGAGCTGGTGTAGTACGATTCGATCTTAGTCCTGTATTGAAGCTTCGCCTGTTTGATGGCTCGTCAGAGGGCATAGTGGAATTTCTTAAAAGCTTCCCGGTTAGAGTCCCGCTCCTTGACAGCGGCAGCTCTACCCTTAGCTGAGTGCGCATGTTGCCTCTAATCCATGGCTTCTGGTTGGGGTGTGTACGTACAGTCACTGTTGCGACAACGTTCTGTAGTTTAGCATCTGCTTCATCTGACCACCATCTGACCACTTTTTTATAGACCGATTCACTGATGCTTCCTTTTAAATGTTTCTTGTAAGCAGGAATCAGGGGGATAGAATTATGGTCAGATTTGCCAAATGGAGGGCGACGGAGAGCTTTGTACATGTCTCTGTGTGTGGAGTAAAGTTGGTCTAGAATTATTTTCTCTCTGGTTGCACATTTAACATGCTGATAGAAATGAGGTAAAACTGATTTAAGTTTCCCTACATTAAAGTCTCCGGCCACTAGGAGCGCCGCCTCTGGTTGAGCGTTTTCCTGTTTGCTTATGGCGGGATACAGCTCATTGAGTGAGGCTTTAGTGCCAGTATTAGTCTGTGGTGGTATGTAGACACCTACGAACAATACAGATGAAAACTCTCTAGGTAGATAGTGTGGTCAACAGCTTATCATGAGATACTTCTACCTCAGGCATGAAAAAGCTCGAGACTTCCTTAGATACCGTGCACCAGCTGTCACATAAATGCATAGGCCCCCAGCCCGTGTCTTACCAGAGGCTGCTGTTCTATCCTGTTGATAGAGTGTATAACCTGCCAGCTGTATGTTCTTAATGTCGTCGTTCAGCCACGACTCGGTGAAACATAAGATATTACAGTTTTTAATGTCCCGTTGGTAGGGTATACGTGCTTTCAGTTCGTCCCATATTTTAGCTAGCAGGACGGAAGGCAAAGGCAGATTAGCAACTTGCCGCCTGGTCCTCACAAGGCACCCTGATCTTTATCAGCAAAATCTCTGTTTCCTTCGCCAGCTAATGACTGGGCTTCAGGGTCCCCTCCGGCAGCCATCCCCTCCGGCAGCCATCCCCTACGGTGCCATCTTCACTCCAAATTCTTAAGTATAGGCATTAACTCTGAATGGATAAGGTAAGGGTTAAGGTTTGGGATAGGCTTAACCTGTCTAGGATCAGCGTGGCGCTAGCGGCACCCCCCCCCCCCCCCACTGAAAAACCAGTGCCGCGAAATTCAAAAAAAATATTTTTTTAAAATATTTAACTTTCACACATTAAAGTCCAATACAGCTAATGAAAGACACAGATCTTATGAATCCAGTCAACATTTCCGATTTTTAAAATGTTTTACAGGGAAGACACAATATGTAAAGATGTACATCTATTACCTAAAAACACATTAGCATAATCCACCATCTTTTATTTGTCCACCAACACCAGTAGCCATCACCAATTCGGCTAAACTAAGATATTTATAGCCCCTAACCAACAAAAAAACTCATTAGATGACAGTCTGATAACATATTTATGGTATGGGATAGGTTTTGTTAGAAAAAAGTGCATATTTCAGGTATATGGCATAGTTTACAATTGCACCCACCATCACAAATGGACTAGAATAATTACAATGAGCAACGTGTTTACCTAACTACTAATCATCAAACATTTCGTAAAAATACACAGCATACACGAATCGAAAGACACAGATCCTGTGAATACAGACAATATTTCAGATTTTCTAAGTGTCTTACAGCGAAAACACAATAAATCGTTATATTAGCTTAGCACATAGCAATTAGCAGCCCAGCATTGATTCTAGCCAAAGTGAGCGATAAAAGTCAACATCGCCAAAAGATATTAATTTTTTCACTAACCTTCTCAGAATTCTTCCGATGACACTCCTGTAACATCACATTACAACATGCATATACAGTTTGATCGAAAATGTTTATATTTAGCCACCAAAATCATGGTTAGACAATGTGAAATGTAGACAAGCTGGTAAAGAAAACGTCCTTGCGCCACTTAGACAGTGATCTACTCTTATACATAAATACTCATAAACGTGACTAAAAAATATAGGGTGGACAGGGATTGATAGACAATTTAATTCTTAATACAATTGCGTTATTACATTTTTTAATTTATCCTTACTTTTCAATACAGTTTGCGCCAAGCGAAGCTACGTCAAAAAACATGGCGTCCTAAGCCACTAAAATGTTTCGACAGAAACACGATTTATCATAATAAAAATGTCCTACCTTGAGCTGTTCTTCCATCAGTATCTTGGGCAAAGGATCCTTTCTTGGGAGAAATCGTCTTTTGGTGGAAAGCTGTCCTCTTGCCATGTGGAAATGTCAACTACGTTCGGGATGAACTGAAAAGCGTGCCCAACTTTTCACATCGTTGCAAAAATAAATGTCCCAAAATCGCACTAAACGGATATAAATTGCTATAAAACGCTTTAAATTAACTACTTTGTGATGTTTGTAACTCCTATAACGAGTGAAAAGATGACCGGAGAAATATAACAGGCTAAACTAACGCTTGGAACAGGAGAGGGTCGGTGTCTTCCACGCGCGTTACGCAGCAAGAAAAGACTTGCTAGCTAAAGGTTTTTTTCATTTGTAGGGCCTGTGAACGAGCAATCGAGCCCGTTGGAATCGTCATCACGTAAAGGCATCCAGGGGAAGACGTAAGAAGTGTCCGTATAGTCATAGCAACGACAGAGCCCTTTTAAATGACTTCAGAAAAGTGGCCAACGTTTCTCAAATCTGACTCCATGTCAGGGAAATTGCTGTAGAATGGGCTCTGTTCCACTTAGAGACAAAATTTCAACTCCTATAGAAACTATAGACTGTTTTCTATCCAATAATAATAATAATATGCATATTGTACGATCAAGGATTTTGTGGGAAGCCGTTTAAAAAATTAGCCACATTAGCATAAATAGTCTAAACAGCGCCCCCATCCCCAACAGGTTAAAACAAAAATATCAAAAAATATCTTTGGATTCGAACTTTCAACCTTGAAGGTAACAGCATTCATTGTTGCCCCAATTGGCTGACTTCTTCAGACTTGGATGGACGTTGAATATTGACTTGTATCACGGGTGACCTGGCTGATCTTTCACATTGAAAATATAGGCTATCTTTCATATTCATTTTTGGCATTTTTTTCTAGCCATACTCTGACATACTATAGATACCACTACGCCTCACTTTCAAGGCAACAATAGGGAAAATAAAATGAAAACTCTCTATTGGTCCAAAAATCCACCTCTAAGCGTCCCCCAGCACCAGCTAATGATCAGATCTCCTGTCAGACAGAGAGAGAAGAAAGGGTACGACTTATTTACCACATCCTCATTATTTAATGCAGAGAAAGTGATAATTCCCACATAGAGGAAAGATCCGGTGAGGGGCCGGACAGTTACGCCTGTGTCCCTGTACCGCTCCTCTCTAATAAGGCCTGTCGCTGGCGATTAGGCATTGTTGACAGGGCCACTTGTTGTGACTGGCACCAGCCTCCCTGCACAATCACGGCTTCCTCCAATTCATCACATCATGTTCCACAGAGCACACAGCAGCATCCTATTGTGTATACGCACAAATGCCTGAATGCACACGCACACATGAACGCAGACATACCCACACGCATGCACACAGACACACAAACACACATGGAGGCAAGCATGCCTGCATGCATACAAACAGACACACACACACACACACACACACACACACACACACACACACACACACACACACACACACACACACACACACACACACACACACACACACACACACACACACACACACACACACACACACACACACACACACACTACACACACACTCATGTTGACAAATATCAGATGGTGAAATGAACGGTCATTCACGGGTCATGGAGGAGATGTCTCTCTCTCTTCCTGCTTACTGTCTCCACCCACGCTTTCCCCACACAAAGCCCTGCCTCCTGCAGCAGTACATGCTAGCCTGCCACTATCAGGAGCTAAATCTCTCATCATTACATTCTCATTCATAGCATGGCCCGTGTACTCTGTATTCTGATCCAGACTGGAACCAAACTAATTACTGTGTCATCCCTGTTCTCTGGGTTTTGTGGCCCCTGGATTTTCTTTGATTAGTTTCTTCCAAGTCATTTATAAAACGGTTCATGGGGTGCAAACTATTTTGTGTCTGAATTAGTCGACAGCCCCTGTTCTTTATTTGCTAAAGGGAGGGGAGACCTTGGGCTAATTGTAAAGGGATAGCTGCTGTCTCATATTATTCCTTATCTTTGCAAAATGGAGACTAAAAATTGAGACTAATTCCATTACTTCTTAGAGTGCATGGGCCCTGGTGTGACAGCACCCCATTCTTCCTGTTCCCTATGGAGGTACTGTACGGCCTAAGTCACACCCTGGTATATCTTGCTGACCTCTGACCTGAGCTGCTAACACAGGCATGTGTACTGTAGCTATTTATTGCCCATAGGATCATGAGATAATGAATTATCCTGTAAGTCAAGGTCAACTAATTTGAAGTCTGGGGGAATTATACTACAAGTGCCCTCTTGGCACCACAGAGGGCAAAACAACTAAATATAAATGATTGTGGTATCATTATTCTTAGCTAATGAATAATCACATCCTCTGTAAAAAAAACAAAAAAAACATAACAAAAACCACGGAGGCACATTATTTGACAGTATTTTTGTTAAAACCTGAGATATGTTTGTCAACTTCTGTATTCAGCTACTGTATGTGTTAGAACAGCAAACCAAACCCTAGTCCTCATCTTCCCCAAGGCTGTTTTTTCACACCAGCTTATTCCACAATGGACTATCTTTAATTGAGCTGTTAATTGGACAATGAACTACAGTTGACCTCCAGCGCTTTGTTGCTGTCATTTGTAGCGATCCTCTGAGAATGGAGTAATAGATGTGATAGGAAGAGAAGCGGCACACTCCGAATGACTCTCTGAATTAGTACCCTATTGAACTGCCCTGATAGACAAGACCTTGGATTTCTAACCATTCCCCTCAAAAGCACATTGCATACAGTACCATCAAGCATAAGCTACATACATAGTGTACACAATGTATTGAGGTTAAGGTTGGAGTCAATTCAAATTCCACTTCCACATTTTTATCATAGAGAATGGGGATTTCAATTTACTTCCTGAACTGACTGGATCGAAATGGAGTTGAACCCAAACCCTAATTGAACCACTACTGAAAACAGAACAAATGATCAGTGTCAGTGTGACAGTCCTATCCTGACTGCGATATTGTAACATGATTAGTCTACGAACAGTCATTTTTAGAACTGGCCATTTGACCTTCCTCTGACACTATTCGTCTTCACCAAATTATTACCCATGACACATGCCACCCATCGACCAATCAAATAATGCCTTGTCTTAGCTGCAAATTGTCTCCCACAATTCTGACCGAAATGTTGACCTTATCCACAGATAGAAGGAAGCAAAGCAGATGTACTGCTGTAGTTTACAGAGAGAACAGCGGTGTGTCAGCACGTCACGTGATGAGTGTAAGTTGGTAAGTCACAGTGAATGGGGCGAACAATGGCCCTGTTAGTTGGGGCGGCTTGGCCCGCCTGGCGCACGTGCATGCTAGCTGTAGCCCTAATCGGCCATGATTACAAATAATGGCTGTAATGATGTACGCTCTCTCCCCAGCAGGACAATTCAATTAGGCTCAAGCCAATTCTGTATCTCCCCAGGCAGCCCCGAACCCTCTTTCTCTCTCTCCCTCTCTGTCTACTCTAGCCAAGTGTGTGTGTGTGTGTGTGTGTGTATGTGTGTGTGTGTGTGTGTGTGTGTGTGTGTGTGTGTGTGTGTGTGTGTGTGTGTGTGTGTGTGTGTGTGTGTGTGTGTGTGTGTGTGTGTGTGTGTGTGTGTGTGTGTGTGTGTGTGTGTGACTGTAAAATAGGGTTGTATGAATCTACATCCAGCATGTTTAGTTGCCACTGGATAAGGTGCTGAGTTTGACATCTATTTCATATAAAAGTTGTTTTTTAAAGAGGAATTCTAAAAAAACAACTCTGACCACATATATTTAAGTAACTCTCAGGGCAATGTTAGTAGCCTCAGGCCTGGAAACTCAGTTTGCATCTATTATACATTAATTAATTGTTTGGTAGCATGGCTCATACTGCTCTGTTCAAAAGGCCATTGCTGAGCAATTTAAACAATATATTGAAACAGAAAAACAAAATAAATTGATTGTTCAAAGGGTACTTGAAATTCTTTGTTGTCCACCGGTGACTAAGCATGCTTATGCCTCGATGGCCAACCTTTGGCATGGTCACAATCTTGATCAATTTACAACGTTGCCGCCCTACCTGCACATAGATATACTGTAGATATTTTACATACACAAACGTTTCTAGACTGAGTGCACGCACACACACACACACACACACACACACACACACACACACTGTGGTTAAGTGTGTTTAAGTGCTATTTGAAATCAATACAGTGCTTTGAGAAATATATTTATTGTACAAACTCACCTCAACCTTCACACAAGCCGTAACTAATTAAGTTTCTGCTGTCAGCTTCACTCAACCTCATACTTTAGCATTCAAATTATTCTATGGGAATCAAATGTTTGAGTAAGCTCTGCTGCCTGTCCTTTGGGTGGTGGACCATTCTTGATGCACACAGGAAACTGTTGAGCATGAAAAACCCAGCAGCATTGCAGTTCTTGACACAAACTCATGCGCCAGGCACCTCTTACCATACTCTGTTCAAATGCACTTACATATTTTGTCTTGCCCATTCACACTCTGAATGGCACACATTCACAAGGAACACCTTCCAAATATTGCGTTGCACCCCCTTTTGCCCTCAGAACAGCATCAATTCATCGGGGCATGGACTCTACAACGTGTCGAAAGCGTTCCACAGGGTTGCTGGCCCATGTTAACTCCAATGCTTCCCATAGTTGTGTCAAGTTGGCTGGATGTCCTTTGGGTGGTGAACCATTCTTGATACACACAGGAAACTGCGTGAAAAACCAAGCAGCGTTGCAGTTCTTGACACACTCAAACCAGTGCGCCTGGCATCTACTACCATTACCCATTCAAAGGTACTTAAATCTTTTGTATTGCCCATTCACCCTCTGAATGGCACACATACACAATCCATGTCTCAATTATCTTAAGACTAAAAAATCCTTCTTTAACCTGTCTCCTCCCCTTCATTTACACTGACTGAAGTGGATTTAACAAGTGACATCAATAGGGATCATAGCTTTCACCTGGATTCACATGGTCAGTCTATGTCATGGAAAGAGCATGTGATCTTAATGTTTTGTATGCTCAGTGGATATAGATAATAGATACTGTATGTAACATAATAATATATCGTAGTGAAATATTTCATATATAGGAATTTCCCAGAGAAACTTAGGTAAGCAGCTGTCCCTCTTCCCAGGCGGTAGTACAGTAGGTGTTTACTTCATACTCACAGAAAGAGCTGCAGTTTTCCTCAGGGGGGTGAGGGAGTGTAGCAGATGGCTAAGTTAGCATCGCTATACTGCCTAGGGAAGAAAGTCACTCTGGTATATGTGCTTCCTTGTGAAACACAGCTACTGCCTACATGGTCTATGTGGAGTTGAACTGAAACAACAAGGGACCAGTGTATCCATCAATGCTTTATTTATTTTTTACAGTATATGGCTGCATCATATGGTTGACTTTAGGGAGTTTTTACTGTGAATTGAGGCTAGTGTGAACTGAAAGTTATTATGGATTTAAATTGTTCTTGCTTGACCATAAACTTTTTAAATTGTGTCCCTCATGCAACCTTTTCTATATCAACATTTTGCATACAGTAAACTGAAGGAAAAGCATCAGCAATAAGCTTTTGATGGGAATTAAGCTGCTGTCCTAAACTTTCCTTTACAATTGCAGTTTTGCAATCCTAGGACTGAGCATCCTGACCATTTTTTAAATCTTGCCAGCACAATATTTTATTCTTCATACAGTATAGATAACAACATAATACATTGTATTAATCTTTCAAAATTCCTTGATCGGCAAAAGTTATTAAAATGATCACCTCATAATGAATCACTTAATGATGCATTAGTACTTTCAAATCAGACCAATAGGTATCGTCAATATCGATGAAAAGATCAATGTTTGGCTGACTGGAACATCGGTTTTGCCACCTCACATTTTGCTCAATGAGAAACATCCAACAAAAACAGTTAGCTTTTTATTATAATGGTTTACTATATTATGACATTTGGCTTCTAAGAGAACATGGGTTTAATATGTAATCAGTCAGGGTGAATTATGAGGCCCTGTCATGTGTATTAGATATAGACTTGACCACAACAGTTTTATTAACCCTAACCAGACTGTATCAGAGAGCTGTCCAGATGTCATTCTTTATAACTCGGGGGAATAAATGGAAAAGGATCCATATATTTCACCATTCCAGACTCCTTTATATTAATATCAGATTGAGCATTGGCGTATTTTGCCTGACCAGAGCGCAGTCTGCAGTACTTATCAAGTGATTAACTTATCAAGGCTCTCCACTGCCGAACAGTCTGCTCTAGTTTCCATGGAGACTTGGCTTTATTTGATGAAGGTAGCGTGTGTGTGTGCATGCATGTGGGTGTGTGTGTGTGTGTGTTTCTGTGTGTGTGCGTGTGTGCTTGCGTGTATTTGTTTGTTTTTAACCCTTAAAGCACCAACAGGGGTATATTTTGACCCCAAGGTTTTTTTTTATACTTCTGAACTTTTAAGATGTTGTCAAGCAACTAGTAAACAACATAAAACCAAAATTGACCATGATTTCTTTGAGGAATAATCTCTCTTTTGTATACTAGTGGTGCTAAGGTGAAAACGTTGACTCAATAGTTCATTTTGTGATAACAGCACCAAATTCGGCACAGAGTTGGATGGATGTACCCTGAAAAGATACAGATATGGAGTCACACCAGATTTGACCCCTGAGAATGTGGCAGCCACCATAACTCAAAAATAATAACATGAAATACATACCATCTTGAGAGTGTAATGTTTCAGATGCAGTTGGAACGGAGTTGATAGCTCATAGCATTCCAAAGTTAGAGCTAAAAGTCTGATGGCACCGGCGCCCATATCGCCTATATATCCCATATCGGGGGCTATCTTAGGTTGTACCGGTATGCCAGATTAGCTCATTTGCCAATTTATCAGCCCCTGAGTATCACAGAAACACAACACTTTGAATAAACAACAGAACAAATTTCATAACACAAAATAACTGTTCAAAACATTAAAAAGTGTCTATTTTTAAACAAACTTTGACAATAAATGTGTACCATTTTTAGATAATATCCTTATTTCGGGGATTTAAAACCATTTACTTGTGTTACGAAAGGTTAATAAATATAAAGTGTTACTGCTTGACAGACATTGTGTCTTTGCAATCATTACCAATTTGGGGTCCAAATATTACCCCAGTTGGCGCTTTTAGGGTTAAGTGGAAGTACAGAAATCAATTTTCATTTCAAATAACGTATATTTATTGCGGTTTCAAATCCAAGATGATAACACATTTGGATAGTTATAATCATCCATCTGATGGGGTAATACTACCTCTAATGTTGTGCTTCACCTTCCTAAAGACCAGTGGCTTCAGCTAGTTTGTTTCATGTAAACAAAACCACGAGTGACTGGATGTGACCCATGACTTAGCAGTTAGGCCTGTCACTCAGAAGCACTGGGAGGTAGGCAATGGAGGTGCTAGTCTGAGATCTCACAGATCTCCAGTCAATTAATATTATCTGCTGCAAAAAGGTATCATTTCCCTGCTTCCAACCCCTGGAATTACAGGGTGTCAGCAAGACACTTGGTAAGCCACTGTACCAGTGTCATGTGTTGGTTCATGACAATCATCTCTGTCCCAATATTATCATTATTAGGTGAGAGGGATGTTGTATTAATCTTAACCCCTGGGCAAATTGTAACCTCTTTCTTTCTCATTCGACCTTTAGAAATGACATGTTACTTGAAAGAAAATGCTCAGACCTTTCCCTTGTTTGTGCCTTACTTAGAGACTGAGAGTGCAAATAGGAAAACTACTTTCACCCCAGAGCAAATGTTACGGCATATGGGGCAGTCTTTCCACTGACACAGAGCCAAAACAAACTGTGTCATTCAATCAAGAACTTCAAATGCATCCTAAGCACTTGAGCTGTAAGCGCTTTCTGTATATATGCGGAAGACAGAGAAATACGCCTGCCAATTCTCTGTATCCTATGAATAACAAATTAACATAGGAAATAAATGATGCAAATAAATTAAACCGTCTGTCTTCATTTAGTTGGAGATGTGAACATTCCCCCAAGAAGATTTGATGAGCATATTCAACTGCAGTGCTCCAGAATCCCTGCTTTATGCTCATGGAAAGAAATGGTAATGCATTGAATTAATAAGGTTGAAATAACTTGCTATTTTAGATCATTGTAACATTCGGATACTCCCATTTATTTGGCTGTTAACATTTCAAACCATAGTGGCTCACCCTCTGTTTTTTATATCATTAATTATTGTGTTCTGTTCAAGAGAATTTGGAAATATGTTAGAAAGTGAGTTGAATTTTGCAAGTTTTTACACTGTTCCACTTCTCAACCTTTGCTTTGAAGTAGGTAGGCATTTCTTTCTTGATTTTAACAGCAGAAAATAAATAAATAATACAATGTCTTGAGAAATACTTTCCAGGACAGTAGGAGTTGTATTACTCAATAGAAGGAGAAGAGAAGAGCATATATACCCAGGGGAGTATATATGTTTTCATTCTTCATACTTACCCCTCATCTCTCTCTCTCTCTCTCTCCTTTATAAATGACACATAAAGGGAAAGGAGGATACCTAGTCAGTTGTACAACTGAATGCCTCTTCCAGATTTTAACCCACATTTAACCTGAATCAGAGAGGTGCGAGGGGCTGCCTTAATCGACATCCACGGCACCCGGAGAACAGTTGGCTAACCACCTTGCTCAGAACAACAGATTTTTTCTTTGTCAGCTCGGGGACTCTATCCAGCAAGCTTTCGGTTACTGGCCCAATGCTCTAACCACTAGGCTGCCTGCACATACTGTGTATAAATTCAGATAGCGGAATATGAAATAATTTTTCATCTCCCACAAATACTGAGACAGATGGAGAATGGATAGCACCAGGCAAGGCAAAATAGTATAATGTCTCTCTCATAGTATCAAAATGTATAAAGTTGGCAGAATCGCCTGGTATGAAAGGAGATAAATTATTGAGCTATGGAAAATTATGCAAGCCTTTGGGCATACAACTGAAGGATATCATACTTCTGTAGCTTTCCTTGTTTCGCTTTCATACATTGTGTCTCCTTCCATGTAAAGATAATGAGAATACCACACAAGCCAGTGAAAATGTAATGATTACAATGCTATTTGTATAGTATGTGTGACTCAAATAGCTGTATAATGGCTGACATTTAGGTAATGGGGGAATAATAGTGCAGGTCCAAGAGCTACATTCAGGTATTTTCCACAATTAATTGTTGAGAGACAATTGTTTCCATGGGACATCGTTTTGACCACTAGTGGGTGCATGGTATTGATGGTTCTGGCTCATTATGCCAGCAGCATACCACCCTGCATACCACTGCTGGCTTGCTTCTGAAGCTAAGCAGGGTTGGTCCTGGTCAGTCCCTGGATGGGAGACCAGATGCTGCTGGAAGTGGTGTTGGAGGGCCAGTAGGAGGCACTCTTTCCTCTGGTCTAAAAAATATCCCAATGCCCCAGGGCAGTGATTGGGGACACTGCCCTGTGTAGGGTGCTGTCTTTCGGATGGGACGTTAAACGGGTGTCCTGACTCTCTGAGGTCATTAAAGATCCCATGGCACTTATCGTAAGAGTAGGGGTGTTAACCCCGGTGTCCTGGCTAAATTCCCAATCTGGCCTTCAAACCATCATGGTCACCTAATAATCCCCAGTTTACAATTGGCTCATTCATCCCCCTCCTCTCCCCTGTAACTATTCCCCAGGTCGTTGCTGCAAATGAGAACGTGTTCTCAGTCAACTTACCTGGTAAAATAACGGTAAAATAAATAAAAAAATAACATATTTAGAGGCTATAATTTTTGCACCTGTGACTGAGAATGCTGTACCAATTTAACTCCTATGTGGTTATAGTGCACCATCATTTAAAAAAGATTAGCGGACAGATTGGAGTGGCAGCAAGTCTCAAACTTTAAATGGTTAAGCATTTCACCATGTCCTTTAGGTCAAATAAAATAAAATTCTTACATCAGCTGATATCTCAAAGTGCTGTACAGAAACCCAGCCTAAAACCCCAAACAGCAAGCAATGCAGGTGTAGAGGCACGGTGGCTAGGAAAAACTCCCTAGAAAGGCCAGAACCTAGGAAGAAACCTAGAGAGGAACCAGGCTATGAGGGGTGGCCAGTCCTCTTCTGGCTGTGCCGGGTGGAGATTATAACAGAACATGGCCAAGATGTTCAACTGTTTATAGATGACTAGCATGGTCAAATAATAATAATCACAGTGGTTGTAGAGGGTGCAACAGGTCAGCACCTCAAGAGTAAATGTCAGTTGGCTTTTCATAGCCGATCATTCAGAGCATCTCTACCGCTCCTGCTGTCTCTAGAGAGTTGAAAACAGCAGGTCTGGGACAGGTAGCACGTCCAGTGAACAGGTCAGGGTTCCATAGCCGCAGGCAGAACAGTTGAAACTGGAGCAGCAGCACGGCCAGCTGGACTGGGGACAGCAAGGAGTCATCAGGCCAGGTATTCCTGAGGCATGGTCCTAGGGCTCAGGTCCTCCGAGAGAGAGAAAGAAAGAATTAGAGAGAGCACACTTAAATTCACACAGGACAATGGATAAGACAGAATTAATATTCCAGATGTAACAGACTGACCCTACCCCCCGACACAAACTACTGCAGCATAAATACTGGAGGCTGAGACAGGAGGGGTCGGGAGACACTGTGGCCCCATCCGACAATAGCCCGGACAGGGCCAAACAGGCAGGATATAACCCCACCCACTTTGTCAAAGCACAGCCCCCACACCACTAGAGGGATATCTTCAACCACCAACTTACCATCCTGAGACAAGGCAGAGTATAGCCCACAAAGATCTCTGCCATGGCACAACCCAAGGAGGGGCGCCAACCCAGACAGGAAGACCACGTCAGTGACTCAACCCATTCAAGTGACGCACCCCTCCTAGGGACGGCATGGAAGAGCACCAGTAAGCCAGTGACTCAGCTCCTGTAATAGGGTTAGAGGCAGAGAATCCCAGTGGAGAGAGGGGAACCGGCCAGGCAGAGAGAGCAAGGGCGGTTCGTTGCTCCAGAGCCTTTCCCTTCACCTTCACACTCCTGGGACAGACTACACTCAATCATATGACCTACTGAAGAGATGAGTCTTCAGTAAAGACTTAAAGTTTGAGACCGAGTCTACATCTCTCACATGGGTAGGCAGACCATTCCATAAAAAAATGAGCTCTATAGGAGAAAGCCCTGCCTCCAGCTGTTTGCTTAGATATTCTAGGGACAATTAGGAGGCCTGCGTCTTGTGACCGTAGCGTACGTGTAGGTATGTACGGCAGGACCAAATCGGAAAGATAGGTAGGAGCAAGCCCATGTAATGCTTTGTAGGTTAGCAGTAAAACCTTGAAAACAGCTCTTGCCTTAACAGGAAGCCAGTGTAGGAAGACTAGCACTGGAGTAATATTATCAAATTTTTTGGTTCAAGTCAGGATTCTAGCAGCAGTATTTAGCACTAACTGAAGTTTATTTAGTGCTTTATCCGGGTAGCCGGAAAGAAGAGCGTTGAAGTAGTCTTACCTAGTAGTAACAAAAGCATTGGTGAATTTATTCTGCATCATTTTTGGACAGAAAGTTTCTGATTTTTGCTATGTTACGTAGATGGAAAAAGCTGTCCTTGAAACAGTCTTGATAAGTTTGTCAAAAGAGAGATCAGGGTCCAGAGTAACGATGAGGTCCTTCACAGTTTTATTTGAGACGGCTTTACAACCATCAAGATTAATTGTCAGATTCAACAGAAGATCTCTTTGTTTCTTGGGACCTAGAACAAGCATCTCTGTTTTGTCTGAGTTTAAAAGTAGAACGTTTGCAGCCATCCACTTCCTTATGTCTGAAACACAGGTAACACTTCTCTCAGCCAATCATCAGTCATTTGTGTAAGTGCTGTGCTTGTTGAGTGCCCTTCCCTATATGCATGCTGAAAGTCTGTTGTCAATATGTTTACTATGAAATAGCATTATATCTTGTCAAAAGTGTATGTATATTCAAAAGTTTACTATGGGTTGGTAACAGGCTTGATTGGTTGACTATTTCAGCCAGTAATGGAGGCTTTACGGTTCTTAGGTAGCGGAATTACTTTAGCTTCCCTCCAGGCCTGAGAGCACACACTTTCTAGTAGGCTTAAATTATAGGAGTGGCAATATCATCCCCTATTATCCTCAGTAATTTTCCATCCAGATTGTTAGACCCCGGTGTCTTGTCATTGTTGATAGACAACAATCATTGCTTCACTGAGCCATCTGATTCAATGAATGATGGAGCAGAGTTTGCCTTTTTTCACAAAATTGAATTTAAGATACTACAAAGATTTTTACTGTCATTCTTTATATCATTTATTTTTGTTCTACAGTATAGTTTATTTATTTTTCTTTCTATTTAGTTTAGTCACATGATTTCTTAAAATGTGCAGTACATTTGCCAGTCAGTTGGGCTGCCAGAGTTATTTGCAATACCTTTTGCCTCATTCCTCTCAACCATACAATTTTTCAATTCCTCATCAATCCAAGGGGATTTAACTTTTTACAGTCATTTTCTTAATGGGTGCGTGCTTATTTGTAACTGGAAAAATCCATTTCTATCACGACTCAGGATATGACCCAGATGCAGATACGGGAGGCGGATAGTACAGTTATTAGGTTATTTAATAGAAATACGGGGCAGGCAAAGGGCAGGTTGAGGGCAGGCAGAGGTTCATGATCAGGTCAGAGTCAGACAGGTACAGGACGGCAGGCAGGCTCGGGGTCAGGGCAGGCAGAATGGTCAGAACCGGTAAAAACTAGGAAACCGAACTAGAGAACCAGGAAGGCGGGACAGAACGCTGGTAAGACCTGACAAAACAAGACAAACTGGCAACAGACAAACAGAGAACACATGTATAAATACATAGGGGATAATGGAGAAGGTGGGTGACACCTGGAGGGGGGTGGAGACAAGCACACGGACAGGTGAAACAGATCTGGGTGTGACATTTTCATAAATGTGTCAAGTGCAGCATCTGGTTGCTCCTCATTATACACCACAGACCAGCAAATATTCTTTACATCATCAACATATGAATCACTACAAAACATATTGTATGACCTCTTATACACCATATTTGGCCCAGCATTTGAACCTTTGGTTTAAGATATGGCTACTTTATTGTCATCACTACATCCTATGGAATTGGATACTGCTTTAAAGTAAATTTCTGCAACATTAGTAAATATGTGATCAATACATGTTGATGATTTCATTCCTTTGCTGTTTTTAAATACCCTGGTAGGTTGACTGACAACCTGAACCAGGTTGCAGGCACTGGTTACATTGTGAAGTTTTTACTGAGTGGGCAGCTTGATGAGAGCCAGTAAGTCACCCAGAAAATATACTTCTTTGTTGATATCACATACATTAACAAGCATTTCCCACATATTATCCAGATACCTACTGTTAGCACTTGGTGGTCTATAACAGCTTCCCACAAGAATGGGCTTAAGGTGAGTGTACCTCAGTCGATGATGTGGAATACGCTGGGTCTCTTCACTGCTCCTCACTACTGAGCTGTTAGAACCTCTCCTCGCATCTTTGATGTGCAGTTAGGCTTTGTGGAGAGAGAGTGAGAGAGTGAGAGAGAGAGAGAGAGAGAGAGAGAGAGAGAGAGCAACAGTGATAGAAGAGTATGGAGAGAGGTGGTAGCGAGAGAGAGAAAGAGGATGAGGGAGAAGTGGAAGAAGGAGAGAGTGACAGAAGCACAGCTGGAGAGAGATGTTTGAATAATGTACTTTCATATCTCAGAACACACTTCCAAAGGATGAACCAAAAGAAAAATGTGGCGTCTCACCATGAGATCTCTACACTCTGATGAACCCTAGTCAGGAAATCCTAGAGGATTACTGATTTTTCTAATAGAATCCTATGGGATTCTCACAATCCGATATGATTTTGTGTCACCTCTAACAGAATCCTATTGGAAATAAAAACGAATCCTATTGGATCCTGTACGATTCTCGCAATACCATAGGGTGTTGTGTCACCTGTATCAGAATCCTATTAGAAATGGTTTACTTAATTGAACCCACTGAATTAGTTCCAGTACAATACAAAAACATTAATTACAACATTTTCATTGATCGGAAACAACAGTTCTATAATTCATTTTTGTTTTATTCACCTGTAGGAAAGCCTGTCACCTGTCCCTTTAAAAGTGACTAATGACATCACAGGTAGGATGAACACACAGTGTTAACGGGTCTACAGACCATACGCAAACAGGGTTTTTGACGCAAAAAGGACAGCTCCTTGTAATCCGCTCCGTACAATTCCTTACAAAGACTGGTAGTACTGAGTGAGTTTAGCAACGTAAGTCCCGCCCCTGTTTTCTACTTCACATATTTTCTGGTATCCCTTCTGGTGTAAGGGATAGCAGAAGGGATGGACGTTCTGCTTCTTCGCTTCTACTACTTGCAAGCTTCCTTTTTTGTGCTTTATATTTGGAGATTTGCCAAGCGCAATTGTGACTATGTCCAGTTTGAAGGAGCGTCTGTGCGAGCTGGTTATGATAACTTTTACAACCCTTCGATGTGGTTGTATTCGGACAAGCAAGCAAACGTCAACAGCTGGAGGGAGATATCACAAAATTTGAACACCGAAACTGATATCAAAGAAAGATGACGAAGGATTCAGGACCAGTATGTGCACAATCTGCAAAGTGTGAAGGAGATGAGTAGTGAGGATGTCTCTGGTGTGTGTCTCACCGATTGTCATAAAACTGGATTGGCTTCGTGTTCACGCAAAACAATGTAAGACAGACACCAATATGCCAGATAAGGTATGTACTCGTCATGCAGCTGAGCCCTTTTGTACAGTCAGTGTGTTTGTTTGTGATCTTATGTGTAGCAGACCTAGTTAGAACATGTGAAATTAGCTCATTTCTGGGGAGAGGTTAGAGACCTGGCAGTGTGGTGCCAGGACAACAACCTCTCCTTCAACGTGATCAAGAAAGGAGATGATTGTGGACTACAGAAAAAGGAGGACCGAGCATGCCCCCATTCTCATCGACAGGGTTGTAGTGTAGCAGGTTGAAAGCTTCAAGTTCCTTGGTGTCCACATCTTCAACTAACTATTATGGTACAAACACACCAAGACAGTCGTGAAGAGGGCACGACAATGCCTATTCCCCTTTAGGTGACTGAAAAGATTTGGCATAGGTCCTCAGATCCCCAAAAGGTTTTACAGCTGCACCATTGAGAGCATCCTGACTGGTTGCATCACCGCCTGGTATGGCAACTGCTCAGCCTCCGACCACATGGCATTACAGAGGATAGTGCGTACGGCCCAGTACATCACTGGGTCAAGCTTCCTGCCACCCAAGACCTCGGTACCAGGCGGTGTCAGAGGAAGGCCCAAAAAATTACCAAGGACACCAGCCACCCTAGTCATAGACTGTTCTCCCGGCTACTGCATGGCAGCGGTGCCGGAGTGCCAAGTCTAGGTCAAAAAGTCTTAACAGCTTCTACCCACAACCCATAAGACTCTTGAACAGTTAATCAAACGGCTACCCGGACTATTTCGATTGTCCCCACCCACCCCCCATTTTTACGCTGCTGCACTCTCTGTTTATTATCTATACATAGTCACTTTACCTCTACCTACATGTACATATTACCTCAATTACCTCGACTAACCGGTGCCCCCGCACACTGACTCATTACCCAAACCCCCTGCATGTAGCCTTGCTACTGTTATTTTATTCTTGCTCCTTAATTTGTTATATTTCAAAAATATATATATATTAAACTGCATTGTTGGTTAGGGGCTCCTAAGTAAGCATTTATCTGTATTCAGCGCATGTGACAAATAAAATTTGATTTGATTTGCAACTCCATCAACCTCAACACCATCTCCCTGACCCAGTTCCAATGCCCGACAGAGGAAGACAGCTGAGGACACTGACATTATGCAGCAGGTTGATGACTTAAAGTAACATTTACTGGGGGAGTTTTGTGAATTAAAAAAAAATGTATTGCCTTAGTAACATGGTGTTTACTTCGTTTTTTCTCTTATTTCCCCTTACTTCACACTTTTCACTTGTGTATTACATGGTTTTACATTGCACTATTTTCCTCTTGTGAAAATATATATCTAAAAGTTCTGCAAATGTATTTGTCTGGTTATTTGTACTTCTGGCAGAAAATATGACTGTTTTGAATCAGTCACAACTTGTACTGCTTTGTACATGAGCTGTGAGAATGAGGTTAATGTATTGGGGTGTCTATCCTTACAGCTGGACAGTCACCCAATGTGCGAAAGCAGGAAGGTCTCAATTGAAAGGCCACTTCACATAACCGTGTACATAACATAACTTTGTGTTATGTTATGTTATGTTGATGAGGTTAATGTCTCGATGGTCTAGTTTTATTGTCTACAGCAGGACAGCCATTCTCACTGATTTGCTACAGCAGGAAACTTCTCATTGAAAGGTCAGTACACACCACAAGGTTAGGTAAATGTCTTGAGGGTCTAGCCTCACAAAAAAATATGAAAAACTAAAACAAGGATGAAGTGACTGCCATTATAGTACTCTTTATTTTGATTTGTAAAGTGTGAATAAGGAAAAACAACAAAACTGAGTGTGTAGCTCACAACATGACACAAACAGTCATCAACCAGAAGTAGAGAATGTATGTGTGCATATATTTTCCAAACCACACAACATTTACTGTAGTGTGTCACACATGATAGCAGCATCCTGGAAAGACACTTGACCTGCTGGTGTGAGGAAGTTGTCCTTGAGGTTGTTGCGCACATCTACTGCAACTCTGGTTTCCTGTCTGCCAACATGTTTCTTGGGTAAAGGAAGCTGGTGTCCACTTGTAACACCTGTCTCCAATCTCCTGGAAACAGGTCCCCAGCGGGTGTGGAGGTTTCTCTGGGGCAACCTCAGGAGCTCGTCCCAGGATCCACCATCTTGTAGCAAAATTCCAAAAACAGTTCTCTGACATTTTTCTGACTCTTCAGTGGCAGTAGTTGTAGATCTTCAGAAGAACCTTTGAATAAGTGTTTAAATTAGTATTGAACAGGAACATGAAGGCTATCAAATGTGTACTATAACAACTGTCTAGCCTATGCTTTGGACATAGGCCCCCATCCCCACAAGGTCTATATTGGTATAATTTTACAGTGCCTTCGAAATGTATTCAGACCCCTTGACTTTTTCCACATTTTGTTAAGTTACAGCCTTATTCTAAAATTGATTAAATGAAACAATTTCCTCATCAATCTACACACAATACCCCATAATAACAAAGTGAATACAGGTTCTTAGAAATGTGAGCAATGCATTAAAAACAAAAAACAGAAATACCTTATTTACATAAGTATTCAGACCCTTTGCTATGAGACTCGAAATTGAGCTCAGGTGCACCAGGTTTCCATTGATCATCCTTGAGATGTTTCTGCAACTTGATTGGAGTCCATCTGTGGTAAATTCAATTGATTGGATAAGATTTGGAAAGGCACACCTGTCTTTATAAGGTCCCGCAGTTGACAGTGCATGTCAGCGCCAAAACCAAGCCCTAAGGTCGAAGGAATTGTCCTTAGGGCTCCCAGACAGGATTGTGTCGAAGCACAGATCTGGGGAATGGTACCAAAAATGTTTAACAGCATTGAATGTCCCCAAGAACACAGTGGCCTCCATCATTCCTAAATGGAAGAAGTTTGGAACCACCAAGACTCTTTCTAGAGCTGGCCGTCCGGTCAAACTGAGCAATCGGGGGAGAAGGGCCTTGGTCAGGGAGGTGACAAAGAACCCGATGGTCACTCTGACAGAGCTCTAGAGTTCCTCTGTGGAGATGGGAGAACTTACCAGAAGGACAACTATATCTGCATGCCATGTAATCAATGTCACAAAAACTCATAATGACCTTTACTTCCCTATCCAAGAATATAGGATACAAGAATACAACAGAATACAATACAATACAAGAATCCAACAGAAAATCCTATCAGATTTTGGAATCAGTCCTATTGGAGTCCTATAGGATTCTCGGATAGATTCCGAAATCTGATAGTCTGGTGGATTCTTGTATTGGAATTCTATATTCTTGGATAGGGAAGTAAAGGTCATTATGAGTTTTTGTGACATTGATTACATGGCATTGAACAGTGGCTGAAAAAGTTAGCCTTTTAAAAAGTGAAACAGTTAGCACAGCGGGTTACATTCTGTGTAATGGGGCGGACCGATTGACCTGCATCTGCTCCGCATTCAATCGGTTATTCTGAGTGCAAGGAGTGCGGGGCAAACAAAGATGAGGATAGCTCATTAGCCTGCTCAGTAGATCGCAAGCCGCCGCCTTTTCATCTCTAGCGATGGTTCTGTGAAGAGCATCAATGAAATGACCTCGACTCGACCAGAGAACTAATAGTCATGCTCTCATGCGTGATTGAATTACTGCTATAGAATAGAAAAGTCTGCATTTAATAATCTGGGGAGCAGCAGAAAAATGTCATATTTCCCAAATGCAATGATTGCAGAGGCTCATTATCCTGAACAAATGGTTCCAAGCCAATTCATATGTCAAGGCAATGTATAAATGGGTGGAATCGAATGTACAGACATGCATAAAAACCCAAAGAATTGACATGATCATATCGATTATATAGGGGTCTTCATAACAGGGATGGATATCCCATAACACTAAAGCAATTGCAGAATTTAAGCATGCTAAAGAGTTTGACTAGCATTCTATATATACACTGAACAAAAATATAAATACAACATGTAAAGTGTTGGTCCCGTGTTTCATTAGCTGAAAAAAAGATCCCAGAAATGTTCCATACAAGAAGCGTATTCCTCTCAAATGGTGTGCACACGTTTGTTTACATCCTTGTTAATGAGGATTTCTCTTTTGCCAAGACAAGCCATCCACCTGGCAGGTGTGGCATATCAAGAAGCTGATTAAACAGCATGATCATTACACAGGTGCACCTTGTGCTGGGGACAATAAGGTAGTAGTATTTCTGTATGTAATAAAGCCCTTTTGTGGTGTAAAATTCATTCTGATTGGCTGGGCCTGGCTCCCAAGTGGGTGGGCCTATGCCCTCCCAGGCCCACCCATGGCTGCGGCCCTGCCCAGTCATGTGAAATCCATGGACTAGGGCCTAATCAATTTATTTCAATTGACTGATTTCCTTATATGAACAGTAACTCAGTAAAATCAATCTTCAGTATATAATCTTTACCATATAAGAAGCATTTCCCATTGCTTCCCAGGAATAATGACAACTGTCACCATGTATTGACATTCCTTGAACAACAAAGACACCAAAATAGCAGTTTAAATAGCAATTCTACCTCAGCGAAAAAAGAAAGGAAAAAACATGAACATATGCTCAGTCATTCCGCCCAAGATTCTTCTTTGCAAGATATTTCCAG
Source organism: Salvelinus fontinalis (assembly GCF_029448725.1). Taxonomy (NCBI): domain Eukaryota; kingdom Metazoa; phylum Chordata; class Actinopteri; order Salmoniformes; family Salmonidae; genus Salvelinus; species Salvelinus fontinalis. The sequence goes on from NC_074690.1 coordinate 9,831,381, forward strand.
TAGTTTGTCTCTGGGCTTAGCATGCTGAGAACGCCTGCTTAGGAAAGATGAGGAGGGTGATTTTATTTAACAGCTCATTTAGCATCCATGTATAGTACATTTACCCTTAATGACCTGCATCCCCCAGGAGTTGTCAGAAGATGTATGGAAATGCAAATCCATCAGCAGGAAATGCACCCACATTGGGTTCCCTGTTCGTTCAGGGTGAAGCACCAACCAACCCAACCGCAGCAAACTGCAACTCCCTTTTCAAGTTGGAACCTTCCTTAGTCTCTGGATATTTGATTATCTGAAAGTGTTTTGTTGTTAGTTCTATTGTATGTCTTTAGTTTTGTTTAAAAGACTGTGAAAATGAAATGTACTGAATAGGTTAACTCACGCCCCTCACAGGTTTTGAACCTAGGTCACCCAGCCAGTAAACTTGCCAACCACTGCTGCAATAGGTTTAAAGATTTTGGGTAGAGATCTTAACCTCTTTCAGCTAGGGGGCAGAATTGTTATATTTGGAAAAATAATGTTCCCAAGGTAAAGTGACTATTTCTCAGGTCCAGATGCTAGAATATGCATATAATTGACAGATTAGGATAGAAAACAGTTTCCAAAACTGTCAAAATATTGTCTGTGGGTATAACAGAACTGATTTTGCAGGTAAAAACCCGAGGAGAATACATCCAGAATTGTTTTGTTGTTGAGCTGACCACCATTTAAAATGCCTGTCTATTGGAAAATCAAAGGAAATCCTCCCAGATTGCAGTTCCTGTGGCTTACACTAGATGTCAACAGTTTTTAGAAAGAGTTTCAGGCTTGTTTTTTGAAAAATTTGCTAGAATTTGTCATTTTTCTAGGTGGCTCTCATTTTGACTGTAGTGCTGTGGTGAGCGTGGATGAGGGGGGCGCACTTCGTTATTTATCTCCGGTATTGAACACAGTATTCTCTGTCTTAAATCTTATCGTTTATTTACATATTAGGGAACCTGAGGATTGATTAGAAATGTCGTTTGACTTGTTTGGACGAAGTTTATTGCTAACTTTTAGGATTCCTTTGTATGCATTTTGGACGAGTGGAACAGGTGGATTACTGAATCAAGCGCGCCAACTAAACTGACTTTTTTGGGATATAAAGAAGGACTTTATTGAACAAAACGACCATTTGTTATGTAGCTGGGACCCTTGGGATTGCAAACAGAGGAAGATCTTCAAAGGTAAGTGATTTATTTTATCACTATTTCTGACTTTTGTGACGCCTCTGCTGGTCTGGAAAATGTTTTTAATGCTTTTGTGTGTGGGGCGCTGTCCTCAGATAATCGCATGGTATGCTTTTGCCATAAAGCCTTTTTGAAATCTGACAAAGCTGCTGGATTAACAAGAAGTGATGCTTTTAAACGATGTAAGACACTTGTATTTTCATGAATGTTTAATATTACGATTTTTGTACTTTGAATTTCGCGCTCTGCAATTTCACTGGATGTCGTTGAGGTGGGTCGCTAGCGGCACGTCTAGCCCAAAGAGGTTTTTAAGTAATGCTAGCGGCTATGACTGAAGGCAAAGGACAGTTGTCTTGGGGTTGTGGTTTGATGTGGGTGTTTCTTGGGTGTGTGTTTTCCATTCAATCACCACAAACAAATAGTAGTGAGAAAAGCAGTAGTGAGTTTAGCTTGTAGTGGCGACCCTTCATTCAGGGCAGGTGTGGAAGAGCCCCATTAATACGTGTCACATATCAGTTTGCAAACAATGATTTTTTTTTTGAGTAAGGCAGCTCCAAAATGCAGGTGTTTCAGCCTAGCTCAGTACTTTCTGTAGTGGAGGGGCAGCCAGTGGAAAAAAACAGAGCGTAGGGGTTGGTAATGTTCTCTAGTTGCGCCGTGATTGGCTCAGTGTTCTGTCACTCATGGGGACACTACGTCACCTTAAAATTTACAGGGAGAGCTTGAAAGTTCAAGCCCCCTTGGGTGCTGTCATAGATGTAGATTAGAAATGCCCATCCAAGAAGGCTTAAGGTCATTGGCCAAAGATAAAATGATGTCACATCACATTACAGTTGAAGTTGGAAGTTTACATACACTTAGGTTGGAGTCAATAAAACTCATTAAAATGCACATACAGAAATGTATCTAGACTTAATGCACACACACACACACACACACACACACACACACACACACACACACACACACACACACACACACACACACACACACACACACACACACACACACACACACACACACACACACACACACACACACACACACACACAGTCTTGTAAAGTTTTGTGAACTTCCGACTTCAACTGTACATCTACCATAGCTTTGATTGGACTGATCATGTCAACCTCATACTTTCAAAATCTAAGCTAGCAAGCTAAACAAGCAGTCATCTTAATAAATAACATCAATAATCTACTGGCAAATATTTTTCAATCCTTGTCATATGAAGATAAGTTATAGATAAATTGTATTGGTGCTCATTGGCCATTGAACATAAACATTACACAACAAGTTGGAAATTGCGAATTCAACAATAAGTGGTTTGGAAGGAATCAGTAGCTAACTGCAAGCAGTGCAAACAATCCCTATTTTGCTTCCTCTGCCTGCTATTCGGTGAAGAGGTTGTTCAAAGTTTGGGTTAAAGGGTCTCTTTTCCAAGCTTAAAAGGATAAACATTCACACGCAACACCATGGGCCAGAAAAGGTTGAATACATTGGCCATGCTGTCAAGCCAGCATGACTTCTGACGTGTTCAAAACAACTGAAAACTCAGTACTGGGAAATCTCAGACTTCAGTGAGTTCAAGACAACTGGGAACTCTGAAAAAAACTAGCTCAGACTGGGAAAATACGTTTTGAATGGTCATCCAACTCGGAATTCCAACTCAGGAACTTGGGCCTCGAGCTCCAACCTGAAGATCACTGACATCATGATTTGACCTTGTTTTTTCCCGAGATCCCAGCTGTCTTCAAAGCACCATAAATCCAGAGAATGACAGACTTTGATGACACTTTGATGATGTTTGATTACAAAATTTGCCCACAAGAAGAACCGCCGCACCACCTTGCTGTTCAAGTGAGTACAGCACAACAAGGTGAGTCTAGAAATTGTCTTGTATGATGCTACATAAATGATGTAATATGCCAGGGAGATACTTATACTGTAGCTAAAAAAGTTGTGTAGTACGCTGTTAGTAGCCCATGAGATTCAGCATAATCATTTGGTCCCTTTCCCCCTTCAAAACATAGGGGTAAGGATTCACTCCAGGATGCTGAAAAGAAAGCTGCTGATGGGACAGCTTTACAGTATGTAGGCCCTAACAGTTTGTGGGCACCGTTTGTCACCGTTATAGTGCAATTAATGTATTGTTTAGTGATGTGTTGTGAAGTGGCTTTACTGGCATGCATCAACAACAAAATTATGGGTGTGCCCCACCAAGATGTACATGCTAAAATCGCCACTGGCGGTATTGTTAGATGGGGTAAAAATAAAGATTTTGTTTGGGTGCCAGATAGGGATTAATCCTGTGAAAGGAAATGAGTAGGCTAGATAGCGCTTCCGGACACACACATCAGCAGAAGAGACTGCAGAATATAGCCTGTGGTGAGAAAGGATAACACACACCATATAACCACAAGTCACAGCACAGAGGTAAAACAACCAATAATACATCATACAATAGTAATGGTCGAGTAATTCAGAGGCAACTTAATAGAAACAACTGTAAAAAACGAACCCAGTTATAAACCTTAGAAAATGTGCAATATTCCATGTTACTTCCCAGGGGAGGAGTTAGGGGTGTGTGAATGGGTGGGTACAGTATGTGGGTGTGTTCATAGACAAAAACAAAGAAGGCCTTAAAACGTCTCAAGTCTCCTCAAATCACAATAGTCTCACAAAAAAAACTGTCCAGTCCAATAATCCAAAATAAGAAACAATCTCAAATGCACTCCTACGAACACAAATGTAAAAAAATATTGAATACATCTGGCAGGGCAATAATAGTCCAGCGACACTGAACATCAACGTTCAATGAAAAAAAGAGAAAGTCTGCTGCAGTGTAAAGCACTGGGGCGAGAGTGGGAAAATGAGAGTGTGAGAGAGCGAGAGGGTGGTTTTAGCTGATGACTTCAGGCCTGTAGTTGCACTCGTCTGTCCATCCGATACACCTGTTGGTTTGTTTGTCAATTCTTCACAACACTGTTGCTACTAATCCATGCGATCAATGACTGGAGTGGTCCCAACAGTTTCCAAACATGACCTAGAGTGGTAACACCAGCGATCAGCTTAAAAACTTTACAAACTCAGCAAGCTGAAAATAAAGAAAACTTCTGCAAAGAGTAGCACACAATGTGAAAAATAAATATTTAAAAAATAAAGTCTTCTTTATTTGCTCCTTCCTGACTGCCGATGCGCTCTTAAAGTGGCAGTTCACAGTGAAGGCTCTGTGCAGGATTTCTCTAAAAGCTAAGCTATCTAAATTTGCTAGGTAGAGAATAAAGTTTTGAATTTGAGGACTTCTCCCACCTGACAGACTCGCCATCTCACGATGGTCACTTAATTCAGTTCTATGTGTAGGCTAAAGCCTGTGCTGACCTTGTGTTTAGCCACACTGACAGCAGCTAGCTAGCATAGCTTGGTGATAGCTGCAGCTGGCTATCCTATCTAACGTAAACTCACTCACTTTTGTACATCGCCTTGGTCCGTACAATTGACTGTATTTTAGCGCCCCAAAAACGTAATACTTCCAGATCAACTGTAATGTCAATACCATTGTAAAGCACACTTTCTCCCCTTGCCAACAAAATAAATGACATGACCTAAACGCTGCCCGTTTCTGCATGATTCAAGACGGCAATGAGCCCCGTCGGGTCTTTTTAAAAATGGCGGGTGGGGAAGCGAAACTAATGCATGATAGTGAGAAGGAGAGATATTGTGTGGGAAAATTGCATTTTTTCACTCGATCTGTCCAACTTAACACCCTATGAAATGTCAATAAAACACTATGAAGAGTTTATATAATGTGTGATTGCATACCTATTTGAAGGTTTGTGTCAAATTTGAATCGGGTTTTTAGGACGGTGCTTAAGTGATCTTCAGAAGTAAACAGTTTTTTTGAGAGTCATGATCGCTTGCAGTGACGACACAAAAATTGACTAGGTATCCCCACCTTACCCCCGTCACTGTCCATTTCTTGTTTTTAAACGATGAGAGAAGTGCTATACCTGGTGGAGAGAGATTGTAAGACAGAAATAGTTGCTTTATGCGTGCTGTACGTTACGGCATGACACGTCATGATGTAACGGAGGGTCCGTTTTTTCAACTTTTCTCCAATACTTTAGAGCCATTACCATGTCAATCAACATTTGAATAAAAACCTAGTTCACACGATTTTGAAGTCAACACAGTCGCTACAGTCCCATTAGTTTTCTTTGCAGCCTCGAATGAATGTCGCGGTTGCGCACATTCGTACAGAATGGGGTGAGTTTACGTTAGCTGATACTGTATTTCTCAGTCAAATCAGTTATGACAAGAAAGCAAGAGCCACTGTCTGGAATGGGTTTCACAAGACACTTGTTCGACAACGCCTTGCTACAAAAGTAGCTTGCAACTTAGTTTCAACGTTTCATCACATCATTTAAATACATGTGTACCGTGGAAATTATATCAACTACTGCAATTGAATGCCTGTGGGTTTCACTCAGCTCAGCTGTCCTTCAACAAAATATTCTAGAACTGGCTATTTTTGTCACGTCACGTCTCTCCTTTTAGCTGCTGTTCGATCTTTCCTGGAAGACAAATCCCAGAATGAATATACCTACAACAGGTGTAGGCTGCATGTGGACATTGCACAAACATTGCCTAGCTTGAGTGTGGATACATCAACATTTTCTGCTGTAAATATCATATGATGTGCTTATAAAGACACTACGCCTACACTTTACCTAACAAATCAAAATCAGTTGTGTGTAAAATACAACTTCAGCTGTCTAACCAGAACTAGAATGGCATTTCTATTTCTATGGTCTATTTGCCCAAATCTAAGGATTTGTCTGTCTAACACACTGACATGCACAGGTCTCTGGGTGAGGTTCTGTCTTCAAGTCTTCAGTGGGTGATAAAGTCCCTTCCATCTATGTCATGTATTACAGGTTATGGACATGTGCAGTCAGGTGGCAGGAGGGGTAGAGGGCATGACACTCCATCCTGGATATGACAGAGTTGGCCTCATGGGTCCACCAGGCAGACTTCAATAACTACAGGCAGATGTGAAATGCAGGAGGATGGCACTCTTCTCATACTTAGTAGCCTAGAGAGTAATATGAGACAAATGCAATTGCTGAATTTATGTAGATATTCTAAACAAAGTGTTTTGATATATTTCAAGTGTAACAGTTCCATGTAGAATAAACAATCATTCACAAAAATACAGTAGAAGCAGTGTTCTGCTAATATAACAATGTGCAAATATGTCACGTGTCATAACTTCCTGTATGGCATACCCAGGGTTGGAGAGTAACGGATTACATGCAAAAAGTCTGACCACAAGTCAGAGACCACTATGATGACACACCAAATGCGTTTGATGGATCGCGGGAAAAGAGCAGGAATAGGCTTTTGTAGGTTGTAGCCCAGGATGTCTTCCAATGGTGTGACTGCTGTCGGCATCCAAAGATTATCCAACTTGAAGAAACGCTTGGAGGTAAGGATGACTGCAGTGGTGTAGTCTACGGCGATACGGATATCACTTATTCTTGATATCTACATAGTGCACCGATGTGAATCACACTGCTCCTCTCTCATTTAGCTATTTGCGCCTTACAGATTGTGGTTGTTGTGGATGGCTGTTCACAAATCTAAATGTGTATTTGAACCCAATGAAGGTTGAATTCAAGAATTGAAGCTGCCTATAGATCATTGTTTTTGAAACCAATGGATAGCCAGTGGAAAATGCGCTCTTGCAACAGCTGTAAAGTGCAGATCCCAGCCTATGGAATAAAAACAGGTATTTTATTGCTCAATCTAATTCAATCTAAAAATCCAAAGGCTTATTAATGGACACATGCTCAAATGTACACACTTTTGATAGACTTCAAGGGTCAATATGTAGTTGCTACATCCATTTCTGGACATATAAATGATGGAATCATGTAGTAACCCAAAAAGTGTTAAACAAATCAAAATATTTTGAGATTCTTCAAAGTAGCCACCCTTTGCCTTGTGTAACCTTTATTTAACTAGGCAAATCAGTTAAGAACAGAATTGTATTTACAATGATGGCCTACCAGGGAACAGCATGTCAACTGCCTTGTTCAGGGGTAGAACAACAGATTTGTACCTTGTCAGCTCGGGGATTCGATCCAGCAACCTTTCGGTTAACCCAACGCTCTAACCACTAGGCTACTTGCCACCCCATGACAGCTTTGCACACTCTTGGCCTTCTCTCAACCAGCTTCACCTGGAATGCTTCTTTAACTTCTCTGGGATATGTGGGACGGCAGTGTCCCACTTGGCCAAAAGCCAGAAAAAATGTAGCACGCCAAATTCAAATATATTACTATAAAAATCAATCTTTCATGAATCACACATGAAAAACACCAAATTAAAGCTACACATGTTGTGAATCCAGCCAACATGTCTGATTTCAAAAAGGATTTACGGCGAAAGCACACCAAACGATTATGTTAGGTCAGTACATAGCCACAGAAAAACACAGCCATTTTCCCAGCAAAAGATAGTAGTCACAAAAAGCAGAAATAGAGATAAAATGAATCACTAACTTTTGATGATCTTCATCAGATGACACTCATAGGACATCACGTTACACAATACATTTATGTTTCGTTCGATAATGTGCATATTTATATCCACAAATCTCGGTTTACATTGGCGCCATGTACAGAAATGCCTCCAAAATATCCGGAGAAATTGCAGAGAGCTACGTCAAATAACAGAAATACTCATCATAAACTTTGATGAAAGATACAGTGGGGAGAACAAGTATTTGATACACTCCCGATTTGCAGGTTTTCCTACTTACAAAGCATGTAGACATCTGTCATTTTTATCATAGGTACACTTCAACTGTGAGAGATGGAATCTAAAACAAAAATCCAGAAAATCACATTGTATGATTTTTAAGTAATTAATTAGCATTTTATTGCATGACATAAGTATTTGATCACCTACCAACCAGTAAGAATTCCGGCTCTCACAGACCTGTTAGTTTTTCTTTAAGAAGCCCTCCTGTTCTCCACTCATTACCTGTATTAACTGCACCTGTTTGAACTCGTTACCTGTATAACTGACACCTGTCCACACACTCAATCAAACAGACTCCAACCTCTCCACAATGGCCAAGACCAGAGAGCTGTGTAAGGACATCAGGGATAAAATTGTAGACCTGCACAAGGCTGGGATGGGCTACAGGACAATAGGCAAGCAGCTTGGTGAGAAGGCAACAACTGTTGGCGCAATTATTAGAAAATGGAAGAAGTTCAAGATGACGGTCAACCACCCTCGGTCTGGGGTTCCATGCAAGATATCACCTCGTGGGGCATCAATGATCACGAGGAAGGTGAGGGATCAGCCCAGAACTACACGGCAGGACCTGGTCAATGACCTGAAGAGAGCTGGGACCACAGTCTCAAAGAAAACCATTAGTAACACACTACGCCGTCATGGATTAAAATCCTGCAGCGCACGCAAGGTCCCCCTGCTCAAGCCAGCGCATGTCCAGGCCCGTCTGAAGTTTGCCAATGACCATCTGGATGATCCAGAGGAGGAATGGGAAAAGGTCATGTGGTCTGATGAGACAAAAATAGAGCTTTTTGGTCTAAACTCCACTCGCCGTGTTTGGAGGAAGAAGAAGGATGAGTACAACCCCCAAGAACACCATCCCAGCCGTGAAGCATGGAGGTGGAAACATCATTCTTTGGGGATTCTTTCTGCAAAGGGGACAGGACGACTGCACTGTATTGAGTGGAGGATGGATGGGGCCATGTATCGCGAGATCTTGGCCAACAACCTCCTTCCCTCAGTAAGAACATTGAAGTTGGGTCGTGGCTGGGTCTTCCAGCATGACAACGACCCGAAACACACAGCCAAGGCAACTAAGGAGTGGCTCCGTAAGAAGCATCTCAAAGTCCTGGAGTGTCCTAGCCAGTCTCCAGACCTGAACCCAATAGAAAATCTTTGGAGGGAGCTGAAAGTCCGTATTGCCCAACAACAGCCCCAAAACCTGAAGGATCTGGAGAAGGTCTGTATGAAGGAGTTGGCCAAAATCCCTGCTGCAGTGTGTGCGAACCTGGTCAAGAACTACAGGAAACGTATGATCTCTGTAATTGCAAACAAAGGTTTCTGTACCAAATATTAAGTTCTGCTTTTCTGATGTATCAAATACTGTATCAAATACTTCTTCTCCCCACTGTACATGTTTTACATATAATTAAAGATACACTTGTTCTTAATGCAACCGCTGTGTCAGATTAAAAAACACTTTACGTAAAAAGCACACCATGCAATAATCTGAGACGGCGCTCAAACATAACAACATTTCTCTGCCATGTTGGAGTCAACAGAAATACGAAATTACATCATAAATATTCCCTTACCTTTGATCATCTTCATCAGAATGCACTCCCAGGAATCCTAGTTCTACAATAAATCGTTGTTTTGTTCGATAATGTCCATTACTTATGTCTAAGTAGCTATGCAGGTGAACTCAGGTCGAATTTACTGGTCAAACTAAGTAGAGAATCAATCTTCAGGATGTTGTTATCATATATATGCAATAACGTTCCAACCGGAGCATTCCTTCATGTCTGTAGAAGTCATGGAACGCAAGGCGATATAATGAGGAAAGCGCTTGACCAGGAACTGGCATTCTGCCAGACCAATGATTGAAACACCTCCCATCCGGCCCCACATCACACTAGAGGCTTCATTCCACGTTTTACAGACTGTTGACATCTAGTGGAAGGCGTAGGAAGTGCAAACAGATCCTTACAGGGAATTGAATCGGCGATGAGTTGAACATTGACCAGTCTCAGAATTCTCTCTTCCTGTTTGGATTTTGTCTCAGGTTTTTGATGCCATATGAGTTCTGTTATACTCACAGACATCATTCAAACAGTTTTAGAAACTTCAGAGTGTTTTATATCCAATAGTAATAATAATATGCATATATTAGCATCTGGGACAGAGTAGGAGGCAGTTCAATATGGGCACGCAATTCATCCAAAAGTGAGAATGCTGCCCCCTATCATAAAGAAGTTAACAGTGTTGAAGGAGTTCCCACATATGCTGAGCACTTGTTGACTGCTTTTCCTTCACTCTGCGGTCCAACTCATCCCAAACCATGTCAGTTGGGTTGAGGTCAGGTGATTGTGGAGGCCAGGTAGTCTGATGCAGCACTCCATCACTCTCCTTATTGATTAAATAGCCCTTACACAGCCTGGAAGTGTGTTGGGTCATTGTGCAAACCACATGGGATGGCATATCGCTTCAGAATGCTGTGGTTGCCATGCTGGTTAAGTGTGCCTTGAATTCTAAATTAACCACTAACAGTGTCACCAGCAAAGCACCCACACCATCACACCTCCTGCTCCATGCTTCACAGTGGGAACCACATATGCGGAGATCATCCGTTAAACTACACTTTGTCTCACAAAGACACGCGGTTGGACCCAAAAATCTAAAATTTGGACTCAGATTTCTACCTGTCTAACGTACATGTCTCATGTTTCTTGGCCCAAGCAAGTCTCTTCTTATTATTGGTGTCCTTTAGTAGTGGTTTCTTTGCAGCAATTCAACCATGAAGGCCTGATTCACGCAGTCTCCTCTGAACAGTTGATTTTGAGATGTGTCTGTTACTTCCATGAAGCATTTATTTGGGTTGCAGTTTCTGAGGCTAGTAACTCTAAGGAACTTATCCTCTGCAGCAGAGGTAACTCTAGGTCTTCCTTTCCTGTGGCAGTCCTCATGAGTCCATCATAGCGCTTGATGGTTTTTGCGACTGCACTTGAAGAAACTTTCAAAGTTCTTGACATTTTATAATGCCAAGAGTGTGCAAATGGTGGCTACTTTGAAGAATCTCAAATATAAAATTATATTTGGATTTGTTTAACACTTTTTTGGTTACTAGATGATCCCATAAATGTTATTTAATTCATATATATCCATTGATTCTTGATGACTATAACTTATAAATGCCTCATGAGCTCACTTTAACTATACATTCATGTACATACTACCTCAATTGGGCCGACCAACCAGTGCCCCCGCACATGGGCTAACCAGACTATCTGCATTGTGCCCTGCCACCCACCACCCGCCAACCTCTCTTTAACGCTACTGCTACTCTCTGTTCATCATATATGCATAATCACTTTAATCATATCTACATGTACATACTACCTCAATCAGCCCGACTAACTGGTGTCTGTATGTAGCCTCGCTACTTTAATAGCCTCGCTACTGTATATAGCCTGTCTTTTTACTGTTGTTTTATTTCTTTACTTACCTATTGTTCACCGAATACCTTTTCTGCACTATTGGTTAGAGCTTGTAAGTAAACATATCACTGTAAGGTCTACATATATCTGTTATATTCGGTGCACGTGACAAATAAACTTTGATTTGATTTGATTTAGTTCAAATGTCACACTCCATGAGAACCCAAAATATAAGCTTGTTTTTCTGCAGTGTTTGTAAACATTATAAATGTAAACCAACACTATATAGCCTCATAACATGGCTAAAACAAAAATGTTGATATTATGGATGGTCAGTCCTTACATCCATAGCTCTGTCCATCAATCTGAGAGTGGTTACATTTCTCCAGGACCCTCCCTCAGCTTTTTACCAAAACAGAAGCGTGGTGACCGTTTTGTTATTGTTTCATCTGTGGATTTGCCCTTTAAACAGCTGCATATTATCAAGATAACAAAGTGTCACAACCAAAAAGGTAAACAAGAGGCCTGTAGCAAATGAAGCATATGGCATTCATTTTCACATGTAAATAGCACTTTCAGTAGTGCTCAAAGCATGCCAATCCATGAGCGTAGCATTTATTTTTCAACTCGAATCAATGAGCCCAATCAGTCCTCCATGACAACAAAATCATAAACAACAGAGTAGGGCTGGCTAATAAATCTTTATGATGACGGTTATGCTTAGGTAAAATAATTTGGATAACCTATACTTCCACATTTCAAAGTCATATTCTTGTAAAATCAAGGGGTATAACATTTATAGACTTTGGTTTTTACATAAAGATAGAATTTAATCAGATTATTTTATGTAGTAAAAAGCTATACATAAAGTAAAAATCTATATATGGCCAGCTATGTAAACTTGAACATTGATTTATCCTGCAATAGATGTTGTTCAATTGGTAACATACATTTTGTCTTCTTCTAATGTCGCTTAAGGGGAAAGTAATCTAAAAATAACTGAATGTAATCAGATTAGGTTACTGAGTTTGGATAATCCAAAAGTTACGTTACTGATTACAATTCTTGACAGGTGCCCTCCATTATTCTTGACAATTGCCCTCCATTACTCTGAACCTGGACATGTGTCTGGCCACTGACTCAGCCTTCTGTAACAGCTGCTGATATGGTAGGGGGGTTTCCTCAATGCTGCTGAACAACAAATTCACCAGTTTTTTTTACATTACCTGTGAATTAAATAAAATATAAGGCATCATCCCTCCTGCTGGCTGTGGAGGAGAGGAGAGGAGATGAGGGAGGGAGGGAGGGGAAGGTCAGGGCTATCTTTGCCTGGTGACTGCATGGCGGGACACACAAACTCATGCCCAATCCCATTAGGTCTGATCTCCTCCAGGGTCCTGGCCTCCAATCAGACAATTACATATCAATAGCTCCCTTAATGGGTTAACCACAGTGTATTACCTGGCACCATATCCCTGTCGCTGGTTTTACCCCAATGTTTTACCTGGCATCTCTCTATCCCTGCCTGCCTCACTCCTGAACACAGCATCACTTCCCAGTTTCAGCACAACACAAAACACACACATATGACTTATTTTACATTAAATCAAATTGTACTTGTAAACAAGATGGCGCCGACAGACATGGCCGCCTTGTTTCAGGCTCTTAAGCAACTTTTTAGTATAATTTTTTTTTAAATTACAAGCAGTTCGATACACCCGCAATAACATCTACTAAATGTGTGTATGTGGCCAGTAAAAATGTGATTTGTCCCTTTTTCCCAACAATGCAGGGTTAAAAAGTAAGACAATGTGCAAATACATTTTTTTAAATAGTAACACAATACATTTAAATTATGAGACTATATCCTAGGAGTACCGGTACAAACTCAGTGTGCAGGGGTAGGAAGTACAGTAGTTGAGGTATTATATACATGTAGGTAGGAGTAAAATTGACTCAGTCAGGATAGATAATAAACAGAGTAGCAGCAGCATATGTGAAGTGTGTGTGTGTGTGTGTGTGTGTGTGTGTGTGTGTGTGTGTGTGTGTGTGTGTGTGTGTGTGTGTGTGTGTGTGTGTGTGTGTGTGTGTGTGTGTGTGTGTGTGTGTGTGTGTGTGTGTGTGGATAGAGTCCAGGGAGTGTGCATAAAGTCAGTGTAAGAGAGTCGGTGCAAAAAAGGGTCAATGCAATAATACGGGTAGCCATTTAATTAACTGTTCAGCAGTCTTATGGCTTGGGGGTAGAAGCTGTTCAGGTGCCTTTTGGTCCCAGACTTGGCACTCTGGTACCGCTTGGCATACAGTAGAAGAGTGAACAGCCTATGGCTTGGGTGGCTGGGGGTCTTTGACACTTTTCTGAGCCTTCCTCTGGCACCGCTTGGTATAGAGGTAGGGAGCTCCACCCTCTGTAGTGCCTTGCGATTGAGGGCGGTGCAGATGGCGTACCAAGCGGTGATGCAGCCAGTCAAGATGCTCTCAACGGTGGAGCTGTAGAACCTTTTGAGGAACTGAGGGGCCATGCAAAATCTTTTCAAGCTCCTGAGTGGAAATATTCGCTGTCGGGCCTTCTTCACTTGCTAGTGTGAGAGGACCATGTTAAGTCCTTGGTGATGTGAACAATCCACTACAGCCCCGTCGATGTGAATGGGGGAGTGCTCACCCATCCATTTCCTGTAGTCCACAATCAGCTCCTTTGTCTTGCTAACGTTGAGGGAGAGGTTGTTGTCCTGGCACCACACTGCCAGGTGTCTGACCTCCTCCCTGTAGGCTGTCTCATTGTCGTCGGTGATCAGACCTACCACGTTGTGTTGACAGCAAACTTGGTGGTGAGCTTGGAGGGGACTTTGGTATTGAATGCTGAGCTGTAGTAAATGAACAGCATTCTCACATAGGTATTCCTCTTATCCAGGTGGGAGAGAGCAGTGTGGAGTGCAATAGAGATTGCGCCGTCTGTGGATCTGTTGGAGTGGTATGCGAATTGGAGTGGGTCCAGGGTGTCTGGGATGATGGTTTCGATGTGTGCCATGACCAGCCATTCAAAGCATTTCATGGTTTCAAACGTGAGTGCAATGGGATGATAGTCATTTAGACAGGTTACCTTTGAGTTCTTATCAACACGGACAATAGTGGTCTGCATGGAACATGATGGGATGACAGACTGGGATAAGGTGATGTTGAAAATGTCCGTGGTCTGCGCATGCTCAGAGAACGCACCTTGGTATTCCTAGGGCTGTGGCTGTCATTACATTTTGTCAGCAAGAATATTCAAGCAAATAACTGCCGGTGTCACAGTAATTGACCATTAATTAACATAAACACATTTAGCATCTCGTAGCTTCGACGCATAGCCTACAAGCCACTGATGCGGACCTTTGGAACATCTACATTTTAAAAAGTCTATTAAATGCGTTATTTATTTTAGACAGGTCTAAGAAACATGAACAGAATAGCATACTCTGAGTTGTCCTTATGTTAGGCCCCGATATGGCTATGCCATATGGCTGGGGGGTACACTAGTTTATTTAGCAGATTTGCTTACAATTCTATGGCATTGTTTTTTATTATTTCATAGTATGAAGAATACAATTGAACATAGCTGAAAAAAATAGAAAGGATGATTTCTCCAAACGATTTCCAAGGAAGTGCGCACATGCGCTATTCTGTGTTGAGCGATTAACCTGTCTAGGACAGCGGTTCCGCTAGCGGAACTCCGCCCACATTCCACTGAAAGGCAGTGCGCGAAATTCAAAAAATATTTTGTAGAAATATTTAACTTTCACACATTAACAAGTCCAATACAGCAAATGAAAGATAAACATCTTGTGAATCCGGCCAACATGTCCGATGTTTTAAATGTTTTACAGCGAAAACACCACGTATATTTATGTTAGCTCACCACCAAATACAAAAAAGCACAGACATTTCTTTCACAGCACAGGTAGCTTGCACAAAACCAACCAAACTAACCAAGAACCAACCAAACTAACCAAGAAACAACTTCATCAGATGACAGTCTTATAACATGTTATACAATAAATCTATGTTTTGTTCGAAAAATGTGCATATTTGAGGTATAAATCATAGTTTTACATTGCAGCTACCATCACAAATAGCACCGAAGCAGCCAGAGTAATTACAGAGACCAACGTGAAATACCTAAATACTCATCATAAAACATTTCTGAAAAATACATGGTGTACAGCAAATGAAAGACAAACGTCTTGTGAATCCAGCCAATATTTCAGATTTTTTAAGTGTTTTACAGCGAAAACACAATATAGCATTATATTAGCTTACCACAATTGCCAAAAACACAACCCATTTATCAGCAGCAAAAGTTAGCGATCGCAAAAAAACAGCAAAAGATATATAATTTTTGACTAACCTTGACAAGCTTCATCAGATGACAGTCCTATAACATCAGGTTATACAATACACTTATGTTTTGTTCAAAAATGTGCATATTTAGAGCTGAAATCCGTGGTTATACATTGTGAAAACGTAGCAACTTTTTTCCAGAATCTCCGGATATATTTCTGACACTCACCTATTCTGACCAAATAACTCATAAACTTTACTAAAAAATACATGTTGTACAGCAAAATATAGATACACTAGTTCTTAATGCAATCGCCATGTTAGAATTCTAAAAATAACTTTAGTACGACTTACAGCTTACGTTATAGCGAGACAGCGCCCAAAATCAGGGCGGAAAATAATACTAAACATTTTCGACAGAAATACGAAATAACATCATCGATGGGTCCTACTTTTGCTGAGCTTCCATCAGAATCTTGTACAAGGGATCCTTTGTCCAGAATAATCGTTGTTTGTATTTAGAATGTCCTCTTCGTCTGTCGAATTAGAAACCAAAGCTAGCCAAGTGGCGCGAAGCTGTCCATCATCACCAAACGCAGAGAACGGAACACGCCAAAACTCCCGATAAACTTTCAATAATCTGATAAAACTATATTGGAAAAACATACTTTACGATGATATTATCACATTTATCAAATAAAATCAAAGCCGGAGATATTAGCCGTCTATAACGAAAGCTTTTCAGAAAGAATCCAGAGTTCCTTCCCGCGCCTTCCTGAACAAAGGAAATTGGGGTCATGTCATTCCAAGACCTCTCTTTTGACCTCAGATAAAGCTAGACACCCCATTCCACCTCTCACTGCCTATTGACATCTAGTAGAAGGCATATGAAGTGCATGTATAGCCATAGATTCCAAGCAAATGAATAGGGAGGCCCTGGAACAGAGCCTCGATTTCAGATTCTTCACTTTCTGACAGGAAGTTTGCTGCAAAATGAGTTCTGTTTTACTCACAGATATAATTCAAACGGTTTTAGAAACTTGAGAGTGTTTTCTATCCAATAGTAATAATTATATGCATATTGTACAAGCCAGAATTGAGTACGAGGCAGTTTAATTTGGGAACGATTTTTTACAAAGTGAAAACAGCGCCCCCATATCAAACAGGTTCTCCTATATGCTTAATTTAGAGTTATTTAAGCAAGTTATTAAGTTATTTAGGCTTTACAAACGTTGGGCTATATGTTTAGATTTTTAGTACATTCAAAGGTAGCATGTTGTACTCGAATGATAGTTTTAAAAAAGTTGCATGAAAGGCATGAGCTCTGATTTGTTTTTGTTTTTGTGCAGGCTACACACACTTCACCAGTCTCTCATTCACAATTTGACAAGCCCTTTATAATTTTTATCACCAGGCTTCACCCGGCAGCATTGCCCTTGTGTGGCCGTAATGCCCCCTAAAAAATCCATGGCCGTTGTGTTCTTGGGCTGAATACAATAATTATAATTCCCTTCTCCCAGCTGCTGTGCGCCTAAGCAGCTCTCACTCACATGGCTCTCTCAGATATCTAAATGCTTATTAGCCAATGCCAGTCACATGATTGGGCCATCTAACAGATATCTCAGCTAAGAAGTAGGCTAGAAGTGAAGAGAGACACATCGGTGACGCAACTGCGCACATCCCTCTTATGGAATTCGGAGGCGCGTATTGAAGATGTTAGAAGAACTGTCCACATTTACCCTACTTTTCCTCAGCCAACATGATGAGTAGGCCTGACTAACAGCAAAAACACCAGCCTATGTCAATATACTATCCCACATGGTACAAAAGTTAACCTATTCTATTGGTCAACATGTGCTTCTGTGCAATAAATAAATATTCCAAAATATACTTTAGAACAGTTGTAGGATGCGATCACAGTAGGTTGGTGGCACCTTAATTGGGGAGGATGGGCTTGCGGTAATGACTGGAGCAGAATCAGTGGAATGATATCAAATACATCAAACACATGGTTTTCATGCATAATTGCAAATGCAATTATGCATGTCATGCTTTTATTATAAAGGTGCATTTTTATGGTGAAAACTATCTTCCCAAAACTCAAGCGCCGCCTACGTATGCCAATTAGGCACTACACCAGTTGTTAAGTAGATTAATGTGCTTAATTTTAAGAAGTTATTTGGCCACTTTAGTTATGATACAAACCTTATCAAAACATATAGGCCTATGGGCTAAGCTACATGAGGTGTGATACTAACCTTATTAAAACATATAGGCCTATGGGCTAGGCTACATGAGGTGTGATACTAACCTTATTTAAACATATAGGCCTATGGGCTAGGCTACATGAGGTGTTATACTAACCTTTTTAAAACATATAGGCCTATGGGCTAGGCTACTTGAGGTGTGATACTAACCTTATTAAAACATATAGACCTATGGGCTAGGCTACATGAGGTGTGATACTAACCTTATTAAAACATATAGGCCTATGGGCTAGGCTACATGAGGTGTGCGACTATGATTTGAAAAAGTCGCATGAAAAGGCGTGCGTTGTTTCTTGCCTAAACTGCACATGTTAGGCCTCATTCACAAGTGATTGTTTTTCATTTAATGTTGTCTTTAAATATACTAAATAATATATGTGTGAAATTAGTTTTGATTTAGAATGGACCATTATCATGCACCTGTCTTGAAACAGGGGAATGGAGAAAATAAATTATGTAATCTATGCACTTAAATAGTGAATGGAGGAAGCTTTTCCCGTGGTTTATTTTCATGCCAGCCAGGTAGGCTATACTCCTGTTATAAAGCAAAGCAATGTGCTTAATATTAAAAAAGTTGATAATTAAATATAGTAGCCTATAGAAAGCTAATGGGAGCCTCCTCTATTTAATAGAGGCCATCAAAACTCTTTTCTTACGCAATTGCTCAGCCTATAGAAATGTTGCACAACATGAGCTCATCTGTTCTCGTGAAGTGTTAGATTAGAGAGACAGTAGAGTGCTGAGTACCAGGTAGTTAGCAAGTTTGGTAGGCTACTAAGGACCATCAGCATCATCAGAGCTTGGAGAAGCCCAGTTGCCATGACTTAACGGTCACGTAGAATTTGACTGAATTTGACAGTAATACGGTCACCGTGACAGCCCTAGGTATTCCTTCTGGCCTAGCGGCCTTGAAACTGTTAACCCGTTTAAAAGTCTTACATCGGCCGTGGAGAGTGAGTTCACACAGTCGTCAGGGGCTCTCATGCCTTGCTCAGTGTTGTTTGCCTCTAAGTGAGCATAGAAGGCATTCAGCTCGTCTGGGAGATTTGTGTCAATGGGCAACTCACGGCTGAGTTTCCCTTTGTTTTCTGTAACAGTCTGCAAACCCTGCCACATCTGACAAGCGCTGGACCCGGTATAGTATATTTCTATCTTAGTCCTATATTGACCTTTTCCATGTTTGATGGCTCGTCAGAGGTCATAGCGGGCTTTCTTGTAAGCATCCATGTCCTGTTCCTTGAAAGCAGTTGCTCTAGACTTTAGCCCTGTGCAGATACTGCCTGCAATCCATGGCTTTTGGTTAGGTTGCATATGTACGGTTACCTTGGGGGCGATGTCATCAATAGACTTATTGAAGAAGGCCGTGACTAATGTGGTAAACTCCTCAATGTTTTCGGATGAATCCCTGAACATATTCCAGTCTGTGCTAGAGAAGCAGTCTTGTAGCTTCGTGTCCGCTTCGTCGGACCATTTCCGTATTGAGCACTTCACCGGTATTCCTGTTTGAGTTTTTGTTTGTAAACAGGAAAGTAGACGTCAGAGTTAAAGTCATCCAGAGTGATGGTGCCTCTTGTGGTGCAGGAGACAGCTCATTGAGTGCCTGATTAGTGCCATTCTCTTTATGTGGTGGGATGTAGATAGCAGTGATGATACATGTATTGCCAGAAGGGTTTTTCAGTGATTGAACAATGCCAGCTGAAGTGGACTCTTAATGGCAATGACGGCCATTTGTTCAATGGTATTAGATGGCGATCCTGGTAGGGTCGTTGTTTTTTGGCAATGGACATTGCATCTTGCCGGCTGTACTAGTGTGTCATCTATTTCACAGGATGTAAACTAGGTGAGAGGAATCTCTTTATTTCGGAGATAGGAGTCAACGGAGACTGTTCAGATAACCTCATTAACCTTGATTAGGTACTGTACAACAGTCCATCTCTCCTATGACCCAGTCGGTCACGCTGACAAAAAACAAATCTCCAATGTTCACAGCAGCATTTGGAAGTAGGCCCATACTGCACACAAGGTGGGAAAGGACAAAGAGTAAACGTATGTGTTATGACAAATGGCACTACTCTAAGCCAAGAACATAATGACAAAGCAACAAAATAAAACAAAACACATACATATTGTGAAAAATATCTAATCCGGTGGTGTGTTTTGAGCATCTGTTTTTGAATTGAAATTAAGGTAATTGAACGTTTGAGTGTGTACAAAATGGTGATAGGCAGGTTCCTGACCCATGCAGAATGGTTCTCATGGTTCTCCGTTCTGTGATAGATGAGAACACTCGCTGGGAGGTAGATTAATCACTAAAGCCTTCCTTATTATGTTTCATTAGCTAGCTACGCAGGGCAACAAAACCATGAAGCCGTTTGTTTTCTTTACTGAGCCAACCTGCTTAGTTTTAACAGGAGTAACTGAGGGTAGTCCCTCAGTAAAACAGACCTCATATTTATATGTTGAAATGATAGTGGGGGTATGAGGGCGGAGGGTGTGTGTATGTGTGAGCAGGTGCTTGCATTCATATGTTGGTGCGTGTGCGCATACTCCTGCATGTGTGTCTGTAGGTAACCTATGTATGTGTGTGCGTATGTTCCCTTGTGTGTGCAAACGGTGTGATGCAGAAGGGCAATGCTTTGGTTTGGCACTGAGAAGTTCCTCTACGATTCTTTTACTCTGCCTCACGGCAGCATCCCCAGTAGGATAAATGTGTTGCTTCCTCTCACCAGACACTTTGCAATCTCGCCAGCAGTCCAGGCTTTGCTGAGATCTCCTGCCTGCTTGGGAGGGATGAGGAGTGTGATGTTATTTAACAGCTCATTTAGCAGTCAAGTAAAGGACGTTTACCTCAGAGGTGTAATGGCCTCTGGGACTGGATGTGCAGTAGAACACCCACTGTTCAGCATCTTACTGCTCTACGTGTGCTGGGGATTGGTAGAAAAGATACAACATTAAAAAGACATCACAACTGACAAGAAACGACATGTTTCTGTGTACCATTTTTTATTATTCTTCCCATATCCATATTGCTAATAATGCTTGTGGCAAATGAAATGCTTTTAAGTGTCTGGAAATACATTACATGATCAAAGGTATTTGGACACCTGCTCCTCGAACATCTCATTACAAAATCATGGGCATTATTATGGTTGGTCCCTCCTTTGCTGCTATAACAGCCTCCAATGTTCTGGGAAAGCTTTCCACTAGATGTTGGAACATTGCTGCGGGGACTTGCTTCCATTCAGCACAAGAGCATTAGTGAGGTCGGGCAATGATGTTGGGCGGTTAGGCCTGGCTCACAGTTAGCGTTCCAATTCTTCCCAAAGGTTTTTGATGGGGTTGAGGTCAGGGCTCTGTACAAACTATTTCTGTATGAACCTTGATTTGTGCATAGGGATATTGTCATGCTGAACTGTTGTCACAAAGTTGGAAGCACAGAATACCCTAGCATGTCATTGTATGCTGTAGCATTAAGATTTCCCTTCACTGGAACTAAGTGGCCTAGCCCAAATGATGAAAATCAGCCCCAGACCATTCTTCCTTCTCCACCAAACTTTACAGTTGGCACTATACATTGGGGCAGGTAGCGTTCTCCTGGCATCCGCCAACCCAGATTTGTCCGTCGGACTGCCAGATGGTGAAGCGTGATTCATCCCTCCAGAGAACGCCTTTCCACTGCTCCAGAGTCCAATGGCGGCGAGCTTTGCACCACTAAAGCCAACGCTTGGCCAACGCTCGGCTGCTCAGCCATGGAAACCCATTTCATGAAGCTCCTGATGAACAGTTATTGTGCTGATGTTGCTTCCAGAGGCAGTTTAGAACTCGGTAGTGAGTGTTGCAACCGAAGACAGACGATTTGTATGCGCTACACGCTTCAGCACTTGGCACTCAATTTCTGTGAGCTTGTGTGGCCTACCACTTCGGGGCTGAGCCGTTGTTGCTCCTATACCTTTCCACTTCACAATAACAGCACTTACAGTTGACCGGGGCAGCTTCAGAAAGAAATTTGATGAACTGACTTGTTGGAAAGCTGGCAAGTCACTGAGCTCTTCAGTAAGTCCATTCTACTGCCAATGTTTGTCTATGGAGATTGACATGGAAGCATGCTCAATTTTATACACCTGTCATCAACGGGTGTGGCTGAAGTAGCCAAATCCATAATTTGAAGGGGTGTTCACATACTTTTGTATATATAGTGTATGTGCAATTGGGTGAAAGATTTACCTTCTGAGAAATGTATGTGCAATTGAAAACTGCTTAGTCAAATCCTCACTTGAGATACTAACTCTGACTTTCCCGTTAATCATGTTTTTATTTTGATGAAATACTTGCGGAGTTATTTGCTTGGATCTCAAGTTACCGTAAAATACAGTATGTCGCAGTGTTGCCAGGTTAACTTTTCATTTTGGAATATAGGAGATAAACTGCCAAGTTGCCTCTGGAATGTACTAGATAAACTACAGTACCTTAATAAATCCACCTGTCCCTACCGCACAATCACACACGCACCCCACACAAAGCACAAAATATCAGCGCGTCACATTAAACTCACACACGCTGCCAAATATGGCCAAGAGTATGTGTGTGTCTTGTGCTGTCCACACACATAATGGAAAGCAATGTGTAAGTGAAGCCTCTTGTGTAAAACGTCTGACATAGTCATGATGGCTGGTCTAAAAATAGCTACTTTATCTTTGTTCCCTTTTTTCCCTTATTTTTGTCCTCCTCTCCTCCAGAAAGGAGGACTGTAGACTTTACATGCTGCCTGAGCATGGCCTCGCAGATTGGAGCTTGCTCAACTTGATCCTCTTTTTTTTTCTCTCCCACTGCCTGACAATTGTCCTGACAACCGAAGCAGAATTCTCTCACAGGAAGAGGAGAGAAACAGGGATGGAGGCATGCTGCAAAAAGGCACCATGACTGTCCTCCCTGGTCCTCCTTCACTCCTCTGTAATGACCCTGCTTTCCCATAACCACGCCCTCCCTCCCTACCTCCCTCCCCTTTACCCCCCTCCCTCCCTCCTGGCTAGACTTACCAGAACAGGGTTTATCATCTGTGATAAAGTACCCACAATCTGGGAAGACTCAGCTCTGGATGGTTATTACATTAGGTCAGTGCGTTCTAATGGAGAAAGTCCTGCGGACCATGTCATCGCCACAAGACAACAGGGGAGAAGAAGCAGAACCGTATTACTCCCTCACACTCAACATCAACCCCAAACTCTCTCACACACATAAACACACACACACACACACATACAAATATGCAATCCCTTAAACAGAAGAAAGCATGGACACCACCACCTCCAGACACACACACACACACACACACACACACACACACACACACACACACACACACACACACACACACACACACACACACACACACACACACACACACACACACACACACACACACACACACACACACACACACACGCGCACACACACGCACACACACGCACACACACGCACACACACGCACACACACACACACGCGCACACACAGGACAGGCACCCTAAACATATAAAAATGTTCCATGTCTGCTTCGAAAGGCACACGGCTCTGTCAGATTGTATTTATTTGATTGCTACATAGAATTAGTCGGCATCTTTTCGGCATGTGTTTGCTAAAGCATGACGCAATATGAACGGCATGTGTGTCTGTCTGTGAACACGCTCTGAGTGACACATTTCGTCTATAGTGTTAGACATTTAGAGTTCCATTTTGCCAAGTATCCACCCCCCCACCCCCATCCCATCCCTTCGTGACAGTAAAATATGGTTAAATGGTTGGCTGAAAGCAAACATACCGTAACTATCAGAAACTCCATGTACTCCAAAATACAAACTGTTCATTTTCAAGGTCATACAAAGTCCAATGAACTCTGCAGATCTTTTTCTCTCTCTTTTCTAAGAAGGACATTTCTCTGCATCAGAATTATCACTGCTCAGGTGTCTGGTGGGAAAAAAACATCAGCTGCCAACTCACCTGAGGGCCACAATTAGCGTTGAGCAGCTGCTGTGCTTTTTGTGCCGCGACGACTGAACACGCTGCGGACACCATGGACACAGCCTGTCAGCCACGGCTACATCAAACACACGAACGGACACACACACACACACACTTACACACCCACGCACAGTTCCTCTCCATGTCCAATTTAAATGTCCACACAATTTGTATGGTTTTGTTAGTTGTTGCATGTGTTTATCATACTGCGAGACCCCATATGTGCTGTATCATAGTCTCATACAGTATGTACACATTGAATGTACATTTATCACATCTTTAAGTGGAGGTTGGATGAGACACCAGACAGACATGAAGGCTGTCCTCCTTCCATTTCCACATCATTGTGCTGACCAGCTGGACATCTTCTACACAGTGATAGGTCCCCAACTCAAATAGCTTGTTGACCCCCTGTAGAGAACAGACAGTGTGGGCCCTGGGTAACGATGTGGTCAGTACAGCATCAATGGCCCCGGTGGCACATATAATGAGAGACACTGGCTGTGTGTGTGATCTGAATCAGAGAGGACCACTTCTTTCTTTTCCCATGCTAGATCTCCTGAGCTGTATGGGCAGAGACTAGTGTTTTAATGATTATTGGAAGAGTCAGAGAAGGGCTGGACAGATGGTCTTTTTTAGAGGGATTCCTGATTAGGAACAGCTGTCACATGTTAAGGACGAAGCTACCTTAAATGATGCATCACACTCCTCCCATCCCTCAAAACAGACTCTCATATAAATTGGCGTGGAAAGCCTCTACATTCAGCAATGATATACGTACTGTATTTATTTGATTTGAATAACTTTTAGTTATTTAGCGGAACCCAATTGAGACCCGTGTCTCAATTACAATGGTGGCCTGAGGGCAAGAAATTACATCAACACAGCAACAATATCTAATTTTTTAACTACAAGACAGCTTTAAATACATTACATCAGGTTATTACAAGCTCATGTAACAACAAAGTTTTAAAGTACCCTATTGGCACCAAGGAATGCAAGTGCAATTTGTTTTGTAAGGTATTCTATAAGTTTGTTGCATTAAAACTAAAAGCGGATTTACCAAACTTTTTGGGGACAAGCGGGACCTCAAGAGTTAAGTAACAGGGAAGTGAGGTACAGTATGTGGGAAGCTTGTGGAGCAAAGCTTTGTAAACAAGTAGGGAGTATTGAAGCGATCTGCAGGACTTTAGTGAGGTCTAGCTGACCTTCTGATACAGGATGCAGTGATGAGTATTAAACCTGTTACCTGTAAAAAAGTGCAGGGAGCTATGCTGCCCTACTAAGCAAAAAGGCAGTAATTGTTCATTTGGTCGAAAATGTCATTTTTGCTACATTAAATACATGCTTAATCATGTGAACAAGCATCCTGCCTCTAATGTATTGTGTTTTGGAGAAAATGGGGGTCATACTAGCAGTAACAGCAAAAAGTTACTGTGAAACCAAGTAACTGAATTTACTGCCTTTTAGCTTGGTTTCAACCTGCCATTGGCTGCAGTTATGGCCTTTTACCTTGGTATCATATAATTTTTCTGATAGTGATACAATCAAACCTGTATGACACTGACTGACAGCTACACACACATAATGGAAAGCAATGTGTAAGTGAAGCCTCTTGTGTAAAACATACATTGCTAATATAGGGACACAACATCATGGCACAGCATTCCCAGGGGAGAATGATGGTTGAACTTGCTCTGAAACACCGACACCCAGGCACGGGTAAGAACTAGCTAGCTAAGTAGACCTGGGAACATAATTAATTAGCTAGCTAGCTAGCTAACTAGCTATTGAGCATAAACTACCAATGCTACCGGCTCCCATAACATGAGATCTGCAGTTGATACTAACGTCAATCTATTAGCCCTGTAATGAATTATATTCGGAAATTTCATCTGATGGTTTCTTTGAATCAGTACACCACACACACGATTTCTAGCCAGTGACAGCCACCTAGCTAGAACTGACGTAATCCTACCAAAATGTAAAACCTACCTTGTGCTACCTGCTCCAATAGGAGGCGATCAGCAATTTATACCAGCTTCAAACTATTATACCTAGAATGAATTTAATCCCTATTATTTGATGGTGGCATATGTAATTAGCACAACAAGCTTTGGCATGCCAAATGTGTGCTCAATGTGCCTGCTTTGGTGCCATCATTACATGAATGTGGGAAAAAACTGTTCTACCAAAATGACTTCCACCAATCCCTGTGACCTAGATGATTATAGTATCTATGCGGATTAAAGCTGCCAGGTGAGGGTGCATTAGGACTGTACATCCACGTCAATTCTAAGTTTTATTCTTGTCAATGTCCTTCCATACAATTTAAATAAGAATTATAGCTATAAGAGTCCAAAAGGATGGACATCACCAAGTTGTGTCCTCTGATGCCTGCAAATCGAAGGCAGTTGTCACGACTTCCGCCGAAGTTGGTCCCTCTCCTTGTTCGGGCGGCGTTCTGCGGTCGACGTCAACGGCTTTCTAGCCATCGCCAATACACTTTTAATTTTCCATTTGTTTTGTCTTTTGTTTTCTACACACCAGGTTTCTATTCCCCAATTACATGTTCATTATTTAACCCTCTGTTTCCCACATGTTTGTGTGCGTGTTTGTTCTACATTGATTGCTGTATCTGACGGCTGGTATTTTGTTGCCGGGTTTTGTATTTACGCCCGTTTATTCGTGGTACCGGTATATTTCACGCACCATTGTATTGTTTCTGTACTGGTGTTATTTTGTGTATTAAATACCTTGTCCACGCATCTCAACTCTCCTGCGCCTGACTCCTTTTCACCAGTTAATCAAAGCCTTGACAGTAGTTCTGGAAGTTTAACTTAAAAATGAAATGAAAATGTTACTTAAAACTATTCAGCATTTTATCAATTGTAGCTAATGGTCATTTGTGTCCTCTTATGAATATGCAAATGTAAATACTATATGTTTAAAATGAATTCCTAAAGCTGTTATTTATTCAAAATCATGTCATTCACAAAAATACATACAAATCATTTAATTTGCTATATAATTTTTTAGAAATAGTATTACCCTACATCATACTTCTATCATGTTCCAATACATCCTTATATATTACAAGATAGGTCATAATTGTATGTAATTCAAACAATTGCAGTGCTGTTTTTCACATGTATTCTAATAACAAGGCATGGGCTACTTGTAAAACACAGTATGTAATGTGACTGACGCAGAACCTACATCATGTAAATGCAACTGGTATCTTAATGGAAGACACACAAAGATTGCAGTTTCAACTCTGTTATACTGCCAGTAATTACATTGCTCTTTTATTAATAGCATAAATGAGAAATATAGTAAACTAACAAATCTACATAAAATACTCTGTCAAAGCGGAAGAATTCTATTTATTTTTTTGAAAATATTGATAGAAATGAAATAACTAAAATATAGTAATTGCGTAAGTATTCGGCTCCCTGCGCCAACACATGCTAGAAACATGGTTGGCCCTTATATACAGCGGTGTCTTCTTGTGTACGTCTCTAAGAGCTTTACACACCTGGATTGTGCAATATTAGCCCTTAATTATTTTCATAATTCTTAAGCTCTGTCAAGAGAGCAATTTGTAAACCTTTGCCATAGATTTTCAAGCAGATTTAAGTCAAAAATGTAACTTGGCCACTCAAGAACATTCACTGTCTTCTTGGTAAGCAACTCCAGTGTGTATTGGTTCCAGGTCTTCTACAAGACCCTGCTAGGTAAAGTCCCCCCTTATCTCAGCTCGCTGGTCACCATAGCAGCACCTACCCGTAGCACGCGCTCCAGCAGGTATATCTCTCTAGTCACCCCCAAAACCAATTCTTCCTTTGGACGCCTCTCCTTCCAGTTCTCTGCTGCCAATGACTGGAACGAACTACAAAAATCTCTGAAACTGGAAACACCTATCTCCCTCACTAGCTTTAAGCACCAGCTGTCAGAGCAGCTCATAGATTACTGCACCTGTACATAACCCATCTACAATTTAGCCCAAACAACTACCTCTTTACCTACTGTATTTATTTATTAATTTATTTTGCTCCTTTGCACCCCATTATTTCTGTCTCTACTTTGCACTTTCTTCCAATGCAAACCAACCATTCCAGTGTTTTTTTTAGTTTTTATTTTACTTGCTGTGTTGTACTCACTTCGCCTCCATGGCCTTTTTATATTTTTATTTATTTATACATATATCTGTTTGCCTTCACCCCCCTTATCTCACCTCACTTGCTCACATTGTATATACTGTAGACTTATTTTTTTTATTTTTTTCACTGTATTATTGACTATATGTTTGTTTTTACTCCATGTGTAACTATGTGTTGTTGTATGTGTCGAACTGCTTTGCTTTATCTTGGCCAGGTCGCAATTGTAAATGAGAACGTGTTCTCAATTTGCCTACCTGGTTAAATAAAGGTTAAATAAATTAAATTAAATAAATAAATAAAAATTTGGTCTTGTGTTGTAGGTTATTGTCCTGCTGAAAGGTGAATTCTTCTCCCAGACTGAAGCAGGTTTTCCTCTAGGATTTTGCATGTGCTTAGCTCCATCCCATTTCTATTTATCTGTAAAAAAAACTTTACAGTATTTGCTGTGGTCAAGTATACCCATATCATGATGCAGCAACCTCCATGCTTGAAAATAAGGTGGCAGTTACTCAGTAATGTGTAGTGTTGGATTTGCCCCAAACATAAGGCTTTGCCTTATTACTTTAGTGCCTTGTTGCATACACAATGTATGTTTTGTAATATGAAATCATTTAAATCATTATTGTGGGGTCATTACAATGTGGTTGATCCATCCTCAGTTTTCTCCCATCACAGACATTGAACTGTGTAACTGTTTTACAATCACCAATGGCCTCATGGTAACATCCCTGAGCAGTTTCATTCCTGTCCTGCAGCTCAGTTCAGAAGGATGACCATGCTTAAAAAGATATTCAATGTCTGATTTGATATTGTTACTGACCTATCATTCACTGTCCTTTTATGAGGCTTTCAAAAGGCTCCCTGGTCTTTGTAGTTGAATCTGTGCTTGAAATGCAAGACTTGACTGAGGGACCTTACAGATGTTGTATGTATGGGGGACAGAGGAAGGGTTAGTCATAAAAAATTCTGTCAATCCCTATTATTCCATGTAACATTCTGTGATTTGTTAAGCCACATTTTACTCCTGAACTAATTTAGGCTTGCCTAAACAAAGAGGCTGAATACTCCTGCAATGACTATATTTTAGTTATACATTTTTTATTCATCATGTTTTTTTAAATTTGCTTTGACATTACAGTGTATTTTGAGTTCGTTGTTGATAATTAAATGACAATTAAATACATTTTAATCCAAGGGGTAGGAATACTTTTGGAAGGCACTGTATACTCACAAGCAGAGTTAAAAATAAAAAAATAATCTATTTAAAAACAAATTGAAGTACAGATTTAATGAGTGTGTTTAAATTGTTTAAATTTGATGATATTGAACATATAGTATACTTTAAGACTGAAAAACAATGGATTTAAAGTACACTTTAATAAGTGTATTGGAGGTTGGTGATAGTATATTTATAGTATACTAAAAGACTGAAAAAGCTATTACATTTTTACATTTTAGTCATTTAGCAGAAGCTCTTATCCAGAGCGACTCACAGTTAGTGCACTCGTCTTAAGATAGCCAGGTGGGACAACCACATAACATAGGCATAGAAAGTACATTTTTCCTCAATAATATAGCTGTTGGTAGAGTCAGAGCTAGAAGGTGGGGTGGGATGGGGGGGGGGGGGTCAAGTGCAGGTGCAGATTAAGTGTGAGATGAGGAGGATTATTTAAGATACTGTTTGAAGAGATGTAGTTTCAGATGTTTTCAGAAGATGGGCAGGGATTCTGCTGTCCTAGCTTCAGGCGGAAGCTGGTTCCACCATTGGGGTGCCAGTACAGAGAAATGCTTGAACGCGGCTGAGTAAGAGCTGCCCTCCCATAGGGGTGGGAGGGCCAAGAGACCTGAGGTGGCAGAATAGTGTGCTCTGATTGGGGTGTAGGGTTTGAGCATAGCCTGTAGGTAGGGAGGTGGAGAGGGGCGACATGAGAGAACTTGAGAGAACTTGTAAGGGTTTGATGGCATAAGTGGGGAGCCCAGCCAACAGCAAGTTACAGTAGTCCAGAAGGAAGAGGACAAGTACCTGGTTTAGGACCTGCGCCACTTCCTGTGTGAGGTAGGGTCGTACTTTATGGATGTTGTAGAGCATGAACCTGCAGGAGTGGGTCACTGCTTTGATGTTTGCAGAGAACGACAGGGTGTTGTCCATGGTCACGCCTAGGTTTTTTGCACTCTGGTAGGGTGACACTGTGGAGTTGTCATCTGTGATGGAGAGGTCTTTGAGCGGGCAGGCCTTCCCCGGGAAGAAGAGCAGTTCCGTCTTGTCGAGGTTGATCTTGAGGTGGGCCGACATCCAAGTTGAGATATCTGCCAGGCACGCAGATATGCGTGTCGCTACTTGGGTGTCAGAAGGGGTAAGGAGAAAAGTAGTTAATTGTCATCCGCATAGCAATGATAGTAGAGACCATGTGAGGATATGGCGGAACTGAGTGACTTGGTGTATAGAGAGAAAATGGGAGGGCCTAGAACCGAGCCCTGAGGGACACCAGTAGTGAGAGTATGTGGTGCAGAAACAAATCCTCTCCACATCACTTGGTAGGAGCGGCCTGCCAATTAGTATGCAATACAAGATTGTGCATAGCCTTAGATGCCCAGACCTGAGAGGGTGGAGAGGAGGTCTGGTGGTTCATGGTGTCAAAGGCAGCGAATAGATCTAGGACAATGAGAACAGAGGAGAGAGAGTCAGCTTTGGTGGTGCGGAGAGCCTCCGTGGCACAGAGAAGAGCAGTCTCGGTTGAGTGACCCGTCTTGAAGCCTGACTGGTTAGCGTCAAAACGATAATTCTGAGAGCGATAACGAGAAAGTTGATCAATGGCAGCACGCTCAAGTGTTTTGGAAAGAAAATAAAGACGGGATACAGGTCTAATTTTTTGACGTCAGATGAGTCGAGTGTTGGTTTCTTGAGGAGGGGAGAAACTCGGGCCATTTTGAAGTCAGAGGGGATGCAGCCAGTAGTCAGGGATGAGTTGATTAAGGAAGTGAGGAATGGGAGAAGGTCTCCAGAGATGGTCTGGAGAAGGGAGGAGGGGATGGGGTTGAGCAGGCAGGTTGTCGGGCAGCCAGACCTCACTAGGTGCAGGATGCCATCTGGAGAGAGAGGGGAGAAAGAGGTCGAGGAGTAGGGTAGTTCTGTGTGAGTGAGACCAGTGGACTCAATAGGCTGAGTGAATGAGTAGAGGATGTCATAAACCTTTTTTTCAAAGGGATTGACAAATTCGTCCGCAGAGAGGGAGGAGGGAGGGGGTGGAGGATTAAGTCGTGTGGAGAAGGTGGAAAAGAGTTTCCTAGGGTTAGAGGCAGAAGCTTGACATTTAGTGGTAAAAAGTGGACTTAGCAGCAGATACAGAGGAAAAGAAGGTAGAGAGTAGGGAGTGAAAGGATGATAGGTCCTCCAGAATTTAATTTAAGTTTTCCTCCATCTTCGCTGCACCTTGCCCTGTTCTTGTATGATCGCAATGAGTCACTCAGCCACGAAGCAGGAGGGGAGGACTGAGCTGTCCGAGAGGAAAGGGGACAGTGTGAGTCATAGGATGCGTAAATGGAGGAGAATAGAGTCAAATAGGCAGAATCAGGAGACAGAAGGGAGAAGGATTTAGCAGAAAGAAGAGATGATAGGATAGAAGAGGAGAGACTCACCGGGGACATGGCCGATGCTCTCTGCTGCATGGTGCAAAAAAGATTGGCTATACTGTTTGCTGAATGAGAATTTGTATAACTAAAAGACAGATTAGAGTCTTATAACTGTCTTCTCTTTACAGCAATTGCCATTTGCTTTGCAAACTACGTTTTCCCGCGATTGTCTGAAATATTGCGATATGCATGGTTGTGCCCCTCTACTTTTCACCGACAGTCGCAACTCAACGATCATCTATTTGGTATTTGCCTCGCGCACTGCCTAAATTCTGGGCCTTTCCGACTGAAGGCAATATGATTAAAAAACAATCCACAGCTTATTTTTTTGTTATCTAATGATCCTCTGTGACCAAATCAGACTTTCTGGTGTTGTAGCCTATTTTTAATGATTTTTATTATTTCTCTATAGAGAGGAGTATGCTATTTAAGATATGTACCTTTGGCAATTTTATTCAATTTACTTTAGGGGAAGATTAGTTTACGGGTGAGCCGCCAATGCTTGAGCTTATTTTCTTGCTGGAAGATCCACAGTATCTGGGAACCGATGCTATAGTCAGATGACATGAAAATAGAGCTCTTTGGCCACACATACTAGTGGTTTTGGTGTTGAAAAACAGAAGCATATGCAGAAAAGTACCTGATACCTATGGTAAAATATGGTGGTGCATCTTTGATGTTATGGGGCTATTTTGTTTCCAATGGTCCTGTGTCTCTTGTTAAGGTCAACGGCATCATGAACTTTACCAAGCACTAGGACATTTTAGCCCGCAAAGCTGGTTGCCTCTGTAAGGAGGCTGACATTTAGCTACAAGTGGGGGGCTAATACAGGACAAGTTTATACGCTAAATAAAAATAAAACCCCTAGAAATTGGGATTTGAGCTGGCAATACTGAGGTACCAAATCCAGGTATTTCCAAAGGGTTCACATACTTTTTCTTGACACTTTACATATGGTATACTGCAGTAGAAGCGACAAAACGATATACAGAAAATAAGGCACTTACTTTGATAGGAACACACGTGTCCAAAGTTGAATGAAAAGAAAGCAATGCGGGCGCTACCCCGAAAATATGCCAGGGTGAAAAAGTTTGTGCAAGGCCTGTTCTAACTAGAGATGCGCAATGACTTCATACTTGATCTGCAGAAACACTGGTGAAGTCTCGGGCTCTCATTGAAGAGAAGTTTGTACCGCTCAGTAAAGCCTCAAACATAAATTGTCGTACTTCACGTGGGCTGCTACTTATGTGAATTAACGGGGCGGCGGTACACACCTCAATTCCAACTGTTGTTAGAAAATGAAACTTGTTAGAAAATAATTTGCCTATAGATAATTAGCAGGTATCATGCCTTGCTTTTAGGGCAACGAGCAATGTCCTGTTGCATAACAATCACATTTTGGAACAGGGATTGTATTCTGACATCACACGCATTAAAAAAACACAAGTCTGGGGCAACCGTTAGCGATATTTGGAACTTATGCGTGAAAAGGTTAAAGTCACCATTGGCCACATGGTGATATCCCTGAGCGGTTCCCTTCCTCTCCGGGAACTGAGTTAGGAAGGACACAGGTATCATTGTAGTGACTGGGTGTATTGATGCACCATCAAAATTGTAATTAATAACTTCACCATGCTCAAAGGGATATTCAATGTCAGTTTTTGTTTACCCATCTACTAATAGGTCCTCTTCTTTTTCAAGTTATTGAAATGTCAGCTTTTAATTTATAATGACTCATAAAAAAATATATAAACATAATTCCATTTTGATATGCAGAATTTATTTCCTTCTTAATGCGTTTGAGCCAATCACTTCTGTTGTGTCAAGGTAGAGGTGGTATACAGAAGATAGCCCTATTCGGTAAAAGACCAAGTCCATATTATGGCAAGAACAGCTCAAATAAGCAAAGAGAAAGGACAGCCATGAATACTTTAGGACATGTACCGAATAGCAGCACTGTAGAAACTATTACATTACAACGGAACGATTTGATTAGTGTAGTGTTAGCTGGCTAGTGTTAGCTAGCTACATAGTTGTCTTGCTGTCCTTGTATCTAGGACAATTGTGTAGTTAGACTAATTATCTGTCCAGTTACCGAGGTTACCTAGCCAGCTATCGAGGCTACCTGGCCAGCTACACTTTCAAACAAAGTCAACAACGCAGCCACTGCTAGCCAGCCTACTTCAGCAGTACTGTATCATTATAATCATTTTAGTCAATAAGATTTTTGCAACCTAAGTTTAACTTTCTGAACATTCGAGACGTGTAGTCCACTTGTCATTCCAATCTCCTTTGCATTAGCGTAGTCTCTTCTGTAGCCTGTCAACTATGTGTCTGTCTATCCCTGTTCTCTCCTCTCTGCACAGACCATACAAACGCTACACACCGCGTGGCCGCGGCCACCCTAACCTGGTGGTCCCAGCCCGCACGACCCACGTGGAGTTCCAGGTCTCCGGTAGCCTCTGGAACTGCCGATCTGCGGCCAACAAGGCAGAGTTCATCTCAGCCTATGCCTCCAGTCCCTCGACTTCTTGGCACTGACGGAAACATGGCTCACCACAGATAACACTGCTACTCCTACTGCTCTCTCTTCGTCTGCCCACGTGTTCTCGCACACCCCGAGAGCTTCTGGTCAGCGGGGTGGTGGCACCGGGATCCTCATCTCTCCCAAGTGGTCATTCTCTCTTTCTCCCCTTACCCATCTGTCTATCGCCTCCTTTGAATTCCATGCTGTCACAGTTACCAGCCCTTTCAAGCTTAACATCCTTATCATTTATCGCCTTCCAGGTTCCCTCGGAGAGTTCATCAATGAGCTTGATGCCTTGATAAGCTCCTTTCCTGAGGACGGCTCACCTCTCACAGTTCTGGGTGACTTTAACCTCCCCACGTCTACCTTTGACTCATTCCTCTCTCTCTCCTTCATTCCACTCCTCTCCTCTTTTGACCTCACCCTCTCACCCTCCCCCTCTACTCACAAGGCAGGCAATACGCTTGACCTCATCTTTACTAGATGCTGTTCTTCCACTAACCTCATTGCATCTCCCCTCCAAGTCTCCGACCACTACGTTGTATCCTTTTCCCTCTCCCTCTCACTCTCATCCAACACTTCCCACACTGCCCCTACTCGGATGGTATCGCGCCGTCCCAACCTTCGCTCTCTCTCCCCCGCTACTCTCTCCTCTTCCATCCTATCGTCTCTTCCCTCTGCTCAAACCTTCTCCAACCTATCTCCTGATTCTGCCTCCTCAACCCTCCTCTCCTCCCTTTCTGCATCCTTTGACTCTCTATGTCCCCTATCCTCCAGGCCGGCTCGGTCCTCCCCAAGCCGCTCAGTGGCTCGACGACTCATTGCGAGCTCACAGAACAGGGCTCCGGGCAGCCGAGCGGAAATGGAGGAAAACTCGCCTCCCTGCGGACCTGGCATCCTTTCACTCCCTCCTCTCTACATTTTCCTCTTCTGTCTCTGCTGCTAAAACCACTTTCTACCACTCTAAATTCCAAGCATCTGCCTCTAACCCTAGGAAGCTCTTTGCCACCTTCTCCTCCCTCCTGAATCCTCCTCCCCCCCTCCTCCCTCTCTGCAGACGACTTCGTCAACCATTTCGAAAAGAAGGTCGACGACATCCGATCCTCGTTTGCTAAGTCAAACGACACCGCTGGTTCTGCTCACACTGCCCTACCCTGTGCTCTGACCTCTTTCTCCCCTCTCTCTCCAGATGAAATCTCGCGTCTTGTGACGGCCGGCCGCCCAACAACCTGCCCGCTTGACCCTATCCCCTCCTCTCTTCTCCAGACCATTTCCGGAGACCTTCTCCCTTACCTCACTCATCAACTCATCCTTGACCGCTGGCTACGTCCCTTCCATCTTCAAGAGAGCGAGAGTTGCACCCCTTCTGAAAAAACCTACACTCGATCCCTCCGATGTCAACAATTACAGACCAGTATCCCTTCTTTCTTTTCTCTCCAAAACTCTTGAACGTGCCGTCCTTGGCCAGCTCTCCTGCTATCTCTCTCAGAATAACCTTCTTGATCCAAATCAGTCAGGTTTCAAGACTAGTCATTCAACTGAGACTGCTCTTCTCTGTATCACGGAGGCGCTCCGCACTGCTAAAGCTAACTCTCTCTCCTCTGCTCTCATCCTTCTAGACCTATCGGCTGCCTTCGATACTGTGAACCATCAGATCCTCCTCTCCACCCTCTCCGAGTTGGGCATCTCCGGCGCGGCCCACGCTTGGATTGCGTCCTACCTGACAGGTTGCTCCTACCAGGTGGCGTGGCGAGAATCTGTCTCCTCACCACGCGCTCTCACCACTGGTGTCCCCCAGGGCTCTGTTCTAGGCCCTCTCCTATTCTCCCTATACACCAAGTCACTTGGCTCTGTCATAACCTCACATGGTCTCTCCTATCATTGCTATGCAGACGACACACAATTAATCTTCTCCTTTCCCCCTTCTGATGACCAGGTGGCGAATCGCATCTCTGCATGTCTGGCAGACATATCAGTGTGGATGACGGATCACCACCTCAAGCTGAACCTCGGCAAGACGGAGCTGCCTCCCGGGGAAGGACTGCCCGTTCCATGATCTCGCCATCACGGTTGACAACTCCATTGTGTCCTCCTCCCAGAGCGCTAAGAACCTTGGCGTGAACACCCTGTCGTTCTCAACTAACATCAAGGCGGTGGCCCGTTCCTGTAGGTTCATGCTCTACAACATCCGCAGAGTACGACCCTGCCTCACACAGGAAGCGGCGCAGGTCCTAATCCAGGCACTTGTCATCTCCCGTCTGGATTACTGCAACTCGCTGTTGGCTGGGCTCCCTGCCTGTGCAATTAAACCCATACAACTCATCCAGAACGCCGCAGCCCGTCTGGTGTTCAACCTTCCCAAGTTCTCTCACGTCACCCCGCTCCTCCGCTCTCTCCACTGGCTTCCAGTTGAAGCTCGCATCCGCTACAAGACCATGGTGCTTGCCTACGGAGCTGTGAGGGGAACGGCACCTCAGTACCTTCAGGCTCTGATCAGGCCCTACACCCAAACAAGGGCACTGCGTTCATCCACCTCTGGCCTGCTCGCCTCCCTACCACTGAGGAAGTACAGTTCCCGCTCAGCCCAGTCAAAACTGTTCGCTGCTCTGGCACCCCAATGGTGGAACAAACTCCCTCACGACGCCAGGACAGCGGAGTCAATCACCACCTTCCGGAGACACCTGAAACCCCACCTCTTTAAGGAATACCTAGGATAGGATAAAGCAATCCTTCTGACCCCCCCCCCCCCCCCCTTAAAAGATTTAGATGCACTATTGTAAAGTGGCTGTTCCACTGGATGTCATAAGGTGAATGCACCAATTTGTAAGTCGCTCTGGATAAGAGCGTCTGCTAAATGACTTAAATGTAAATGTAAATGTAGATCAGTCAATCAGGAACAATTCAAGAACTTTGAAAGTTTCTTCAAGTGCAGTCGCAAAAACCACCAAGCACTATGATGAAACAGGCTCTCATGAGGACCTCCACAGGAAAGGAAGACCCAGAGTTACATATGCTGAAGAGGATAAGTTCATTAGAGTTAACAGCCTCAGAAATTGCAGGCCAAATAAATGCTTCACAGAGTTTAAGTAACAGACACATCTCAACATCAGCTGTTCAGAGGAGACTGCATGAATCAGGCCTTCATGCTCAAATTGCTGCAAAGGAACCACTACTAAAGGACACCAATAATAAGAAGAGACATGCTTGGGCCAAGAAACATGAGCAATGGACATTCGACCGGTGGAAATCTGTCCTTTGGTCAGATGAGCCAAATATGAGATTTTTGGTTCCAACCACAGTATCTTTGTGAGATGCAGAGTAGGTGAGCGGATGATCTCCACATGTGTGGTTCCCACCGTGAAGCATGCAGGAGGACGTGTGATGGTGTGGGGCTGCTTTGCTGGTGACACTGTCAGTTATTTATTTAAAATTCAAGGCACACTTAACCAACATGGCTACCAAAGCATTCTGCAGCGATATGCCATCCCATCTGGTTTGTGCTTAGTGGGACTATCATTTGTTTTTCAACAGGACAATGACCCAAAACACACCTCCAGGCTGTGTAATGGCTATTTGACCAAGAAGGAGAGTGATGGTGTGCTGCATCAGATGACCTGGCCTCCACAATCACCTGACCTCAACCCAATTGAGATGGTTTGGGATGAGTTGGACCGCAGAGTGAAGGAAAAGCTGTCAACAAGTGCTCAGCATATGTGGGAACTTCCTCAAGACTGTTGGAAAAGCATTCCAGGTGAAGCTGGTTGAGAGAATGCCAAAAGTATGCAATGCTGTCATCAAGGCAAAGGGTGGCTACTTTGAAGAATCTAAAATGTAATTTAAAAAAAAAAAATGTTTAACTCTTTTTTTAGTTACTACGTGATTCCGTATGTGTTATTTTATAGGTTTGATGTCTCTCTATTATTCTACAATGTAGAAAATAGTAAAAATGAAGAAAAACCCTTGAATGAGAAGGTGTGTCCAATCTTTTGACTGGTCCTGTATATCCCATTCATAGTATTTCCCCTAATGTTATTAGCCTACCTCCTTTTTCTCTCTCTATTGTTGCTTCATTCCTTGAAAGGAGGACCCTTTCAACAGTTAAATGAAATGACTAGAATTAGGTGCATTCACTTCTCTTCACGAAGATTGAGCAGTTATGGGACTGAATGAAGAACTGCTATAGCCTACCGCCATCGCACGTTCGCTCTTCTTTCAAACTACCCTTGAGATCTATTGGATGCTGTATTTAACATTCAGGAAACAAGAGTGTCCCTCTTCGAATAGCCTATTGGTATGAGAAATGCCCCCAAAATATTCTAGTATAGCTTTTCCTGCACGGGTCTCTAAGAGCTAAAGAGCGTTTTTTTAAGGAGAGAGGCCAGCGGAGCACAGGTGTGTGTTGTGCAAGAGACAGAGGCTATAAGTTAGAATCTTTTTATGCATAACCGAACATTAATTAGCAAAATATACAGCTCATATAGCATTGAATGTATTACCTGAAAGAGGTAGGCTATGACATCTATATATAGGGCTATATATCAAGTTAGAACAGGATTATCTATTTTGGATGCAATTTGAATGGAGTTGATGGAGCGAAAGAAAGACTGCAAGAGTGTGCACTGATTTAAAGCAACGATATTCGAGATATAGGCTGTTTTAAAACTCTGCAGCTGCAATTTAAAAAATATTTATGTTCAACAAAAAAATAAAGTGACCCCCAAAAGCCAGATGGCGATAGGTAAATTAGACGCGCATTCTGTCTTTATATTACTGTAGTAAAAACAATGCTGCAACAAATGTAGGCCTAACTGTCACAAGATGAGATGAGATGATAGGTCTACATGCATTGTGAACTGTGCTCCATACTGAGATGGGCTGTCTGTCCCCACCCTGAGTGTTGATGATTCTTCATGCACTCTGATGGGGCAGCCGTGCTTCTACCTCCTAAGCGACCTTGCAGTATTCTTTTTTTTATGTGTTATTTCTTACATCATTAGCCCAGAATTTTGGGAGGGGGTTATTACATACAGTCGGGATGAACTTTTGGATATCAGAGCAGCGGTAACTCACCAGAACTAACAGCATTATGACCACAAATACAACTTTCTCGAATTGGATCCTTTGTACGTACCCCCCAGGGCAATTTAACTGATTCCAGGGTCTGATTCAAAACAAGAGGTATTCGAAGTGGACTTCTGGTCCGACTCAGGAGGCGAGCACACCACCCATCGCTTCCGAGTATATTACTCGCTAATGTACAGTCTCTGGATAATAAAGTTAACACGCTCAGGGCGAGGATCTCCTTCCAGAGAGACATCAGGGATTGTAACATACTCTGTTTCAAGGAAACATGGCTCTCTCAGGATATACTGTCTGAGTCCATACAGCCAGTTGGATTCTCAGTTCATAGCGCAGAACGGAATAAAGATCTCCCCCCGAGAAGAAGAAGGGCGGGAGGGGGGGGGGTATGTTTCATGATTAACTACTCATGGTGTGATTGTGATAACATACAGAAACTCAAGTCCATTTGTTCACCCGACCTAGAATACCTCACAATCAAATGCTGACCGTATTACCTCCCAAGATAATTCTCTTCGGTTATAGTCACAGCTGTGCATATTCCCACGCAAGCCAATACCACGACGACCCTCAAAGAACTTCACTGGACTTTATGCAAACTGGAAACCACATATCCTGAGGCCGCATATATTGCAGCTGGGGATTTTTAACAAAGCATATTTGAGGAAAACGCAACCAAAGTTCTATCAACAGTAGTACTCTCGCTGATAAAACACTTGACCACTGCTACTCCAACTTCCGGGATGCCTTACGACTCCATTTTGGTCCTCCCTTTCTATTGGCAGAAACTTAAACAGGATGTACCCGTGCTTAGGACTATTCAACGGTGGTCTGACCAAACGTCATCCACACTTCAAGATTGTTTTGAAGACCTGGACTGGGATATGTTCCAGGTAGCCTCTGAGAATAACATTGCCGAATACACTGACACGGTGACTGAGTTTATCAGGAAGTGTATAGGAGATGTTGTACCCACTGTGACTATTCAAACCTACTGTAACCAGAATCCATGGATAAGATGGCAGCACACGAGCAAAACTGAATGCGTGAACCACTGCATTTAACCATGGCAAGGTGACTGGGAATATGGCTGAATACAAACAGTGTAGTTATTCCCTCCATAAGGCAATCAAACAGGCAAAACGTCAGTATAGAGACAAAGTGGAGTCAGAATTCAACGGCTCAGACACGAGATGTATGTGGCAGGGTCTACAGACAATCGCGGACTACAAAGGGAAAACCAGCCACGTCGCGGATACCCACGTCTTGCTTTCAGACAAGCTAAACACCTTCATCGCCCGCTTTGAGGATAACACAGATCCATCGACGCAGCCCGCTACCAAGGACTGTGGGTTCTCCTTCTCTGTGACCGACGTGAGTAAGACAATTAAGAGTGTTAACCCTCGCAAGGCTGTCGGCCCAGACGGAATCCTGAGCCGGCTCCTCAGAGTATGCGCAGACCAGCTGGCTGGAGTGTTTACGGACATATTCAATCTCTCCCTATCCCAGTCTGCTCTCCCCATATGGTTCAAGATGTCCACCATTGTTCCTGTGCCCAAGAAAGCAAAGGTAACTGAACTAAATGACAATCGAACTCCCTTCTGTCACCATGAAGTGCTTTGACAGACTAGTCAAGGATCACATCACCTCCACCCTACCTGACACCCTAGACCCACTTCAATTTGCTTACCGCCCCAATAGATCCACAGATTATGCAATCTCCATCACACTGCACACTACCCTATCCTATCTGGAGAAGAGGAAAACCTACGTAAGAATGCTGTTCATTGACTATACCTCATTATTCAACACCATAGTCAATGTAGGAAACAACACCTTCACTTTGCTGATCTTCAACACAGTGACGAAACAGCTTACAGAGAGGGGGTGAGGGACCTGGGAGTGTGGTGCCAGGAAAATAACCTCTCACTCAACGTCAACAAAACAAAGGAGCTGATCGTGGACTTCAGGAAGCAGCAGAGGGAGCAGCCCCCTATCCACATCGATGGGACCGCAGTGGAGAAGGTAGAAAGTTTTAAGTTGTTGGCGTACACATCACAGACAAACTGAAATGGTCCACCCACACAGACAGTGTGGTGAAGAAGGCACACTGGCTTGGCCCCTAAAACCCTCACAAACTTTTACAGTCGGGCTGTATCACTGCCTGGCACGGCAACTGCACCACCCGCAACCGCAGGGCTCTCCAGAGGGTGGTGCGCTCTGCCCAACGCATCACCGGGGGCAAACTATGTCACAGGAAAGCCAAAAATATCATCAAGGACCTTAACCACCCAAGCCACTGCCTGTTCACCCCTGTTATCATCCAGAAGGCGAGGTCAGTGCAGGTGCATCAAAGATGGGACCGAGAGACTGAAGAACAGCTTCTATCTCATTGCCATCAGACTGATAAATAAAAATTGTAGCAGCTGGGATCCTCCTCTTTTTATAGGCAACCATCAAAACTCTGCTTTCACAGGATTGCATATAGAAATGTATGGGCTTTTAAGTACACTTATTTCACTTCAGGCATCAACCACTGTTTGAGGAGCATGCAGCCTCTCGCTGCGTGACAGGTGATATTCCGCCCAAACTCTGTATGCCATGGGCTCTTTAACCATGTTCCTGCAGCTACCTAGTGCTTAATATGGGAAAGCAATTGAAATCTGTTCGGGAACATATTTAATCTATGGTAACATATTTAAATAATCTGTTAACAGACACTTTCTCTGCACCCTCAAGGAAGGAATGAAGGAGAGAGGAGGAGATGGAAATACACGGTGGTGAGATATTATGTAGCTAAAGGTAATGTGTCAGCCCATAAATAACGAAAATATTTTTTAAATGCCTTCTACCTAGGCTATTCAAAATCATATACAAATTCACTATAATTGTAGGCTAACTCTGTAGCTGATGTGAGAAAGACCTTTAAACAGGTCAGTTAACATTCACAAGGCAGCAGGTCCAGACCAACTACCTACTACTCTGAGCATGCCCTGACCAGCTGACAAGTGTATTCACTGATATTTTCAACCTCTCTCTGAGCCAGTCTTTAATACCTACATGTTTCAAGCAGACCACCGTAGTCACTATGCCCAAGAATGCCTAGATAACCTGCCTAATGACTATCGCGAAAGGCTGATCAAGGCTTACATCAACACCATCATCCCAGACACCCTGGACCCACTCCCATTTGCATACTGCCCCAACAGATTCACAGATTACCTAATCTCTAGGAACACCTATGTGAGAATGCTTTTCATCGACTACAGTGCAGCGTTCAACACCATAGTCCCCTCCAAGCTCATCACTAAGCTAAGGACCCTGGTACTGAAAATGCGCCCCCAGGTATTGAAGGTAAGCAACAACACATCCACCACACTGACCCTCAACATGGGGGCCCCTCAGGGGTGTGTGCTTAGTCCCCTCCTGTACTCACTGTTCACCCACAACTGTTTGGCCACGCACGACTCCAGCGCCATCATTAAGTTTCCTGATGACATTAATGACATTAATGATGACATTAAGTTTCCTGATGGCCCCTCAGGGGTGTGTGCTTAGTCCCCTCCTGTACTCACTGTTCACCCACAACTGTGTGGCCACGTACGACTCCAGCGCCATCATTAAGTTTCCTGATGACACAATGGTGGTTGGCCTGATGACCGATGAAGATGAGACAGCTCATAGGGAGGAGGTCAGAGACCTAGCAGTGTGGTGCCAGGACTGATCAAAAGGCTGATCAAAGGCTGATCAAGGCTCACATCAACACCATCATCCCAGACACCCTGGACCCACTCCCATTTGCATACTGCCCCAACAGATTCACAGATTACCTAATCTCTAGGAACACCTATGTGAGAATGCTTTTCATCGACTACAGTGCAGCGTTCAACACCATAGTCCCCTCCAAGCTCATCACTAAGCTAAGGACCCTGGTACTGAAAATGCGCCCCCAGGTATTGAAGGTAAGCAACAACACATCCACCACACTGACCCTCAACATGGGGGCCCCTCAGGGGTGTGTGCTTAGTCCCCTCCTGTACTCACTGTTCACCCACAACTGTGTGGCCACGCACGACTCCAGCGCCATCATTAAGTTTCCTGATGACACAATGGTGGTTGGCCTGATGACCGATGAAGATGAGACAGCTCATAGGGAGGAGGTCAGAGACCTAGCAGTGTGGTGCCAGGACAACAACCTTTCCCTTAACGTCAGCAAGACAAAGGTGCGGATTGTGGAGTACAGGAAACGAAGGCTGCATCATCTCTTCATATGGCAACGACCGCAAGGCGCAACAGAGGGAAATGCGTACGGCCCAGTACATCACTGGGGCCGAGCTCCCTGCCATCCAGAACCTCTTTACCAGGCAGTGTCAGAGGATGGCCCTAAAAATTGTCAAAGACTCCAGCGACCAAAGTCATAGACTGTTCTCTCTGCTACCGCACGGCAAGCGGTACCAATGCACCAAGTCTGGAACCAACAGGACCTTTGAAAAGCTTCTACTCCCAAGTCATAAGACTGCTAAATAGTTAGTCCTGGTAACTATTTGGTTAGCTATTTAACTATCTGCAATAACACTTTTTGCACTAACTTTTTTTACTCATCACATCTGCTGTTGCTACTGTTTATTATCTATCCAGTTGCCTAGTCACTTTATTCCTAGATATATGTACATACACTACATGACCAAAAGTATGTGGACACCTGCTCGTTGAACATCTCTATTGCAAAACCATTGGCATAATATGGAGTTGATCCCCATTTGCTGCTATAACAGCCTCCACTCTCTGGTCGGGCACTGAGGTCGGGCACTGATGTTGGGCGATTAGGCTTGGCTCGCAGTCGGCGTTCCAATTCATTCGAAAGGTGTTCAATGGTGTTGAGGTCAGTGCTCTGTGCAGCACAGTCAAGTTCTTCCACATGGATCTCGACAAACCAATTCTGTATGCACCTCGCTTTGTGCACGGGGGCATTGTCATG
Source organism: Salvelinus fontinalis (assembly GCF_029448725.1). Classification (NCBI taxonomy): domain Eukaryota; kingdom Metazoa; phylum Chordata; class Actinopteri; order Salmoniformes; family Salmonidae; genus Salvelinus; species Salvelinus fontinalis. Next base: position 9,875,801 of record NC_074690.1, read on the forward strand.
CTCAAACTGTTGCCACAAAGTTGGAAGCACAGAATCGTCTAGAATGTCATTGTATGCTGTAGCGTTAAGGTCTCTCTTCTCTGGACCTAAAGGGCCTACCCCGAACCATGAAAAACAGCACCAGACCATTATCCCTCCTCTACCAAACTTTATCGTTGGCACTATGCATTTGTGCAGGTAGCGTTCTCCGTCCACCAAAACCCAAATTTGTCCGTCGGACTGCCAGATGGTGAAGTGGGATTCATCACTCCAGAGAACACATTTCCACTGCTGAGTTCAATGGCGGCGAGTTTTACACCACTCCAGCTGACGCTCGACATTGAGCATGGGGATCTTAGGCTTGTGTGCGGCTGCTTGGTCATGGAAACCCATTTCCTCTAGCTCCCGACGAACAGTTAATGTGCTGACATTGATTCCAGAGGCAGTTTGGAACTCGGTAGTGAGTGTTGCAACTGTGGACAGATGATATTTACATGCTATGCGCTTCAGCACTTGGCGGTCGCGTTCTGTGAGCTTGTGTGGCCTACCACTTTGCGGCTGAGCTGTTGCTACTCCTAGACGTTTCCACTTCACAATAGCAGCACTTTACAGTTGACCGGGCAGGTCTAACAGGGCAGAAATATTACGCACTGACTTGTAGGTAAGATGGCATCCTATGACAGTGCTACGTTGAAAGTCACTGAGCTCTTCAGTAAGGCCATTCTACTGCCAATGTTTGTCAATGGAGATTGCATGGTTGTGTGCTCAATTTCATACAGCTGTCAGCAATGGGTGTGGTTTAACTTCTTTCGGATCAGTGGGACGCCCACCTCGACAACATCAGGTGAAATTGCAGAGCGTGAAATTCAAAAAACAAAAGTAGTAATATTAAACATTCATAAAAATACAAGTGTTATACACCATTCTTTAGCTTAGAATATTGGTAATCGAACCGCTTTGTCCGATTTACAATAGGCTTTACGGTGAAAGCATATAATTTGATCGCCTGAGACAGCGCCTCACCCACTTCCTGCATTAACATGAATTCATAACCTGCACGTGTCACAAAACTCAAAAATAGAAATAAAATAAATCACTTACCTTTGAAGATCTTCATCTTTTTGCAATCCAAAGGGTCCCAGTTACACAATGAATGGTCGTTGAGTTCGATAAAGTCCTTCTTTATATCCCAAAAATGTCTGTTTATTTGGCGTGTTTGATTCAGAAATCCACCTGTTTCAACTCGTCCAACATGCCTAAAAGGAATCTATAAAGTTACCTGTAAACTTCATCCAAACAATTCAAACGTTTCTAATCCAACCTCAGGTACCCTAATATGTAAATAATCGCTAAAATTTAAGAGGGAATATATTGTGTTCAATACCGGAGAAAAAGAACGAGGAGTCCTTCTGAGGGATACTTCGAAAGAATACAAATACTTCTTCATTTTTCAAAAAACAAGCATGAAACAATTTCTAAAGACTGTTGACATCTAGTGGAAGCCATAGGAACTGCAATCTGGTTCCTAATTATTAGACTTTCCCATAGACAAACATTGAAAAGTCCAATGACCTCAATATAAAAAAAATCCTGGATGGATTGTCCTCTGGGTTTTGCCTGCCAAATCAGTTCTGTTATACTCACATACATTATTTTAACATTATTTTAACAGTTTTAGAAACTTTAGAGTGTTTTCTATCCAATACTACCATGCATATGATATGATATGCATATGCATATCCTAGCTTCTGGGTTTGAGTAACAGGCAGTTTACTTTGGGCACCTCAGTCATCCAAACTTCCAAATACTGCCCCCTAGCCTTAAAAAGTTAATAGCTTAGTCCACTAACTTGAAGGGGTGTCCACATACTTCTGTATATATAGTTTATCTGCCTCAATTACCTTGTTGCCCTGCACATCGACTCAGTACTGCTTCCCCGTGCATATAGCCAAGTTATCATTACTCATTGTGTATTTATGTCACGGATCCCCATGGTACTGCTGCTCATTCCGTTCACCAACTCCGGAGGTCTACGTCACCGGTCTTCTAGGTATCACTGACCTGGATTCATTACCACCAACCCCGGACTGTCTTGTCTCATTACGCACACCTGGTTTCCATTTCCTCTGATTAGTATGTGTATATACGTGCTCTCCGTCCTCCATTGTTTTTGTCGGTTATTGTTACCATGTCCGTTGGTCCTGTGAGTACCTGTGCTATTGTATCGGCTTCCATGATAATGTGTTATTGTGCACTTGTTTTATGGGTCTTGTCCCTTGTATTATTTAGAGGTTTCCACCTCACTCTTCTGTTTGGGTGGGAAAAATAAAAACCCCTATTACGTATTCCTGCGCCTGTCTCCAATCACTAGACAACATGACAGAATAACCAACCTCTCAAAATGGAGACACCAGTAACAGCAGGATTGAGCTGTCGTCCATCGTAGAGACAGTCCTGGACAGCGTGCTGGCAACCATCCTGCATTTGGAGTGGAATGTACAGTCCCGTCAGTCTCCGGCACCAGCCCCCACACTGCTACCTGCCTCAGTCCCATCTGAGCCGGTCCGTGGAATACCCCTGTCCCTCCCGGAGTGCTTTGATTGCGTGCCAGCGGGATGCAAGTGATTCCTTCTGCAACGCGAACTGTACCTCGCTCGCTACACCGAGGATGTCTTTGGGAGAGACAGGGTTGCCACGGTCATCCCGGCACCGACCAGACGGGCCCTGGATTGGGGTGCTGTGGTCTGGGAAACGGGCGGGCCTGAGGTCGAGTCCTACGAGCGCTTCACCCTCCTCTTCCGCTCGGTGTTTGATCATCCCGAGAAAGGGGTGAGTGTCTACTCCGATTACGACAAAGATCTAGAACCACCTCGAAGTTCGCTCTGGAGTTCCGGACCATCGCGGCCTCCACCGGATGTAACGAGTCGGCTCTGGTCACCGTGTTCCACTGCGGACTGCGGGAGGAGGTACAGATGGAGTTTGCCTGCCGTGATGACAACCTGTCTTCGACCAGCTCATTAGCATGGCGATTCGTTTGGACAACCTCCTGCAGTCCCGACGAAGACCTGAGCGAAATCCGGAGCCCACCTTCTCCGTGGCCAGAGCCGATGAAGGTGGGCTCTGCATGTTTGCCCAAGGCAGAGCTTAGGAGAATGAGGAATCTGGGCCTCTGCTCCTATTGTGGAGGAAGGGGTATTTTCTCTCCGACCTGCCCTTTATCCACTAATAGGCGAGTAGGTGACAATCCAGGGAATTCTCCTGCTCCAACCCAGGTAGGATGTATCTACACCGGCTTTTCTCTAAGACCCAGGCTAAACGCTGGGACTGTGCCATTGACCTGCTGTCTGATGCAGCCCTCCCGAGAGGACACATCGATCTCCTCTCCTATGCGGAGACCGAGGCCATGGAGATCTACATACAGGAGAGCCTACAGCAGGGTTTTATTCACCCCTCTATGTCACCAGCCTCCTCAAGCTTCTTTTTTTGTTAAAAATAATGATGGGGAACTGCGCCCCTACATTAACTATCGAACTGTGAATAAAGCCACCTTTAAGTTCAGCTATCCTTTAATCTTCATCTCAACCATCATCGAACATATGCACTGGGCGCAATACTTCACGAAACTGGACCTAAGGAGCGCCTACAATCTGGTGCGCATTTGTGCAGGCGACAAATGGAAAATGGCCTTTTCCATGACCCGGGCCATTACGAGTATCTCATAATGCCTTTTGGCCGGTCAAATGCTCCTTTATTAACGAAGTGTTTCGGGACATATTATTTCCAAGATGGCGTAGCAGTGTAGACGTCTTTGTCCTGTCGTGTCCCGTGTCCCTTGTATATATCTTTTTACATCTTTTTCTTCGCATATCTTTTAAAAATACTTTCTTAAACCTCAACTTCTAAATACTCTCCTGCAACCCGCCTCACCCAATGTGGCGTGGATCTACTTTTTTCTAAAGTATTTCTATTTACTTCTGATCTGGAATCCATCTACTGAAGATAGCCAGCTAAATGCCTACCAGCTATCAGTTAGCAAACCATTGCTAGCGGTCATCAGCTAACCTTTAGCTCGGAAAGCTCTCGCTAGTTCGAACAACATGACTAAAACCAGAGCATAACGGACCTATTTCTCTCCATATCCCCGGATTCCTACCGCAAACTCTGAACATTTTCATCTGGATCTTCGCAACTAGCTAACCACAATCCCGGGTGACCACTCCTGGCTAGCGTTTACATCCCGGAGCAAGCACCAAATAGCCTGAAGCTAGCCCGGCTAGGGCTCCTGTGCTACCACTGAAGCCCACTCCTGGGCTACAATATCCGGACCCCTTTACTGCCGGTACGGAGCACGGAACCCCGCCGATCCTCTACGACTGGAATACCGACATAATCTGCCCGAGGACTCCAACAGGCCCCTCAGGCGTGACGCCCGCTGAAGGCCCATCCTGCTAACCTACTAGGCCTGTTAGCTTCCTAGAGCTACCTGGAACCCTGCTAATTCCACGACTGGTCTATCGACGTCACCGCACGAAGAGGCAAAAACAGACTTCCCCCCCCATCGCGACGTCCCCCAAAGGCTAACTTGCCTGCCCCGGTCTGCTAACTGCTAGCTTATCTTGCAGCTAGCGCAGCCAGGAAGCTAGCACCAGTTAGCAAACACAATTCTACAATTCACAACCTCTCTTTCGCCATCGCTATCCGGCTTGGATTCTCTGTCGACACGACCACGTCTGGTCTGCAGACGTGCCCTCAACCGGTGCCCTCAACCGGCCTCCGTCTGAGCAGACCCCCTCCGTCTGAGCAGACCACCCGCCGGGCTACTAACTTTAAACGCGTGCTAGCTTAGTGGAGGCCTCACTGCTCCATCTACGGCTGCCCCCTGGACACTATGATCACTTGGCTACATAGCTGATGCCTGCTTGACTGTCCATTAATTCATGTTACTCCATTCTGTTTATTTGTGTTTTATCTGTCGGCTCTGTGCCTTAACTCAGGATCTGTGTGTAGTTAATCCGACCCTCTCTGCCCAGTCGTCGCCATTTTTACCTTCTGTTGCTGTGTTAGCTGACTAGCTGCTGTTATCTCACCTGTTGTTTTAGCTAGCTCTCCCAATCATGACCTGCAATCACTTTATGCCTTATTGTATGTCTCTCTCAAATATCAATATGCCTTGCATACTGTTGTTCAGGCTAGTTATCATTGTTTTGGTTTGCAATGGACCCCGTAGTTCCACTCTCCGTACCTCTGATACCTCCTTTGTCCCACCCCCCACACATGCGGTGACCTCACCCATTGAGACCAGCATGTCCAGAGATACAACCTCTCTTATCATCACCCAGTGCCTGGGCTTGCCTCCGCTGTACCCGTGCCCCACCATACCCTGGTCTGCACATTATGCCCAGAATCTATTCTACCACGCCCATAAATCTGCTCCTTTTATTCCTTGTCCCCAACGCTCTAGGCGACCAGTTTTGATAGCCTTTAGCCGCACCCTCATCCTACTACTCCTCTGTTCCTCGGGTGATGTGGAGGTAAACCCAGGCCCTGCATGTCCCCAGTCACCCTCATTTGTTGACTTCTGTGATCGAAAAAGCCTTGGCCTCATGCATGTCAACATCAGAAGCCTCCTCCCTAAGTTTGCCTTACTCACCGCTTTAGCACACTCTGCCAACCCTGATGTCCTTGCCGTGTCTGAATCCTGGCTTAGGAAGGCCACCAAAAACTCTGAGATTTCCATACCCAACTATAACACTTTCCGTCAAGATAGAACTGCCAAAGGGGGAGGAGTTGCAATCTACTGCAGAGATAGCCTGCAAAGTTCTGTCATACTTTCCAAGTCTATGCCCAAACAGTTCAAACTTCTAATTTTAAAAATTAATCTCTCCAGAAATAAGTCTCTCACTGTAGCCGCCTGCTACCGACCCCCCTCAGCTCCCAGCTGTGCCCTGGACACCATCTGTGAATTGATCGCTCCCCATCTAGCTTCAGAGTTTGTTCTGTTAGGTGACCTAAACTGGGATATGCTTAACACCCCGGCAGTCCTACAATCTAAGCTTGATGCCCTCAATCTCACACAAATCATCAAGGAACCCACCAGGTACAACCCTAAATCCGTAAACATGGGCACCCTAATAGACATTATCCTGACCAACTTGCCCTCCAAATACACCTCTGCTGTCTTCAATCAAGATCTCAGCGATCACTGCCTCATTGCCTGTATCCGCCACGGGTCCACGGTCAAACGACCACCCCTCATCACTGTCAAACGCTCCCTAAAACACTTCTGCGAGCAGGCCTTTCTAATCGACCTGGCCCGGGTACCCTGGAAGGATATTGACCTCATCCCGTCAGTTGAGGATGCCTGGTCATTCTTTAAAAGTTACTTCCTCACCATATTAGACAAGTATGCTCCGTTCAAAAAATGCAGAACCAAGAACAGATATAGCCCTTGGTTCACTCCAGACCTGACTGCCCTCGACCAGCACAAAAACATCCTGTGGCGAACTGCAATAGCATCGAAGAGCCCCCGCGATATGCAACTGTTCAGGGAAGTCAGGAACCAATACACGCAGTCAGTCAGGAAAGCAAAGGCCAGCTTTTTCAAGCAGAAATTTGCATCCTGTAGCTCTAACTCCAAAATGTTCTGGGATACTGTAAAGTCCATGGAAAACAAGAGCACCTCCTCCCAGCTGCCCACTGCACTGAGGCTAGATAACACGGTCACCACTGATAAGTCCGTGATAATCGAAAACTTCAACAAACATTTCTCAATGGCTGGCCTTGCCTTCCACCTGGCGACTCCAACCTTGGCCAACAGCCCCGCCCCCCCCCGCTGCTACTCGCCCAAGCCTCCCCAGCTTCTCCTTTACCCATATCCATATAGCAGATGTCCTGAAAGAGCTGGAAAACCTGGACCCATACAAATCAGCTGGGCTTGACAATCTGGACCCCCTATTTCTGAAACTGTCCGCCGCCATTGTCGCACCCCCTATTACCAGCCTGTTCAACCTCTCCTTCGTATCATCTGAGATCCCCAAGGATTGGAAAGCTGCCGCTGTCATCCCCCTCTTCAAAGGGGGAGACACCCTGGACCCAAACTGTTACAGACCTATATCCATCCTGCCCTGCCTAGCTAAGGTCTTCGAAAGCCAAGTCAACAAACAGATCACTGACCATCTCGAATCCCACCGTACCTTCTCCGCTGTGCAATCCGGTTTCCGAGCCGGTCACGGGTGCACCTCAGCCACGCTCAAGGTACTAAACAATATCATAACCGCAATCGATAAAAGACATTACTGTGCAGCCGTCTTCATCGACCTGGCCAAGGCTTTCGACTCTGTCAATCACCATATTCTTATCGGCAGACTCAATAGCCTCGGTTTTTCTAATGACTGCCTTGCCTGGTTCACCAACTACTTTGCAGACAGAGTTCAGTGTGTCAAATCGGAGGGCATGTTGTCCGGTCCTCTGGCAGTCTCTATGGGGGTACCACAGGGTTCAATTCTCGGGCCGACTCTTTTCTCTGTATACATCAATGATGTTGCTCTTGCTGCGGGCGATTCCCTGATCCACCTCTACGCAGACGACACCATTCTGTATACTTCCGGCCCTTCCCTGGACACTGTGCTATCTAACCTCCAAACGACCTTCAATGCCATACAACACTCCTTCCGTGGCCTCCAACTGCTCTTAAACGCTAGTAAAACCAAATGCATGCTTTTCAACCGTTCGCTGCCTGCACCCGCACGCCCGACTAGCATCACCACCCTGGACGGTTCCGACCTAGAATATGTGGACATCTATAAGTACCTAGGTGTGGCTAGACTGCAAACTCTCCTTCCAGACTCACATCAAACATCTCCAATCCAAAATCAAATCTAGAGTCGGCTTTCTATTCCAGAACAAAGCCTCCTTCACTCACGCCGCCAAACTTACCCTAGTAAAACTGACTATCCTACCGATCCTCGACTTCGGCGATGTCATCCACAAAATAGCTTCCAATACTCTACTCAGCAAACTGGATGCAGTTTATCACAGTGCCATCCGTTTTGTTACTAAAGCACCTTATACGACCCACCACTGCGACCTGTATGCCCTAGTCGGCTGGCCCTCGCTACATGTTCGTCGTCAGACCCACTGGCTCCAGGTCATCTACAAGGCTATGCTAGGTAAAGTGCCGCCTTATCTCAGTTCACTGGTCACGATGGCTACACCCACCCGTAGCACGCGCTCCAGCAGGTGTATCTCACTGATCATCCCTAAAGCCAAAACCTCATTTGGACGCCTTTCCTTCCAGTTCTCTGCTGCCTGCGACTGGAACGAATTGCAAAAATCTCTGAAGTTGGAGACTTTTATCTCCCTCAACAACTTTAAAAATCTGCTATCCGAGCAGCTAACCGATCGCTGCAGCTGTACATAGTCCATCTGTAAACTACCCACCCAATTTACCTACCTCACCCCCATACTGCTTTTATTTATTTACTTTTCTGCTCTTTTGCACACCAGTATCTCTTCTTGCACATGATCATCTGATGATTTATCACTCCAGTGTTAATCTGCTAAATTGTAATTATTCGATTTATTGCCTACCTCATGCCTTTTGCACACATTGTATATAGATTCTCTTTTTTCTACCATGTTATTGACTTGTTTATTGTTTACTCCATGTGTAACTCTGTGTTGTTGTCTGTTCACACTGCTATGCTTTATCTTGGCCAGGTCGCAGTTGCAAATGAGAACTTGTTCTCAACTAGCCTACCTGGTTAAATAAAGGTGAAATAAAATGTTGGGACAGGGTGCAGTGGTTTATAAAGACAACATTTTGGTCTATTCTGCTAACCACGCCTAGCATGTCTCGTTATTCAGGTCTGTGCTGGGAAAACTGCTGGAGCACGATCTATGTGTTAAACAAGAGAAGTGTTTGTTTTTCCAGGGGTCCGTGTCCTTTTTGGGCTACCTCATAGTAGAGATGGAGGAGCAAAGCGTCAGCGCAGTTAAGTCATGGCCCATCCCCAACTCCGTGAAAGCAGTCCAGCGATTCCTGGGGTTTGCCAACTATTTCCGGAGGTTCATTCGGGGATTCACCACGATAGTCACGCCTCTTACCTCCCTGCTGAGAGGAGGTCCCCAGCAGCTGCGTTGGATGGCGGAGAGGGCATTCTAGACACTGAAGACACGCTTCACCACTGCTGCAGTGCTGGCACATCCCGACACCTCACTTCCCTTCATCATCGTTGTGGATGCCTCCAAAGTAGGAGTAGGGGCAGTGCTGTCCCAGCACACCAGAACCCATCCAAAGCTGCGGCCCTGCGCCTTTACTCCAAGAAGCTGAGCCCCGCACAGAGGAACTACAACGTAGCGGACCGGGAACTATTGGTGGTCAAGAAGGCTCTGAAGGTGTGGAGGCACTGGCTGGAGGGGTCCAAACACCCTTTTCTGGTGTGGATGGACTGGTTTTCCAAAGCTTGTCGCATCCTTCCTCTGCCTGGGCTCCCATCGGCCATGAAAACCGCGGAGGCTCTTTTTACGCACGTATTCCGGCACTATGGGATCCCGGAGGACATTGTCAGACCGCGTTCCTCAGTTCACCTCACGCGAATGGAAGCGTTCATGGAACATCCTCAAGGCTAATTGGCAGGTAGAGAGGATCAACCAGGAGGTGGGAAGGCTCGTGAGGTGTTAATGTCAGGACCGACCGGGGGTGTGGGTGGATTTTCTACCTTGGGCTGAGTGCATACAGAATTCTCTCTGCCACTCCTCCACTAACCTCACTATGTTCCAGTGCGTGTTGGGGTATCAGCCGGCCCTGGCACCTTGGCATCCGAGCCAGACCGAGGCCCCTGCGGTGGATGAGTGGTTTCGGTGCGCTGAGGAGACCTGGAACGCTGTGCACACTAGTCTCCAGTAGGCCGTGTGTCGGCACAAGGAACAGGCCGACCGCCACCGCACTGAGGCGCATGTCTTCTCTCCAGGCAACCGGGTTTGGCTCTCCAACCGGAACCGGCCCCTCCGCCTGCCCTGCCGGAAGTTGAGCCCGCAGTTTGTGGGTGCATTTAAAGTCCTGAGGAGGGTTAATGAGGTAACTTACCGTTTGCAACTCCCTGCTGATTACCACATTAACCAGACTTTTAATGTGTGCCTCTCCTCAGGCCAGTGGTGCCTGGTCCCCTCGCTGGGGCTGGACCCAGTGATGCCCCGCCTCCTCTGGACATCGAGGGACGTCTGACGTACTCGGACCGTGAAGTCCTGGATTTGAGGCATCGGGCGGGGCGTCTCCAGTATTTTGTCGTGGGCTGGAGAGGGGTACGGCCCAGAGGATCGGTGCTGGGTTCCTGCGGTGGACATCCTGGACACTTCGCTGACCAGGGATTTTCATCGCCGGTGCCCTGGCCGACCCACAACACGTCCCTGTGGTCATACCCAAGGCCAGTGTCGTCCCACTGCTGGTGCAACGTGTACTGTCACGGTACTGCTGCTCATTCTGTTCACCAGCTCCTTAGGTCTACGTCACCGGCCTTCTAGGCGTCACTGAACTGGATTCATTAAAACCAACCCCAGACTGTCTTGTCTCATTACGCACACGTGGTTCCCCTTTCCCCTGTTTAGTATGTGTATGTAAACTCAGCAAAAAAAGAAACGTCCTCTCACTGTCAACTGTGTTAATTTTCAGCAAACTTAACGTGAAAATATTTGTATGAACATAACAAGATTCAACAACTGAGACATAAACTGAACAAGTTCCACAGACATGTGACTAACAGAAATTGAATAATGTGTCCCTGAACAAAGGGAGGGGTCAAAATCAAAAGTAACAGTCAGTATCTTGTGTGGCCACCAGCTGCATTAAGTATTGCAGTGCATCTCCTCCTCATGAACTGTACCAGATTTGCCATTTCTTTCTGTGAGATGTTACCCCACTCTTCCACTAAGGCACCTGCAAGTTCGAGGACATTTCTGTTTGGATTGGCCCTCGCCCTCTGATCCAACAGGTCCCAGATGTGCTCAATGGGATTGAGATCCGGGCTCTTCGCTGGCCATGGCAGAACACTGACATTCATGTCTTGCAGAAAATCACACACAGAACGAGCAGTATGGCTGGTGGCATTGTTATGCTGGAGGGTCATGTCAGGATGACCCAGCCTGAAGAGTACCACATGAGGGAGGAGGATGTAATGCACAGCGTTGAGATTGCCTGCAATGACAACATGCTCAGTCCGATGATGCTGTGAAACACCGCCCCAGACCATGACGGACCCTGCACCTCCAAATCGTTCCCGCTCCAGAGTACAGGCCTCGGTGTGACACTCATTCGTTCGACGATAAATGCGAATCCGACCATCACCCCTGGTGAGACAAAACCGCGACTCGTAGGTGAAGAGCACTTTTTGCCAGTCCTGTCTGGTCCAGCGACGGTGGGTTTGTGCCCATAGGCGACGTTGTTACCGGTAATGTTTGGTCAGGACCTGCCTTACAACAGGCCTACAAGCCCTCAGTCCAGCCTTTCTCAGCCTATTGTGGACAGTCTGAGCACTGATGGAGGGATTGTGCGTTCCTGGTGTAACTCGGGCAGTTGTTGTTGCCATCCTGTACCTGTCCCGCAGGTGTGATATTCGGATGTACCGATCCTGTGCAGGTGTTGAAACACGTGGTCTGCTACTGTGAGGACAATCAGCTGTCCGTCCTGTCTTCCTGTAGCACTGTCTTAGGTGTCTCACAGTGTGGACATTGCAATTTATTACCCTGGCCACATCTGCAGTCCTCATGCCTCCTTGCAGCATGTCTAAGGCACGTTCACGCAGATGAGCAGGGACCCTGGGCATCTTTCTTTTGGTGCTTTTTAGAGTCAGTAGAAAGGCCTCTTTAGTGTCCTAAGTTCTGTGAAGTTGTTTGGATTTTTACCAATTATCTTTGAAAGACAGGGTCCTGAAAAAGGGACGTTTCTTTTTTTGCTGTGTTTTTGTGCCCTCTGTTCCCTATTTCCGTTGGTCCTGTGAGTGAGTACCTGTGCTATTGTATCGGCTTCCATGATACATGTTATTGTGCACTTGCTTTACGGGTCTCGTATTACTTAGAGGTTTCCACCTCGCTCTTCTGTTTGGGTGGAGAAAATTAAAACCCCTATTACGTATTCCTGTGCCTGTCTCCAATAATTAGACAACGGGACAAATTATTATTACTTTGATTATTATGTGCTGTAACTTTGCTATCATTTCTCTATTTTATCTCTCTCTGCATAGTTGGTAAGGGCCCATAAGTAAGAATTCCACTGTTTAGTCTACACCTGTTATTGATGAATTATGTGATTAATAAAATATTTGATTTTAATGGTAATTTTGAGGCATAACAAATCATTTTGAGTTCTCAAGTAGTTCTCAAGGTTTAACTTATTGCACTCAGGTCTACCAGGAAATATATGGTTTTATGGAAGATTACTGATCAATATTACATGCAACATGTACAAAAACATTTGGTTTATGGACATCAATCCATCTTAGAAATTAATAATGTTTTCCTCTGTGTCATTACTTGAGATTGACCAGACTCTCTCTCTGTTCTTGGAACACACATGCCATATATCTTATGCTGAGTTACTAAAGATGTGTTGGTTCAAGGGAGTGATGTGGGTGAAATGTGGAGTAGGTTGTTGTGAAGCTCCTTGGCAGAGTCCTATCTCAGCCATGTGATGACCCAAGTTTCTCTGGAAGGAGGGTCAGTCGTCCGGGTAACTCTTTCATTCGGCCTTCTTGAAAAAGGTCTAAATTCTCTGTTGGGAAGATTAGGTTCACAGTTTAGCTTTGATAATTAATTCAGATTTTACAGCAGACTTGATAGGACCCAGCTCTTGTTCTCATATCTTTATCTGTTGAGCTGCTGGGAACAGAGCATGGGCTCCTTTGTGATCCTACTACCTTCTAAATCCCCACTATCTCAGCATGCTATCTAAGACAACTAAAACAATGTTACATTTTAACCTACCCTCCCTCAGGGTGAAAAAAAGTTAACTTTTATTTTTTTCCCATCAGCAGAAAAATTTAAAATAACTAACCTGTAAAAATAAAAATAAAGTTTGCTAGCAGAGATGAAAGCAAAAGCCCTCAAACATCTGGTGAGCAGACCCTGGCAGGTTAAGATAAACAGAAAGTCCTTTTATGGAAGTGCTCCTACCCTCCACAGATTCAGAGGTATGGTGTGGAACACCTTCAAAGGAGTGTGAGGCCGCCACATCTTGTTTCATTTACCCTGTAACCAGGCCGCCTTCTCATCAGCAGACAGTTCTCCTGGCACTATATATGTACTCCTGCAAAGAGGATACTCTTTTTATTTATTTAATTAACCTTTATTTATCTAGGCAAGTCAGTTAACAACAAATTCTTATTTACAATGACGGCCTACCAAAAGGCCTCCTGCGTGGACTGGAGCTGGGATTAATAATATATTTTAAATAAAAATATAGGACAAAACACACATCACGACAAGAGACACAACACTATATAAAGAGAGAAAAAATAAACACCTTAAACACACACAAGAGCAGACACGCACACACACAAACATTTGTGAGCGCACATACACACACACAGACAAACACACAAATGTTCTCTGAGACACACAACATACTTTCTGAGTGACCTTCTGTAGAAACAGAGAGGGGAGTAGATAAATTAGCTCATACCCAGCTCTGAAACAGAGACGCACACCAAACCCACAACTTCAACCCACGTTGTAACATCTGGCACTGGGCATCTGGCACCATACATCAAACCTTGCTCCTCCATGTTCCACGGATGGCAGGACGGCCCACACAAGACATGTTGTCTTATCAAACTTACTTTTAAAACTAACATTTGCTTTTAAGGGGAACGTGAGCCCCAAGACCAGGAGCAGGCAGGAGCTAGGAGGCCCTACTAGGCCCATTTTCAGGCTGAATGTTGGGGGTTGGTCCAGGCCCATCCCAACCCTATGTGTCAGGGGGACAGTCCAACCACAATCAAGCCACATTCCTGGGGTGGAACCAAGGGATGATGGGGGGAGAACCAGACCTGAATGGACCAGTCTCTGGAGCCCAGACCCATACTCAGCCTCACCACCCTGTGGAAGCCTAAGGGAGGTGTCACGACTCACAACCCCTCCGGGGATCTAACATCCAACCGCTTTAGGGCTCCAATGAACAGTACAGTGTCCAGCCCAGAGCCAATGAGAGTACTCCATTGGCTGCGGCGGCGCTGCCCTTAGCTGTCACGGGGACATGAACATTGTCTCCATTCTGCGGGATGGGGGTTGGAGAGAACAGGCTTGACGTGATAAGACCCAGGCTAGAGCTGCAACAGCTCAAAGTGGGTCATACAGTATCTGTATCTGCACAGCTCTCTGCTCCACCTCCCCTCAGCCCAATCATGCATCTGCTACTGTATCTGTAGCCTTTCCAATGCTTTACTTCCCTACCCACCACCAGAGAGAGAGAAGGAGAGTGAGCCCCCTGGCACTAAGCACTTAGCTATGTCTGTCTACCACCGCTCGTCTGCCTCCCCCTCAGTCTCCCCATCTGCCACCAGTGTAACTACATTCCTCTCCTCTGATAGCATCAATAGCCTCATGGTGGGGGCGATAAATAACGCACGGAAGAAGGTCTGGGGCTGCCATGTTTCTCAGTCATAAAGCAGCATGGTGGCCTGCCACGTCGCCCTCGGTCGGTTGATTTCCTACCTACCTACCTACCTGTTGTGTGTGTTGTATTTGTATTATCCTGTTCCATTGAGCCCTGGCTCAGGCTGGCTCTCATTTATTGAAAGACAGTGTTGTGTTGGCCTTTCTCTGTTGTTCTCTCTCTCTGTGGCTAGAGGACTGTGTTCAGCGGTGGGCTGGATAATTGAATGATATTATGAGAGATAAATCAGATCAGGAATTGTGTTTATTCCTCTGTCGGTCTGGATTAGTGGTCCTTTATATCCGCCTTAAGGAATGACATACACCCCCGGACGGGCAGATGCACAGAGGCACGCACTCCTACACACACAGGTACAATGCTGCAGATGTGGACAACGTCAATGGAATGAATAGCGACAACATGAATAGTACGTTGCACTAAATTCAAACCCTACCGTTTGGAAAAATCCCAGAAGGTCAAGTCTTTGACACATTATTTAGAAAAGAATTTCAATCAACAGTTCTATGGCATGATAATAGAACAGACAGTCATTGGGAATAATAAGTACTTTACTGTACTGTACTGTAAATGCTTTGAATTTCTTTGCAGTACATGCGTAAAAGGAACTGTACAACAAAGAGGCAACTAAATAGAAAGAGACTATGGATGGTGTACAGAGAAACAAGGTCTTTCTATTTCAATGGAATTTCAAAGCACATTGAAATGCTGGCCCTTTGTGTTTCTCAGAGTGTTAGTGTCTACAACACACAGCGTCTTCTGTTTTCAGTATTAGATTTATTTGAGCGTAAATCTCTACTTGTGTATTGGTGTGCTTGCGTGCGTGCCTGCCTGCCTGTGTGTGTGTAAGCGTGCTTCTATGTGTAAGCGTGTGTGTGAGAGGGATTGGTTTGAGGAGGCTGATTCAGAGGGGATTGTAAGGGGATTTCTATTCGAGGGGTGAGAGTAGTACATACAGCTGTAACTGTTATTGTGCAGGAAAGGCCCTGCAGCTTTTTGTCTGTCTCCTGTTATGTGGGTAAAGGGAGGGTTAGGTTAGGTATTATTAAGCAGACTATGCTAAAGATCTTTCCCCGACCAATCCCTAATAATCCTAATAATCCAAGCTTGCGTTCTCATTCCTCTGTAATGGGAGCCAGATGTTGATAGGCCAGATAAAAAGCAAACCTGTGTTTTTATCCAAGCTAAATAAAGCAGGAGTCTTGTGGGCCACAGGAATTCAACATGATGTGCTGAAAATATGTGAACACATGCACACACTCCTATACAGGGAAATGCTTACATGCACACAAGTACTGTACATGGGGTATGAATACAAACACATTTATATATCTCAGATACCGTACTGTAGGCCTTCTGTACAGAACACGCATACTCAACATAACTGACACACTTACAGTAAGCACACACATACCTTGCACAAACACACATGCATAGAGTCAAGGCACACACACACACATTTTAATGTATTGTACAGTATTTCTCAGCAATTGCATGTACTGTCCCACATTATGTGTTTTCTACTGGCCCTCTATGAAGTGCTTTAGGAGAGAGAGAGAGAGAGAGAGAGAGAGAGAGAGAGAGAGGGAGAGAGAGAGAGACAGAGAGAGAGAGGGAGAGAGGTGGTGCAGTCAGCTCTGTATTGTTCAAACTCATGTCCTCTGGGCTTTGGGCTGCACAGATTGCTTTCACCAGTCCACAGAGGCAGACGATATGAGGTGGAAATAGCAGGCTGAAAGGAGCCCCCGGCTCTTGGTCCACGCCACACACACACACACACACACACACACACACACACACACACACACACACACACACACACACACACACACACACACACACACACACACACACACACACACACACACACTCTCTCTCAAGTGGAAGGACACATCCTCAGGTAATCACAGGGATTTCTCCCCTCACAGTCAACACAACCCAGTTTTCATGGAGATATTTCATGGAGTCTTGTTTGATGCCCGACTCTGAATCCCTGCGTATTGCATAGTAGATCAAGTGAGACTGTGTTAAGTATAAATGCAAAGTAATTCATTTCGTATCGTTTCGGGCGACATGGAGCGATGGCGGAGGGAAATGAAGAGTAAAATTGAATTTGGGGTAGTTCTAATATAGAGCCTACTTTTCAGGCTATGCGTATTATTTGGGAGGGCTTCTGGGGGATATTTTTCCACAAATGTAATTAAATCTATTTTCTCTGAAGTATAAATTCCACCTTAAGTAGGTACGTCTGAATAGACTATTTCTGAAGTTGCATTTGTCAAATCTGGCAATGCACTTCAAACATTAGGAGGAAGGTGGAGAAAGTGGCTGACCCAGATATGGCAAACTATTCTTTGTTGTCCTTTTTCCTTTCGGCAGGAGAATATGCTGACCTTGACTAATACCTCCACCTTCACTACAATGCCTGCTTTTCTACAAACTGCATGGGACCTTGGCGGAGTTGTGATTAGATTAAAGCGCTGTTCTATTTGTATGTAGTGTATTATCAGTTGGGCAGCCTATTGTTGTTTTTTTCCTCTTTTCTATGAACTTGACTTGAGTCAGTAAAAAAAAATTCCATGAAAATGTGTTCTTGACTTTTGTACACCTGGCAAAACTAGTGGCAGTAGAGAATGGCAGTGATGGTGCTGATGATTAAAGTAATGCTAATAGGAGTAACGATTTCCATGGTACCAGTGAATATAAAGATGAAAGTGTAAATTATGATTTTTATCACATCTCTGTCCTTGTAGAGAAATATATCTGTGCTTCATCACGCTAACCAGTCAGATCCTTCTGCACTTCATCACTCGAACTAATATCTCTGTTCTTCATCACTCTGACCAATCATATCCTTCTGCACCCAATCATTAACCAATCAAATATCCCTGTGCTTCATCACTGACCAATCAGCTCCCTCTGTCTCTCATTAGTCTGACCAATCCGCTCATTCTATTTCTCATCACTCCAACCAATCAGCTCTCTCCTCATTTCCACAAGTCAATCAATCAACACCCTATGTACTTCATCACTCAAACCAATCAACCATCTCTGTCTCAAGCAGCTCCCACCACACTTCATCGCTTTGTTCAATCAACATATCAGTCCACATTCTTCCATTTTTGTATCAGTATTTGAAATATTAGATATTGAAACAACGCTGGCTACCAATCAACAAATAAGCTACTTCACATACTGTAGCTTCTTGTGCTCCTCCCTGATCCACTTTCACCACTGTATCCTCAGCTGACAACTGATCTAATCATTTCATAACTTTGACCCAGAGTTTCCAATCTCTCTTTCTCTCTCTATACTTTGATCTTCTCCCCACGTCTCAGACACTTTATCAATCCAGTGAATCTGTTCTCCGCTGCGCCACATGCAGCATCCATCCTGAACCGGGCTGAGGTAATGGTGACTAATGTCTCCCTCCTTCCTTCCCTCCCTCCCTTCCTCCCTCTCTGCCTGCCTCCTTCTCTAGTCCCTCCCTGGCTGATTCCAGCCTCTCTGCTGTCTTGTCTGGCATGGCAGGAAACTGGGTGGGTTGGTTTAGGTGTTAGTGTGGTCTGTTCTGGAAAGGCTGGCTATGGAGGTCAGATGTGTCGTCACAGTGTATCCACTGGAGCAAGGCAAACAAAGTGTTCCCATTGGAGACCTGTTAGAGCCCCAGGGGTTTCACAGTAAATGTTCATGCTTTTCAAGATCAGACTCAAGTATTAATTCACTGAGTTTGTGTGTGGTGTAGGTTTACTGATTCAATATACATTCTCGAGTCACGCATAGCTAATCAAAAATATATTCTTACCATGTTTGTGTACTGTGTTAACATGTGATTCTACAAGGTGTCGAAAGCATTCCAAAGAGATGCTGGCCCATGTTGACTCTAATGCTTGCCACAGTTGTTGGCTGGATGTCCTTTGGGTGGTGGACCCTTGTTGGTACACACGGGAAACTGTTGAGTGTGAAAATCCCAACAGCGTTGCAGTTCTTGACACAAACCGGTGCGCCTGGCAGCTACTATGGCTAGTACCATACCCCGTTCAAAGGCACTTAAATATTTTGTCTTGCCCATTCACCCTCTGAATGGCAGACATACATACTCCATGTCTCAATTGTTTCTAGGCTTAAAAATACTTATTTAATAACCTGTCGCCTCCCCTTTATCTAAACAGGTTGAAGTGGATTTAACAAGTGACATCAATAAGGGATGCTATCTTTCACCTGGATTCATCTGGCCAGTCTATGTCATGGAAATAGCATATTCTCAATGTTTTGTACACTCCGTTTATATCATGTAGCTCTGTGACATTAGTGAAATGTGAACATTTGTAACATTTGAGTATTTGGACTGTTGTCATCAGATTTACAAAAGCGTTGTTTGTTATTATAGGGTGAAGTGGAATTGGTTCAATGCTAACATCCTCTGGTTCATACTCCTTTTCAAAGAAGGCCGTAAAGGCCCTCCTTAGGCAGAGATGTGTAACTGCATGAGTCATGCTAGCAGCTGCTCTTTGTTTGAGTCTGTTTCTATAGCACACAAATAGATATGTGGGGCCGGCTCCCAACTTATTCGCCACAGTGATGCTTTTCTTCCTCAGAGAGGAAGTGCGTGCGTGCGTGCGTGCGTGCGTGCGTGCGTGCGTGCGTGCGTGCGTGCGTGCGTGTGTGCGTGCGTGTGTGTGTGTGTGCGTGCGTGTGTGTGTGTGTGTGCGTGCGTGCGTGCGTGCGTGCGTGCGTGTGTGTGTATGTGTGCATCTGTATTCCTGTTTGTTGCATTTCTAACGTATTGATATTTTGTCTCATTCTTTAGCTATTTCTCTTAAGTCCATTATTTCATGATTGCCATGTTTGCCCTTTGGAATAAATCACTCGGAAGCCTAGTAAGCTATCAACCCCCACAATATCCAACATGGTTCATTTCTCATACAAGTTATTGACTTGCTTCTGATGGTTTATTAAGATCTGGATGTTAATTATTTTTGCGTAATTGATCCGATGAAACAGATTTAATCTAATAGAATCAAATATCCTCACAAAGAGAGGCGAGGCTGTGTTGTTTAGAACAATAGAGCGTTCTCAGTTATGGTTGAATGAGACTGAAACTGTTACTGTCGATGTAAAGGGAGAAACAAATGGGCTCATTTGTACTTGAAAGCGTTCTCCAATGTTATCAATTAGTAATGTACAACGTAGCTCTTGTTTATGCATTTGCCCATGTGGGATTGCTATTTATTCTGATTGCGGGAATGAGCTATAACTTTCACAATCTTTTCAAATGGCACACCACCAGGGATCAACGTTACGTGCATCCCAATTACGCCAGTTAGATTGTTTTAGCTAGTCCAATTCAAAGGAGAATATAACATATTTGCATCATCTAGTAGACTGTTGTTGGCCTGTGTATAAACAACAATAAAGCTGATAAAAAGTACATCAAATCGTCTTTCTAAAAGTAATGATTTGTAATATCAAAAGTACCCCTCTTATCTACCTTCTCATACAAGTAAAGGAATGTTTGAAAGCCCATTTGACAGAAACCTTTACCTTCATGCCTATACATTTTCATTACTTCCGTAATAAAGTTATATGACAGACACTCTATTAAACATCATATATACTCTAAATCAGTTGTACACTAAACACTGAGTATCCATCCAATAGTTTCCAAGTAAGTTGAAGAGGAGGGAGTCTTTAAAACTCGATTTTATATTTAACTAGGCAAGTCAGTTAAGAACGTATTCTTATTTACAATGCTGGGCCAATTGTGCGCTGCCCTAGGGGACTCACAATCACAGCCGGATGTGATTCAGCCTGGATTCGAACCAGGGACTGTCGTGTCGCATCTTGCATTGGGATGCAGTGTCTCAGGAGCCCAATGTATGCATTGATAATGTTATATGCAGTTATAAAATCCATTTAGGTATTTTAAAAGCCGACGGTTAGTCATGATACTGGCCACAGCCCTCATCCTCTCCCTCATCATGACCAAGAGGCCTTTAGATAAATCCCTTCTCTTATCAATCGGGATCAACTGACAGCCAGTCAGTTGATCAGAGAAACATGGTCTGGCCACTATTTACACATTTTCTTCAAATCATCAACAGTTACTTAATAAAATACACCCCCTCCACCCTCCCATAATCTAGCCCTCTAATAGGATGAGCCTGTCACCAGTCACTTATTGAACAGTAAGGGAGATCGTTCAAAGTCCCTCAACTGCAAAAGCCCCCTGTTTGTTCATGGCTTCTTTCCTATTTCCCTTATCCTCCTCCTCCTCCTCCTCCTCCTCCTCCTCCTCCTCCTCCTCCTCTTCCCTTCGTTTCAGGTCGTATTTAAAATCTCGGAGGCCCTCTGATTGTGCGGTGGATTAATCTCCTGTGGCACATCTCCATCTGCGATCATACCGTACTCCCCCCTCTCTCCCCATCTCTCTCTCCTTCTCTGCATTTGCCTCCAGCTGGGACTACTGTCTGTCTGCCCAGCCCAACACTTTCCTTCTCAGCTACATCCGATCACGCTGTGGACACACTGGGGAGAGGGAGGGAGGATGGGGGAGAGAGGGCAGGAGGAGGAGCCGAGACAAGTCTATTATATTTAGCAGGGCTGATTTGTGCCTCATTTTCACTTCAATTGCCCTTCCATCTCCACTGTGATCTGATTGATACTAATAGTTGCCTCAGCGGCCATGTTGGGGAGGATAACAGGCTTCTGCACTACCATACCGGGATGGGAGAGGAGTTGTTAGTGTGACACCAGTGAGATAGTGAGTTGGGGGGATTTTTTATGTAATTCCACTCTGTGGTGCTCATTGATAAACATGAGCGTTTGTTGCTGAGAGCTTCAGTCCACCGCTGTCTGCTCTTGTCTGTTTGATGTTTTGAACAAGGGAAAATACACATATTTATATCATTACATTTGACATTTTATGTCATTTAGCAGAGCAATTTACAGTTCATCTTAAGATAGCTAGGTGAGACAACCACAAATCACAGGCATAGTAAGTACATTCTTCCTCAATAAAATAGCTATCAGCAAAGTCAGAGCTAGAAGAGAGGGGGGATTCGTTTTTTTTAGATGAGGTGGGGGGTTATTTAAGATGCTTTTTGAAGAGGTAGGGTTTCAGGTGCTTTCGAAAGATCGGCAGGGACACTGTTATAGATTGAGGGTGAAGCTGGTTCCACCATTGGGGTGCCAGGATAGAGGAGAGCTTAGACTGAGCAGGACCTGCCCTCCCATAGCCTTGGGAGGGCCAAGAGACCAGAGATGGCAAACGGAATGCTTGTGTTGCGGTGTAGAGTTTGAACATAGCCTGAAGGTAGGGAGGGGCAGTTCCGCTTTCTGCTCCATATGCAAGTACCATGGTCTTGTAGTGGATGCGAGCTTTGACTGGCAGCCAGCAGAGTGTGCGGAGGAGCGGGGTGACATAGAGGAATTTGGGAAGGTTGAACACCAGATGGGCTGCAGCGTTCTGGATAAGTTGCAGGGGTTTGATCGCACAAGAGTCGAGCCCAGCCAACAGTGAGTTAAAATAATCTAGATGGGAGATGACAAGTTTCTGGATTAGGACCTGCGACGCTTCCTGTGTGATGTAGGGTCGTAATCTATGGATGTTGTAGAGCATGAACCTGTAGGAGGTAGTCACTACGTTGATGTTTCCTGAGAACAACATGGTGTTGTCCAAGGTCATGCCAAAGTTTTTTGCAATCTGGGAGGGCGACACTGTGGAGTTGTTAACCATGATGGAAAGGTCTTTGAGCGGACAGGCCTTCCCAGGGAGGAAGAGCAGCTTCGTCTTGTCGATGTTGAGCTTGAGGTGGTGGGCTGAGATCCAAGCTGAGATATCTACCAGGAATGCAGAGATACGTGTCACCACTTGGGTGTCAGAAGGGGAGAAGGAGAAAAATAGTTGAGTGTCATCTGCATAGCAATGACAGGAGAGACCAAGTGAGGATATGATGGAGCCGAGTGACTGGGTGTATAGATAGAAGAGGTGATGGCCTAGAACCGAGCCCTGAGGGACACCAGTAGTAAAAGTACGAGGTACAGACACAGATCCTCTTCACATCACCTGGTAGGAGCGTCCTGCCAGGTAGGATGCAATCCAAGAGTGTGCAGAGCCTGAGACACCCAGCCCTGAGAGGGTGGAGAGGAGGATCTGATGGTTCACCGTGTCGAAGGCAGAGGATAGATCTAGGAGGATGAAACCAGAGGAGGAGAGAGTCAGCTTTGGTAGTGCGGAGAGCCTCCGTTACACAGAGAAGAGCGTTATACCCCTGAAAGAGGGAAATATAGAAATAAATCACACAGAGATGCACTTCGGCTTCAAGTTACTTGGAATGAGTGAGCTGGAAAGCCCTGTGCACCCCTATGGGAATCCCTAGGTATAACCAATCAAACTCAGATCAGACATCAATAGAGCACACAGATCGCATAATCAAGATTGAGATAATTGAATAGCATATTTCTTACTGGTACACATTATGATTCTGTACTATTATTTTGTTATTATTAAGGCACTTTTACTTCTATCACACACTCCCCTTCAAAATGATTTATCGCCCCAATAACATCACAATTGACCTTGGGTACCGGAACCGAGTCAATGTGCGGGGTTACAGGTTAGTCAAGATAATTTGTAAATGAAGGTAGGGGTGAAGTGACCATGCAAATATAATAAACAGCAAGTAGCAGCAGTGTACAAAACAAATGGAGAGGGGGTCAATGTAAATAGTCCGGTGGCCATTTGATTAATTGTTCAGCAGTCTTATGGCTTGGGGATAGAAGCTGTTAAGGAGCCTTTTGGTCCTCTGGTATCACTTGCCGTGCGGTAGCAGGGAAAACAGTCTATGACTTGGGTGACTGGAGTCTCTGACAATTTTATGGGCTTTCTTCTGACACTGCCTAGTATATAGGTCCTGGATTGCAGGAACCTTGGCCCCAGTGATGTACTGAGCCATACACACTACCCTCTGTAGCGCCATACGGTCAGATGCCGAGCAGTTGCCATACCAGTCGGTGATACAACCGGTCAGGATGTTCTCGATGGTGCAGCTGTATAACTTTTTGGGTATCTGGGGACCCATGCCAAATCTTTTCAGTCTCCTGAGACGGGAAAGGTGTTGTCGTGCCCTCTTAGTGACTGTCTTGGTGTGTTTGGACCATAATAGTATGTAGGCGACGTGGACACCAAGGAACACCAAGGAACCCACGCCACTAAAGTCCATGAGCTTCTTTGTTTCTGTACTCGGCTCTACTATAAGTCCATGAGCACTTTCATATTCTTTGCACACTAAACAGTTTATTTCTGTATTGGCCAGTGCTTGTCTTTTTTTCTTGATTCCATAGATATACTGCTGGTATTGGTATGGTTGAACAGGAGTTGTCCATGAGGCCATTGCTTGTGTATTTTCTTAGTGCACAGGCTGGTTCTCGTACAGGACATTGTTTGTTGGTCCTGAATTGTAACAGGCTGGAGTTCCAAGGTTGTCTTATGTGAAGGACTTTGGTGGTATGCGTTCTCTCCCAGGCAACTGAGACTTTTGCTCTACTTCAATGTTGCGGTCACTTTGAGCTGGTGACAGAGGGGAGCTGGAACTTCTTCATCCACAGGTAAGTCCACAGGTAAGTCCTTTGTCTGTTCCACTTCGTTCTGAGTCTCTTATGGCAGAGGCATTGGGTTGTGCAAAGGTGTGTCCTGTTTGGGGTCAACTGTGTGTTCTGCAGGTTCTACATCAGTGTTTTCACTTCTTTCTGGGTACGCTCATGACAGTATTTAAATAATATCTGTATAATTCATCGTCGTCGTCATCATTGTCCTGTTCGAGTTCTTCTATTTGTCTGTTGCTTTGGTTTGTGTGTGTTTGCTGTGTTTTAACTTCAAGGGGCAAGTGGCAACATGGTAAGAGTAGGTTGCGGGACTCGCCTGGACCGTCCTTTTCCTAGTTCAGGTTTCATTCCATAGATCGGAACGTCTTCTCAAATCAAATCAAATGTTATTGGTCACATACACATGGTTAGCAGACGTTATTGTGAATGTAGTGAAATGCGTGTGCTTCTAGTTCTGACAGTGCAGCAATATCTAACAAGTAATCTAACAAATTCACAACAACTATCTAATACACACAACTCAAAATAAGGGATGGACTAATATGTTCATATAAATATATGGATGAGCAATGACCGATCGGCATCGGCAAGATGCAATAGATGGTATAAAGTATACACACGTGATGAGTAATGCAAGATATGTAAACATCATTATTAAAGTGGCATTAATAAAGTGACTTGTGATCCATTGTTAGAGTGGCCAATGATTTCAAGTCTGTATGTAGGCAGCAGCCTCTCTGTGTTAGTGATGGCTGTTTAACAGTCTGATGGCCTTGAGATAGAAGCTGTTTTTCAATCTCTCGGTCCCAGCTTTGATGCACCTGTATTGACCTTGCCTTCTGGATGGTAGCGGGGTGAACAGGCAGTGGCTTAGGTGGTTGTTGTCATTGATTATCTTTTTGACCTTCCTGTGACATCGGGTGCTGTTTGAGGCCTGGAGGGCATAGTTGTTTGCCCGCGGTGATGCGTTGTGCAGACTGCACCACCCTCTGGAGAGCCCTGCGGTTGTGGGCGGTGCAATTGCCCGACAGGATCCTCTCAATTGTGCATCTGTAAAAGTTTGTGAGGGTTTTAGGTGACAAGCAACATTTCTTCTGCCTCCTGAGGTTGAAGAGGCAATATTGCGCCTTCTTCACCACACTGTCTGTGTGGGTGGACTATTTCAGTTTATCTGTGATGTGTACGCTGAGGAACTTAAAACTTTCCACCTTCTCCACTGCTGTCACGTCGATGTGGATAGGGGGGTGCTCCCTCTGCTGTTTCCAGAAGTCCACGATCATCTCCTTTGTTTTGTTGACGTTGAGGGAGAGGTTGTTTCTTGACAGCACACTCCGAGTGCCCTCACCTCCTCCCTATAGGCTGTGTATGTCGTTGTTGGTGATCAAGGCTACTACTGCTGTGTCGTCTGCAAACTTGATGATGGAGTTGGAGGTGTGCATGCCCATGCAGTCATGGGTGAACATGGAGTACAGGAGGGGGTTGAGCAAGCACCCTTGTGGGGCTCCAGTGTTGAGGATCAGCTAAGTGGAGATGTTGTTTCCTACCTTCACCACCTGGGGGCGGCCCGTCAGGAAGTCCAGGAACCAATTGCACAGGGCGGGGTTGAGACCAAGGGCCTCAAGATTAATGATAAGCTTGGAGTGTACTATGGTGTTGAATGCTGAGCTGTAGTCAATGTACAGCATTCTTACGTAGGTGTTCCTCTTGTCCAAATGGGATTGTGCAGTGTGATGGCGATTGCATCATCTATGGACATATTGGGGCGGTATGCAAATTGCAGTGGGTCTAGGGTGACAGGTAAGGTGATATGACTATTCTCTCAAAAAACTTAATGATGACAGAAGTGAGTGCTACCCGGCGATAGTCACTCTGTTCAGTTAGCTTTGCCTTCTTGGATACAGGAACAACGGTGGCCATCTTGAAGGATGTGGGGACAGCAGACTGGGGTAGGGAGAGATTGAATGGCACTGTGTTTTCATCAAGGCGGGTCAAAGAAGGTGTTTAGTCTGTCTGGAAGCAAGACGTCAGTGTCCGTGACATGGTTGGTTTTCCTTTTTGTAGTCCGTGATTGTCTGTAGACAATGCCTCAAACATCTCGTGTCTGAGCCATTGAATTGCAAATCCACTTTGTCCCTACTCTGACATTTCGCTTGTTTGATTGACTTGCGGAGGGAATAATTACACTGTGTGTATTCGGCCATATTCCCTGTCTTTCCATGGTTAAATATGATGGTTCGTGCTTTCAGTTTTGTGTGAATGCCGCCATCTTTCCACTGTTTCTGGTTAGGGTAGATTTTAATAGTCACAGTGGGTACAACTACTCCTATGCACTCACTCACCAAATCAGCGTATAAATCTATATTCTTCTCTGAGGCTACACAGAACATGTCCCAGTCCGCGTGATCAAAACAATCTTGAAGCGTGGATTCCGATTGTTCAGACCAGTGTTGAATGGTCCTTGTCACGGGTACATCCTGTTTGAGTTTCTGCCTATAGGTAGGGAGAAACAAAATGGAGTCGTGGTCAGATTTGCCAAACGGAGGGTGCGGGAGGGTCTTGTATGCATTGCGGAAGTTAGAGTAGCAGTGATCCAGTGTTTTGCCAGCTACAATCAATATCCTGATAGAATTTAGGTAGCCTTTTTCTCAAATTGACTTTGATAAAATCCCCAGCCACATTAAATGCTGCCTCCGGATATATGGATTCCAGTTTGCGTAGAGTCCAGTGGAGTTCCTTGAGGGCCGTCGTGGTATCGGCTTGAGGGGGGATATACACAGCTGTGACAATATCCGACGAGAATTCTCTTGGGAGATAATATGGACGGCATTTGTTTGTGATGAATTCTAGGTCAGGTGAACAGAAGGACTTGAGTTACTGTATGTTGTTACAATTACACCAAGAGCCGTTAATCATGAAACATACATCCCCACCCTTCTTATTCCCGGAGAGATGTTTATTCCTGTCAGTGCGATGCACAAAGAATCCCGGTGGCTGTACCGACTCTGACAGCATGTCCCCAGAGAGCCATGTTTCCGTGAAACAGAGTATGTTACAATCCCGGATGTCTTTGTGGAAAGCCACCATAGCACTAATTCTGTCTACCTTGTTATCAAGAGACTGGACATTAGAGAGGAAAATACTTGGAAGCAGTGGGTGGTGTGTTCGAAGTCTGACCAGAAGGCCGCTCCATCTACCTCTCCTGCGGCGACGTTGTTTTGGGTCAGGCTCTGGAATCAGTCTGAATGCCTTGGGTGGTTCGAACAAAGGATCCGCTTCGGGAAAGTCGTATTCCTGGTCGTAGTGCTAGAAAGTTGACGTCGCTCTGATATCAAATAGTTCTTCCTGGCTCTATGTAATAACACCTAAAATTTTCTGCGCTAACAATGTAAGAAATAATATATAAAAAAACTAAATACTGCAAGGACTAGATGTGAGGCGACCCTCTCTGTCGGTGCCATTTCAGTTGTACTCCCACCTGGAGTACAACTGTGTGACTGTTGTCTTCCCAGTGATTACGAAGTTTGCCTCTACCTCCACGTGGTGTCATGTTTCTGATGAGGACACGGTCACCTGGTTGAAACAATAAGGTTCTGACTTTGCTGTCGTAGTTCTTTTTAGCCCTGTCAGCTTTATAGAACAGCTTTATAGAAATTTTTGCAATTGTCAAAAAAAAAAAAAAATACATTATAAGTATTCAGACCCTTTGCTATGAGACTCAAAATGTAGCTCAGGTGAATCCTGTTTCCATTGATCATCCTTGAGATGTTTCTACAACTTGATTGGAGTCCACCTGTGGTAAATTCAATTGATTGGACATGATTTGTAAAGGCACACACATGTCTATATAAGTTCCCACAGGTGACAGTGCATGTCAGAGCAAAAACCAATCCATGAGGTCGAAGGAATTGTCAATAGAGCTCCAAGACAGGATTTTGTCGAGGCACAGATCTGGAGAAGAATACAAAAACATTTCTGCAGCATTGAAGGTCCCCAAGAATACAGTGGCCTCCATCAGATAAAGATGGCGCCGAAGAACATGGCTGCCGAGTTACATTCTGAAAACCAATTGTGCTATTTTGTTCGTTTTTTTGCGTTTTGTGTAACTTATTTTTTTACTTATTTTGTACATGATGTTGCTGCTACCGTCTCTTATGATTGAAAATAACTTTTGCGCATCAGAACAGAGATTACTCACCGTGGACTGGAAGGAACTTTTTCCTTTAACGAGTCTGGCGAGAAGGATATACTGCTTTCACTGGAACAAGCCCAGATCCCAGTCATTTGCTTGAAGAAAAGATTCAGGAAAAGGGGCCGCAGATCGGGCTGCCTTCTGAGAATCCATAGGCGAGAAAGTAAAATCCCACTGCCATCTGTTCTTCTTGCTAACGTGCAATCATTGGAAAATAAAATTGATGACCTACGATTAAGATTATCCTACCAACGGGACATTAAAAACTGTAATAGCTTATGTTTCACCGAGATATGGCTGAGTGACGATACGGATTATATAGAGCTGGTGGGATTTTCCATGCACCAGCAGAACAGAGAAGCTACGTCTGGTAAAACAAGGGGCGAGGGTGTGTGTCTAATTGTCAATAATAGCTGGTGCGCTTTAATAATGTCTAATATTAAAGAAGTCTCAAGGTATTGCTCGCATGAGGTAGAGTACCTTATGATAAGCTGTAGACCACACTATCTACCAAGAGAGTTCTCATCTATATTATTCGTAGCTGTCTATTTACCACCACAGAACGAAGCTGGCACTAAGACCACTCTCAACCAACTCTGTGAGGCCATAAGCAAAGAAGAAAATGCTCACCCAGAAGTGGCGCTCCTAGTGGCTGAGGAGTTTAATGCGGGCAAACTTAAATCAGTTTGACCAACTTTTTACCAGCATGTCACATGTGCAACCAGAGGGGGGGAAAAAATCCTAGACCACCTTTACTCCACACACAGAGATGCATACACAGCTCTCCCCCGCCCTCAGTTTGGCAAATCTGACCATAATTTCCTCCTCTTGATTCCTGCTTACAAGCTAAAATTAAAGCAGGAAGCACCAGTGACTAGATCAATAAAAAAGTGGTCAGATGAAGCAGATGCTAAGCTACAGGACTGTTTCGCTAGCACAGACTGGAATATGTTCCGGGATTCCTCCAATAGCATTGAGAAGTACACCACATCTGTCATTGGCTTCATCAATAAGTGCATCGATGACGTCGTCCCCACAGTGACCGTAAGTACATACCACAACCAGAAGCCATGTGTTACAGGCAGCATCCACACTGAACAAACAGCTAGACCTGCCACTTTCAAAGAGTGGGACTCTAACCCTGAAGCTTATAAGTACTCCCGCTATGCCCTCCGATGAACGATCAAACAGGCGAAGCGTCAATACAGGACTAAGATCGAGTCATACCACACCGGTTCTGATGCTTGTCGGATGTGGAAGGGCCTGCAAACCATTACAGAATACAAAGGAAAGCACAGCCAAGAGCTGCCCAGTGACACAAGCCTATCGGACGAGATAAACTACTTCTATGCTCGCTTCGAGGCAAATAACACTGAAACATGCATGAGAGCACCAGCTGTACCGGAAGAATGTGTGATCACGCTCTCCTCAGCCGATGTGAGTAAGACCTTTAGACAGGTCAACATTCACAAGGCCGCAAGGCCAGAC
Organism: Salvelinus fontinalis; assembly: GCF_029448725.1. Lineage (NCBI taxonomy): Eukaryota > Metazoa > Chordata > Actinopteri > Salmoniformes > Salmonidae > Salvelinus > Salvelinus fontinalis. Next base: position 9,905,725 of record NC_074690.1, read on the forward strand.
AGATTACCAGGACATGTACTGCGAGCATGCGCTGACCAAAGCTCATCAATAAGCTAAGGATCCTGGGACTAAACACCTCCCTCTGCAACTGGATCCTGGACTTCCTGACGGGCCGCCCTCAGGTGGTAACGGTAGGTAACAGCACATCCGCCACGCTGATCCTCAACACAGGGGCACCTCAGGGGTGCGTGCTCAGCCCCCTCCTGTACTCCCTGTTCAATCATGACTGCACGGCCAGGCACGACTCCAACACTATCATTAATTTTCCAATGACTTAACAGTGGTAGGCCTGATCACCGACAACAACAAGACAGCCTATAGGGAGGAGGTCAGAGACCTGGCCGTGTGGTGCCAGGACAACAACCTCTCCCATAACGTGATCAAGACAAAGGAGATAATTGTGGACTACAGGAAAAAGAGGACCAAGCACGCACCCCATTCTCATCAACAGGGCTGCAGTGGAGCAGGTCGAGATCTTCAAGTTCCTTGGTGTCCGCATCATCAACAAACTAACATGATCCAAACACCCCATGACAGTCGTGAACCGGGCACAACAAAACCTATTCTCCCTCAGGAGACTGAAAAGATTTGGCATGGGTCCCCAGATCTTCAAAAGGTTCTACATCTGCACCATCTAGAGCTTCCTGATCGGATGCATCACCGCCTGGTATGGCAACAGCTCGGCATCTGACCGTAAGGCGCTACAGAGGGTAGTGCGTACATACGGCCCAGTACATCAATGGGGCCAAGCTTCCTGCCTTCCAGGACCTATAAAATAGGCAGTGTCAGAGGAAAGCCCATAAAATTGTCAGAGAGTGCAGTCACCCAAGTTATGGACTGTTTTCTCTACTACTGCACGGCAAGCGGTACCGGAGCGCCAAGTCTAGGACCAAAAGGCTCCTCAACAGCTTCTACCCGGAAACCATAAGACTGCTTAACAATTTTAAAATTGCCACCAGACTATTTACATTGACCCCCCCCCCCCCCATCCCTTTTGTACACTGCTGCTACTCGTTGTTTAATATATATGCATGGTCACTTCACCCCTACCTGCATGTACAAATTCCCTCAACTAACCTGAAACCCCGCACATTGACCGGTACCCCCTGTATATAGCCTCGTTATTGTTATTTTAATGTGTTACCTTTTTTTTTTTTCTTTCGCCTTTTTGGTAAATATTTTCTTAACTCTTCTTGAACAGCACTGTTGGTTAACCTTTCACGAGCCTCTACCCCGGGTCCGGGAGCACCCCCCACCCCCCCCACACTGATTAGCATCGCTAGCATAGCGTCACAATTAAATAGTAGCATCTAAATATCATTAAATCACAAGTCCAAGACACCTAATGAAAGATACAGATCCTGTGAATAAAGCCACCATTTCAGATTTTTAGAATGTTTTACAGGGAAGACACAATATGTAAATCTATTAGCTAAACACGTTAGCAAAAATCACCATTTTTCTTTGTCCACCATTTTCTCTCAACACCAGTAGCTATCACCAATTTGGCTAAACTAAGATATTGATAGCCACTAACCAAGAAAAAAACTCATCAGATGACAGTCTGATAACATATTTATGGTATAGGATAGGTTTTGTTAGAAAAATGTGCATATTTCAGGTAGAAATCATAGTTTACAATTGCACCCACCGTCACAACTAGACTATTTATTTATTTATTTTATTTTACCGTTATTTTACCAGGTAAGTTGACTGAGAACACGTTCTCATTTGCAGCAACGACCTGGGGAATAGTTACAGGGGAGAGGAGGGGGATGAATGAGCCAATTGTAAACTGGGGATTATTAGGTGACCATGATGGTTTGAGGGCCAGATTGGGAATTTAGCCAGGACACCGGGGTTAACACCCCTACTCTTACGATAAGTGCCATGGGATCTTTAATGACCTCAGAGAGTCAGGACACCCGTTTAACGTCCCATCCGAAAGACGGCATGAAATAACCCAAAAAGTTTTGAGCAAATCAAAATATTTTTTATATTTGAGATATTTCAAAGTAGCCACCCTTTGCCTTGATAACAGCTTTGCACACTCTTGGCATTCTCTCAACCAGCTTCACCTGGAATACTTTTCCAACAGTCTTGAAGGAGTTCCACATATGCTGAGTACTTGTTGGCTGCTTTTCCTTCACTCTGCGGTCTGACTCATTCCAAACCATCTCAATTTGGTTGAGGTCGGGGGATTGTGGAGGCCAGGTCATCTGATGCAGCGCTTCATCACTCTTCTTCTTGGTCAAATAGCCCTTACACAGCCTGGAGGTGTGTTGGGTCATTGTCCTGTTGAAAAACAAATGATAGTCCTGCTAAGCCCAAACCAGATGGGATGGCGTATCGCTGCAGAATGCTGTAATAGCCATGCTGGTTAAGTGTGCCTTGATTTCTAAACAAATCACAGACAGTGTAACCAGCAAAGCACCCCCACATCATAACACCTCCTCCTCCATGCTTTACTGTGGGAAATACACATGCGGAGATCATCTCACAAAAACACTGCGGTTGGAATCAAAAATCTCCAATTTGGACAATTTGGACAAATTTCCACCAGTCTAATGTCCATTGCTCGTGTTTATTGTCCCAAGCAAGTCTATTCTTCTTATTGGTGTCCTTTAGTTTGTTTGCAGCATTTTGACCATGAAGGCCAGATTCATGCAGTCTCCTCTGAACAGTTGATGTTGAGATGTGTCTGTTACTTGAACTCTGTGAAGCATTGTATCCTCTGCAGTAGAGGTAGCTTTGGGTCTTCCATTCCTGTGGCGGTCCTCATGAGAGCCAGTTTCATCATAGCGCTTGATGGTTTTTGCGACTGCACTTGAAGAAACTTTCAAAGTTCTTGACATTTTCCGTATTGACTGACCTTCATGTCTTAAAGTAATGATGGACTGCTGTTTCTCTTGGCTTGTTTGAGCTGTTCTTGCCATAATATGGACTTGGTCTTTTACCAAATAGGGCTATCTTCTGTATACCACCCCTATCTTGTTACAACACAACTGATTGACTGCAGTCAACTGATTGACTCTTGCATTAAGAAGGAAAGAAATTCCACAAATTAACTTTTAAGAAGGCACACCTGTTAATTGAAATGAATTCCAGGTGACTACCACATGAATGCTGGTTGAGAGAATGCCAAGAGTGTGCAAAGCTGTCATCAAGGCAAAGGGTGGGTAGAATCTCATATGTAAAATATATTTTGATTTGTTTAATGCTTTTGTGGTTACTACATGATTCCATATGTGTTATGTCCTACTTTTCTACAATGTAGAAAATAGTAAAAATAAAGAAAAACCCTTGAATGAGTAGGTGTTCTAAAACTTTTGCCCGGTTGTGCATATATATTTTTTACTTCTAAAAAACTGTTTTTGTTTTGTCATTATGGGGTACTGTGTGTAGATTGATGAGGGGGGGGGACTATTTATTCAATTAAAGAATAAGGTTGTAACGTAACAGAATGTGAAAAAAGTTGATGTGTCTGAATACTTTCCGAATCCCCTGTATACGCATACAGCAGCTTGTTCAGTTACTCCTTCTAGTTTGTTTTCTGTCTGTCTGTGAGTGTCTTGAGCATCTGTATTAATGTTCTATTAAAGCGCTCAACCTCTCCATTCCTCTGCGGATGGTGGGCAGTTGTCCTGTTGCTGCTTATACATAGTCGAGAGCAGGATATGTTGGAGCCTTGTTGTGCGTCGACGGCCAGTGCAGTTGCTTCAAATGAGTCCGATGTCAACTCATCTGAACATTTTCTCATCAGTATTACCATGTCTATTGGCATTCTGGACAAACTGTTTGCATCAACGTTCTCTTTGCATGAACGACATCTGATAGTGAAATGGAAATTGGCGAGTTCTGCAATCCATCTGCACCCTGTTGCGTTCAGCTTGGCAATCGACAAGACGTAGGTAAGGGATTGTTGTCACTGTACACTGTGAAGGTCAATGCATACTGTAGTAAAAGTAGTTGCGGAACTTTACTGTGATTGACCAGTACAGGACTAGAACCTTGAGTGGAGACTGTAGTTTTTCTCTGGTGCATTTAAGGTCCGAGACGCACAGGCCATCACACACAGTTATCCATCTTGTTTTTGATACAGCACAGCTCCTAAACCTTTGTTTTATGTGTCTGTGTGAGGGATAAACTGCTCTGAGAAGTCTGGGATACCGAGTACAAGAGGCTGTACTAAATGGTCTATCAGCCGCTCCATTATCTGTTGATGCTTATCAGCCTACGTGATTGATTTGTGAGAGGGCACTCCCTCATGTTTTCCCCTGTGTCTGCCATTTCTTTGCTTTGTTGTGTGTTCCTGTAACTTCTTCACGGGGCCCTGTGAGCAGGTCGTTGAGCGGGCTAGCAATGTGTGAGAAATCTTTCATGTATTGCCTATAGTAGCTTAGCAACCCAATGATTTCTCTGAGCTCTCCTACTGTACTTGGTCTTTTGTCCTTCAGAGCTCTGACTGCTGCAGTATCAGCTGGATCGATTTTCCTTCCCTCAGCAGACACTATTCTCCCTAAATAGCGGACCTCCGCTTCGAATATCTCACACTTGCTGGGCTTCATCTTTTTCCCATATTCTCTTAGTCTCTGTAGTACTTTTCTAAAATAGTTGACATGGATCTCAAAGTTCTTGCTGAAGACGAGGGTGTTCTCCAGATATGGGACACAGATCTCATCTCTCAAGCCATCCAAACATTCCTCCATACAGTGCTGGAAGGCTGCGGGTGCATTCATGAGTCCATACGGAAACCAAACCCACTCATACAGGCTCAATGGGGTCACGAAGGCTGCTTTCCTTTGCCATGGACCCCTAGTGATATGCTTGTCCCTGATCCAAGGGTGAAAACCAGGAATTTTCTCCAAGGCTGTCCATGATATCCTGTACTCTGGGTATTGGCTGGCGGTCAGGGTGAGTCTTCCTGGTCAGCTCTCTGTAGTCTATGCACAGTCGTAAACTGCCGTCCCTTTTCCTTACACATACGACTGGAGAAAAGTAAGGAGAGCTGGACTTTTCCACCCAGCCCTGTGCTATCAGGTCATGCACGTAGACTTTCATCTCTTTGTATCATGGTGGGTTTGTGCAACAAGATCACTGTCTTTTAATGAAATGCTCAGATTCAGATGCTCAATGCAGCCAATGTCTGATCTGGAAAATGAGCTTGATTCCTCTCTCAACAGTTGGTGAATGAATTGTTGCTGCTGTGTGTTGAGGTGGCTCAGATCAACAGGAGGATCCTATAAGTCTTCAGTATTTTCACTCTGTCTGAACTCTATTGACAGCAACAAGGGGGGGGGGGGATTGATGGCAGGACACACTGACTTTATTTCCTGCACAGTGCCAATTACAGTTCACCCTGTTAACATGATGTCATGGTCTGTGATGTTCTGAACATCAATGATGAAATGTGGTGGCAGGATACATTGGTGGCAGGATGGCATGTGGAGAGGCATCTTTTCTCAGCTTTACTAGAGTCGCATAGAACTAAAGCCCATCAGGCTCAAAGATCAGTGTGGTGTCCGGTGCGTTTAGGTATGTTGATCTTCTCTTTTGTAGTTTTCACCAGGTGCTCGTATGACTGTTCAGCAGTCACTAGCTCTATGAAAGCCTGGACATAGTTTTTCTTTAGGCTAGGAAAGGCCATTCTCACTGTCTCATTTAACTGCTCTGTGCATGTGCCTCCTGGCTGTACATTGTTGTTGACGATTTGCTCAATCACATTAATGCCAATAATTGGATGAGATAGCCCTTCATCTCAAGCACTGGGATGACTAGTTATTTAATGTAAGTTGCCTCTGAGGCCAGTTTGAAAGTCACTTCTATCCAACCTACATAAGGCATGTTCATTAAATTGGCAGCTACTACAGTATCCGTAGTGAGTTAGGTGAGTCAATTATATCTGCAACATTTTTCAGCCTAACACCAGGTAAGTTTTCATCTTTCCACAGTTCATCAATGATACACACCGTAGAGCCAGTGTCCCACAAGGCTTGAGTTCTCCGACCCTGTAGACAGTATTCAACAAAGCACTGTTTTCCTACTAAGGCAGTTACAGTAGAAGGCTGGTTTACCTCAGCAGAAGTCTTCTTTGTTACATTCGTCTTCAGGACGGTCTTCAGGAAGAGCACTGTTTCAGTCCATGGCCCTTTTGTCTCATTCAACAGGTTGTACAGCGTTGGGACGTGTCTGTGTGAATGGTTACTCCCTGTCCCACGGGGACAACCTGTCATCGTTTAAAGGAACCTCTCTCATTGGCCTTGTTCATCTGAACCAGCAGCCTGCCAGAAAGTAGTCGCTGCTCCCACATCTGTAGCAGTGCTGGCAGCACTCCTCTGATCCGCTGTGTTGACAGTGGAAGCAGCTTCTCATACGGGCACGGTTTGCGGGTGCACTGTATCGCTGTGGTGCATATCTCTGCTGGAACTGGGCTACTTCTCTCACCTGTGGTTCAAATTGCTGTTGATGGCCCTGGATGGTTTCTCTCATCCATCCTAGGCCACAAGCTGGCCAGTGCTGCTGCGGTGGGACTTGTGCTTGATAATGCGTTGTCATGTTATCCTGTTCTTTGCTTGGCGATATTGCTGCGGTGTAAACACAGGTTGTTGAATGGATTCTCTGATTTGTGAGGCTTCAGCACTCAAGATCTTTAACACCATCATGTCAGACCTCAGTTCTTTTAGCTATGACACCAGTTCAGGGGGAAGTATTGTTGTATTCTGTTAGGGCGGTCATTTATTTTCAACAAGGGCCTCATCAGTCTGAGCTGATTGGACAGTGCCGGGCCAATGTGGCATAGCCATTTTTCTTTTGTTCTGTTTCTCTGTCTCGCTAGCACATGCAGCATTCAGTTTCTCTAGGAACAGCTCATCTGTAGTTTTTGTGTCTAAGAGTTATGGCTGCATGTACGTTCTTGTGTTGTCATTTGGTAGACCAGTCAGGACAGTATGCATGAACATGCTTTGGACCAGTGCTGGGTCATACTTAAGACCAGACTCTGCTTCCTGTGAGGCAAACAGGATGTTCTGTCTCAGATCTAAGGAACGGATTAGGATGTTTTGTGGGGTCTCTTTGCTTCTCTATATTTCTGATGTGAGTTGGCTTCACAGTTCTGTTGCACCCTTCTCTTGGTAGTGAGACTGCAGTATTCTCCTCAGTGTGTGTAGAGTCAACTCTGACTTCTTCCAGATAGTTCCACATTTGCAGCCCAGATGCAATAGCTCTTACCACTGCATTCACTATTTCTATCTCTGGATACCATTTATTCAGGTTGTTTTTTCAATTTGGTGAGCAAGGCTGGAGAACGTGAGTCTGTCTTTTTGGCCTGGTTCACCTATTTGACCTGTTGTCTTGAACTCTTTGTGCCTTACAAAGAGTGCATTTGCACTGTGTTTTGAGGAGGGGGCGTGGCCTGGTTTGTGTCAGTGTCGTTTCCATTTTTGTTAACAAGCTCCTGCATCTCACTTTCCTTTTGATTTAGTGAAAGATTTAATACCTGTAGCTCTGTTTGTAGTTTTTCGTTTTCTTCATTTTTATTAGCTTTGCCCGTTGAACTGAGCTCCTGCATCTCATTTATCATGTCTATAAGGTTCAACAGTTCATACGTACCATCATCCTCTAGGTCTTTCACTTCTTCCCGTTCAAGATATTGTGAAACATGTGAAACAAGTGTCATGCGCATTTTGCCAGTTAGATTCTCTTTGTTTGGTCTTGATAAGTTATTTCAATGACATTGTCTTTCGTCAGTTTATACAATGCTCATTTCACTTCTATTTGCATTTCCTCTAATGCTGGTTCTATTTGAGACTATTTTACTAGCAAAAAAGTTGACAACACTTTTAATGAAGGTTATCTTTTACTTAATGGACCTTGCTGCTCCCTGATGCTCCCTGATGTTCACTCTGACCTCAGTTTGCATGCACTCCTTTTTCAGTGTCTGTGAAACTGCCACTATAGTCGTCAGTCACACTCCTGTCACACGCCGCCTGTCATCTGCCCGAGTTGATTTTGATGAATGATGTCGGTTAAGGGTCTTCCTATCTCGTGTAGATGATCTTATGTGCATTTTAGCAAAGCCTCCAAAGTGTTATACTCCTGAAAGGCGGAAATATATAAATAAATCACACAGAGATTCGATTCATTACAAGTCACTTGTAATGAGTGACACGGGAAGCCCCATGCGCCTCTATAGGAATTCCTAGGTATAACCAATCATACTCAGATCAGACATCAATAGAGAACAGAGATCGCATAATCAATAGCGTATTACTTACTGGTACACATTATGATTCTGTATTATTATTTAGTTATTAGGCACATTCAATTCTATCACAAAAGCATTCTCGGTTGAATGATCCATCTTGAAGCCAGAATAGTTAGGGTCAAGAAGATCGTTCTGAGAAAGATAACGACAGAGTTCATCAGAGACAGCACGCTCAAATGTTCTGTAAAGAAAAGAAAGAACATATACAGGTCTATATTTGTTGAAGTCAGATGAGTTGAGTGTTGGTTTCTTGAGGAGGAGAGCAGCTCAGGCCATTTTGACTTGTCAGGTATGAGATGATGAGGGAAGTGAGGAATGGGAGAAGGTCTCCAGAGGGGGTCTAATAATACAGGCAAGCTTTCAGTTCGCACTTAACTGTAGGCTGTTTATGAATTGACAAGTTACATAGGAAAGAGAGTATTATGGATCAAAAGAGGACTGGAATGCTCATGTGTATTGTACTGTTGTGTCTTTGGCATCATTAAAAGTGAAGACTGTTATTTTATCTAATTCTCTGTAATTATTATTACGTGATTAAACTAATCATGTAAATGTAATTAACTAGGAAGTCCGAGCACCACAGAAAGTCTTCAAATTACAAAGTTATAATTTTCCGAATATAACTCTTCAGATATTTTAACATCTGATCAATTAGTCTTCTATTGATGAATTATTCTTGACCTCACGTCAGTCTCATTCCAAACATCGTAAATTGTTGGTTATCTGCACGAACCCAGCCATAACAATGAATCATCCATACACCAATTGGCTTAATCATTTATTTACTAACTAACTAAATAATCACAGAAATGCATAAACAAACAAACAGTAGATATGTTACTAACAATGAAGGGAAGATTCCTTAGTGGGCTAAACAGCTTGGTGAATATGACGGCTTGGTGGACAAATGGAAGGGGGTGTGGATTGAGAAAGAGCGGGAAAGACAAAATGGATTCATTACACAGTCTATAATTGTATACATTGAAATGCTAATCCTTCGCACATGAACAGCCGCTCATTCAGGAATAATTGCAAGTACATATTTATGGTGTATGTATTGTTGTCTTCTCTGTTGGAATCCGGTCCGTCTGCTGGAGAGTTCATCTGAGTCTCTCGATCTCTTTTTGTTTCCCTGAAGATCAAAGTATTTTGTGGTTAGAATGGATACTTCAGAGTACCATTCAGAAATGTTCTCATAGAATAGATGTTTTGGCGGTTGTCGGTATTCTCGTCCCAGGTTTACATAATTTCTAGCTGCAGACTAGTAATTAGTATCTAAGATTTGCTCTTATTCTGTAGGGGTCAATAGTCTCAGAGTTGAACCATTTCCAGCCGTGTAGCCTATGCTCCACGTGGTATGGTTAGGAATTCAACAACCATTGCAACAGCTTACACAGAATTTTTGTGGTCTAAAGAGGATTTCCTCAGGAGGGGTTTTATTCGTAACAATTGGAAAGGGCTGTTCCATGACACCAGATATTGTCTGTGCTCACGGGGGCGGGCCAATGACTTAGTTAAACTTGAAAGGGAATACAATTCTCTCAGATTGAAGGTTTAACATCACATTACATAATTTCACCAATAGTTTCATCTTTACTCATTTCATTTTTCAGACAATCTAATCAAATCAAATGTATTTATATAGCCCTTCTTACATCAGCTGATATCTCAAAGTGCTGTACAGAAACCCAGCCTAAAACCCCAAACAGCAAGCAATGCAGGTGTAGTGAGCACGGTGGCTAGGAAAAACTCCCTAGAAAGGCCAAAACCTAGGAAGAAACCTAGAGAGGAACCAGGCTATGAGGTGTGGCCAGTCCTCTTCTGGTTGTGCCGGGTGAAGATTATAACAGAACATGGCCAAGATGTTCAAATGTTCAAATGTTCATAAATGACCAGCATGGTCAAATAATAATAATCACAGTAGTTGTCGAGGGTGCAGCAAGTCAGCACCTCAGGAGTAAATGTCAGTTGGCTTTTCATAGCCGATCATGAAGAGTATCTCTACCGCTCCTGCTGTCTCTAGAGAGTTGAAAACAGCAGGTCTGGGACAGGTAGCACGTCCGGTGAACAGGTCAGGGTTCCATAGCCGTAGGCAGAACAGTTGAAACTGGAGCAGCAGCCCGGCCAGGTGGACTGGGGGCAGCAAGGAGTCATCATGCCCGGTAGTCATGAGGCATGGTCCTAGGGCTCAGGTCCTCAGAGAGAGAGAAAGAAAGAGAGAATTAGAGAGAGCATACTTAAATTCACACGGGACACCGGATAAGACAGGAGAAGTACTCCAGATATAAGAAACTGACCCTAGCTCCCGGACACATGAACTACTGCAGCATAAATACTGGAGGCTGAGACAGGAGCGGTCAGGAGACACTGTGGCCCCATCCGAAGATACCCCCGGACAGGGCCAAATAGGAAGGATATAACCCCACCCACTTTGCCAAAGCACAGCCCCCGCACCACTAGAGGGATATCTTCAACCACCAACTTATAATCCTGAGACAAGGCCGAGTATAGCCAACAAAGATCTCCAACACAGCACAAACCAAGGGGGGGCGCCAACCCAGACAGAAAGATCACGTCAGTAACTCAACCCACTCAAGTGACGCACCCCTCCCAGGGACGGCATGAAAGAGCACCAGTAAGCCAGTGACTTAGCCCCTGTAATAGGGTTAGAGGCAGAGAATCCCAGTGGAGAGAGGGGAACCGTCCAGGCAGAGGCAGCAAGGGCGGTTTGTTGCTCCAGAGCCTTTCTGTTCACCTCCACACTCCTGGGCCAGACTACACTCAATCATATGACCCACTGAAGAGATAAGTCTTCAGTAAAGACTTAAAGCTTGAGACCGAGTCTGCGTCTCTCACATGGGTAGGCAGACCATTCCCCATAAAAATGGAGCTCTATAGGAGAAAGCCCTGCCTCCAGCTGTTTGCTTAGAAATTCTAGGGACAATTAGGAGGCCTGCGTCTTGTGACCGTAGCGTACGTGTAGGTATGTACGGCAGGACCAAATCGGAAAGATAGGTAGGAGCAAGCCCATGTAATGCTTTGTAGTTTAGCAGTAAAACTTTGAAATCAGCCCTTGCCTTAACAGGAAGCCAATGTAGGGAGGCTAGCACTGGAGTAATATGATCAAATTTTGGGGTTCTAGTCAGGATTCTAGCAGCCATATTTAGCACTAACTGAAGTTTATTTGGTGCTTTATCCAGGTAGCCGGAAAGTAGAGCATTGCAGTAGTCTAACCTAGAAGTAACAAAAGCATGGATTAATTTTTCTGCAACATTTTGGACAGAAAGTTTAAGATTTTTGCAATGTTACGTAGATGGAAAAAAGCTATCCTTGAAACAGTCCTGATATGTTCGTCAAAAGAGAGATCAGGGTCCAGAGTAATGCAAAGGTCCTTCACAGTTTTATTTGAGACGACTTTACAACCATCAAGATTAATTGTCAGATTCAACAGAAGATCTCTCTGTTTCTTGGGACCTAGAACAAGCATCTCTGTTTTGTCCGAGTTTAAAAGTAGAAAGTTTGCAGCCATCCACTTCCTTATGTCTGAAACAGAGGCTTCTAGCGAGGGCAATTTTGGGGCTTCACCATGTTTCATTGAAATGTACAGCTGTGTGTCATCCGCAAAGCAGTGAAAGTTAACATTATGTTTTCGAATGACACACCCAAGAGGTAAAATATATATTGAAAACAATAGTGGTCCTAAAACTGAACCTTGAGGAACACCGACATTTACAGTTGATTTGACAGAGGACAAATCATTCACAGAGACAAACTGATATCTTTCCGACAGATAAGATCTAAACCAGGCCAGAACTTGTGCGTGTAGACCAATTTGGGTTTCCAATCTCTCCAAAAGAATGTGGTGATCCATGGTATCAAAGGCAGCACTAAGGTCTAGGAGCACGAGGACAGATGCAGAGCCTCGGTCTGACGCCATTAAAAGGTAATTTACCACCTTCACAAGAGCAGTCTCGGTGCTATGATGGGGTCTAAAACCACCAGACTGAAGCATTTCGTATACATTGTTTGTCTTCAGGAAGGCAGTGAGTTGCTGCGCAACAGCTTTTTCAAAAATGTTTGAGAGGAATGGAAGATTCGACATAGGCCGATAGTTTTTTATATTTTCTGGGTCAAGGTTTGGCTTTTTCAAGAGAGGCTTTATTACTGCCACTTTTAGTGAGTTTGGTACACATCCGGTGAATAGAGAGCCGTTTATTATGTTCAACATAGGAGCGCCAAGCACAGGAAGCAGCTCTTTCAGTAGTTTAGTTGGAATAGGGTCCAGTATGCAGCTTGAAGGTTTAGAGGCCATGATTATTTTCATCATTGTGTCAAGAGATATAGTGCTAAAACACTTAAGTGTCTCTCTTGATCCTAGGCCCTGGCAGAGTTGTGCAGACAACTGAGCTTTGGAAGAATACGCAGATTTAAAGAGGAGTCCGTAATTTGCTTTCTAATGATCATGATCTTTTCCTCAAAGAAGTTCATGAATTTATTACCGCTGAAGTGAAAGCCATCCTTACTTGGGGAATGCTGCAATCTTTTAGTAATGAATTCAGTGATGAGTCTAAAAACTGTCTCCTGTGATACAACGAAGGGCGCTATGACAAACCTCATCCAAGGGTTTAAGAGAAGAGGCAGCTGCACTTTGACAAATAGTATTACCATAATCAAGAACACGTAGAAAGGTTGACTGCACAATCTGCTTCCTGCTGACAAGAGAGACAAAATCTGTTTCTGTAATAAAAAGCTCACTTTAAATCTTAGTTTCTTAAAACTTCTTCAGGGCAGGGGGCAGCATTTTCACTTTTGGATAAATAGCATGCCAAAATTCAACTGCCTGCTACTCATCCCCAGAATATAAGATATGCATATTATTAGTAGATTTGGATAGACACCACTCTGAAGTTTCTAAAACCATTTGAATCATGTCTGTGAGAATAACAGAACTTATGTAGCAGGCAAAACCCCGAGGACAAACCATTCAGAATGGTTTATTTTTTTGAGGTTACTGTCTTTTCAATGAGGTTTTATTGAGACACCAGATTTCTAAGGGACTTGTTTGCAGTTCCTACCGCTTCCACTGGATGTCACCAGTCCTTGGAAATCGGTTGAGGTTATTCCTTTGTGTAATGAAGAAGTAAGGCAATCGTAAATGAGGGGCACATGAAGTAAATTGTTTGAGAGAGGCACGTTACTAAAAATGTTGCGTCAGTTTGTTTTCTTTTTGTATTGAACACAGATCATCCCGTCTTCAAATTGATCGATTATTAACGTTTAAAAATACCTACCTTTGTATTACAAAAGTAGTTTGAAATGTTTTGGTAAAGTTTATATGTAACTTTTGATATATTTTGTAGTGACGTTGCGCATATTGGAAGCTGTGTTTTTCTGGATGAAACGCGCCAAAAAAATTGACATTTTGGATATATATCGACGGAATTAATCGAACAAAAGGACCATTTGTGATGTTTATGGGACATATTGGAGTGCCAACAAAATAATTTCCTCAAAGGCATGATTTATATTTTATTTCTGCGTTTTGTGTCGTGCCTGCAGTGTTGAAATATGCTACTCTCTTTGTTTACTGTTGTGCTATCATCAGATAGTAGCATCTTATGCTTTCGCCGAAAAGCCTTTTTGAAATCTGACATGTTGGCTGGATTCACAACGAGTGTAGCTTTAATTTGGTATCTAACATGTGTGATTTAATGAAAGTTTGATTTTTATATCATTTTATTTGAATATGGCGCGCTGTATTTTCCCTGGCTATTGGCCAGGTGGGACAACTGCGTCCCACCTGCCCCAGAGAGGTTATTAACAAGCTCAGTTATGTGCTTTTTGTATAAATCATTGTCAATCCAAATTCCAGTTCATTTGTATGAAGGGACTCATTCGATTAAAGAACCATGTGATGAGTAAAGATGCAATCCATCTCAAACAATCTTACGAGAACTTGAAAAAAACATGTATTTAGTTTTGCCGGTATTAACCCAAGATAAAAAAGTTTATTTTAATATATTACAAGTATACTCAAGTATACATAAATAGACAAAAAAATATATATATACATCAAAAACGAGATGCTGATTGTGTTGCATAACTAACTCAATTTCCCTTTATCTAATATTAGGTTTTGATAACATTCAATATAAAAAATATGCAAAAATAGAGAAAATTAGAATAGAATACTTTTCATGGCTCTGTACTTCAAGGAATTTGGACTAAACCCCTCAATCCCATTTGCGTGAATTCTGTCACTAAGACAATCATGAAACCACAAACAGGGGTCAGAACTCAGGCCTATCGAGGACAACTTAATCAATAAAATAGCATGATCAAAAGTATAAAAAGCTTTTGACAGGTCAGTGTCTAAGGTGGTCAGGTGATATGATCATTAACTAGCCTCACAAAGCACTTCATGATGACAGAAGTGAGTTCTATGTGGCGAAAGTCATGTAGTTCAGTTACCTTTGCAATCTTGGGTACAGGAAAAATGGTGGGGACAGCAGACTGGGATAGGGAGAGATTGAATATGTCCATAAACACACCAGCCAGCTGGTCTGCGCATGCTCTTAGGACGCGGCTAGGGATGCCGTCTGGACCGGCAGCCTTGCGAGGGTTAACATGTTCAAATGTCTTACTCACAAATGTCGGCCACGGAGAAGGAAGCCCACATTCCTTGGTAGCTGACCCCATCAGTGGCACTGTGTTATACTCAGTGGGCAAAGAACGTGTTTAGCTTGTCTGGCAGCAAGACGTTGGTGTCTGCGACGTGGTTGGTTTTCCTTTTGTAGTCCGTGATTGACTGTAAACCCTGCCACCTACGTCTCGTGTCTGAGCCGTTGAATTGCGACTCCACTTTGTCTCGATATTGACGTTTTTTCTGTTTGATTGCCTTGCGGAGGGAATAACTACTCTGTTTGTGTTCTGCATATTCCCCGTCACCTTGCCATGGTTATATGCTGTGCTTTGTGCTTTCAGTTTTGCGCGAATGCTGCCATCTATCCACAGTTTCTGATTAGGGTAGGTTTTAATAGTCACAGTGGATACAACATCTCCTACACACTTCTTGATGAAATCAGTAACCATCTCAGTGTACACATCAATATTATTCTCGGAACCTACCCGCAACATATCCCAGTCTGCGTGAATAAAACAATCTTGAAGTGGGGATTCCGATTGGTCAGACCAGCATTGAATAGTCCTTAGCATGGGTGCTTTCTGTTTGAGTTTCCGCCTATAAGAAGGGAGGAGCAAAATGGAGTCATGGTCAGATTTTCCGAAAGGAGGGTGGGGGAGGGCCTTGTATGCATCACGGAAGAGAGAGTAGCAATGGTCAAGTGTTTTTCCAGCGCGAGTGCTACAGTTAATATGCTGATAGAATTTAGGTATACTTTTACTCAAACTTGCTTTGTTAAAATCCCCAGCTACAATAAATGCAGCCTCAGAATGTATGGTTTCCAGTTTGCATAAAGTCCAGTGAAGTTCCTTGAGAGCTGTCGTGGTATCGGCTTGAGGGGGGATATACACGGCTGTGACAATAACCAATGAGAATTCTCTTGGGAGATAATACTGTCAGCATTTGATTGTGAGGAAGTTTAGATCAGGTGAACAAAAGGTCTTGAGTTCCTGTATGTTGTTACAATTACACCATGAGTCGTTAATCATGAAACATACACCCCCCGCCCTTCTTCTTCCCGGAGAGATGTTTATTCCTGTCGGCGCGATTCACTGAGAATCGAGGTGGCTGTACCGACTCCGACAGTATATCCCGATAGAGCCATGTTTCCGTGAAACAGAGTATGTTTCAATCCCTGATGTCTCTCTGGAAAGCAACCCTTGCCCTGATCTAGTCAACTTTGTTATCTGGGGACTGGACGTTAGCAAGTAATATACTCGGAAGTGGGTAGTGTGCGCGCCTCCTAAGTCTGAATAGAAGACTGCTCCGACTCCCTCTTCTCCGGTGGTGTTGTTTTTGGTCGGCCTCTGGAATCAGTTCAAATAGCCTGGGTGGTGCGGACAAAGGATCCGCTTCTGGAAAGTCGTATTCCTGGTCGTAGTGCTGGTAAGTTTATCCCGCTCTGATATCCAATAGTTCTTCAAGGCTGTATGTAATAACACATAAGATTTTCTGGGCTAACAATGTAAGAAATAATACATAAAAAAACGAAATCCTCCAAAGTTTCCTAAGGACTAGAAGTGAAGCAGCCCTCTCTGTCGGCTCCATTTTTTTGTCTCTTAGCTTGACAAGGAAGCATTGAAATGGGGCAATAATTATTAACATCACTACTATCCCCACCCTTATGGAGTAGCAGCAGAAGAGCTGACTTCCAAACTTTTGGAATATTTCCTAATAACAATGTTAAATAAAAAATGTGGGTTATAGAGCCAACAATGATGGGCGCTGAAAACTTAAGCAGACCAGGATCCAATTGGTCAGCCCCTTTGTCCAAAGGGTGTCCCCTTTGGACAAGTTTCCGCTATCAGCATCCAGCCCAATAACATTATGAATAGGAAAAAAAATCTTCAAAGAGATAATAATGCCTTCTATCGCTCAATTCCCACAACAATGAGGGCATTGAGCTGAGCTAAGATGTGAGAGGACACAGAGAGACTGGCTGACCTCTGAGAAACATTGCCATTCCATGCAGTAGACCACTTTGCCTTTTGTTTGACTCAAATTCAAGCATTATACGTGCTGGGTGGCATCGTGGCACAACTTAATGAGCATTACAACAGCAGTCAATCACAACGAGCCGTGCTCTTATAAAAACTTCCAGTCTCGCGTCATTGAGTTTGAACCAGCCCTGCCAGCCACCCCCTGCCAGCCAGAGTAGCCAAGTGCTTGTTGAGCCTAGCGGAGCATCCTGTTTAACGGGCTAACCCGGGGCTTCAGAATGTGAGATAGGCCTGAACCATTTTGGGCAACACTCAATCAACCTGATTCTAAAGGGTCTGTGTGTGGCGAAAGGGCTGTGTATAGTAGTACTGCAGTGTGTGCAAGTAGCAGATCTGCTCGACAAAGCAGCTTTTAAAGGTCATGTTTTCTACGCCTCCGTGCCCACCAGAACCTTATAGAGGGTACGGTTTACACACTAGGTTGTATATGTAAATTATAGAATGCCATTCAACTCTACAGTGATTAATGCTGTTAACCGAAGGGCTGCTGGGCTCGGGAGTTGTGACTGGATGGAAAGCCGCTCTGAAAGCCACTCCAGCGGCCACTATTTTTAGTTTACTGCAAACTAAGAAGTTGTTGAGAATACCTCTCAAATACATGAATCCCTCAGTGACGTGGAAACAAGCACTGTGTCACACCCTGGCCTTAGTTATCTTTGTTTTCATTATTATTTTAGTTAGGTCAGGGTGTGACATGGGGAAGTTTGTGTGTTTTTTGTATTGTCTAGGGTGTTGTATGTTTTAGGGGGTTTATTAGAGGAGATGGTTTAGTGTTCAGTGTAGGTGTCTAGGAAAGTCTATGGTTGCCTGAATTGGGTCTCAATTAGAGACAGCTGGTTATTGTTGTCTCTGATTGGGAGCCATATTTAAGGCAACCATAGGCTTTAGCTTTTTGTGGGTAATTGTCTGTGTCTATGTGTACTGGTTGTGTCAGCACTATCTAGATTTATAGCTTCACGGTCGTCTGTTTGTTGTTTTGTTTCATTTTTCTTTATAAAATAAAAGAGAAGATGTATTTTCAACACGCTGCGCCTTGGTCCTCTCTCTCTCCCTTTGACGATCGTGACACACTGTCTGAATCGCAACCCTTCTCCTTTGATTATTGGAAAGGACATAAATAATATGGCACAGTTGTAACTTGTCAGAAATATAGTTAAGCATATGTGCAAGTCAAGCCAATAAACTTTTTTTTTTTTCGTGGGGAGCAAAATGTCATGCTTCTGCCCTGCCTTACAAGAAGCCAATTATATTAGCAGCGTGGGACCTCCGTTCGACATCCCGTGTCCTGATACTCTAATGAAATAAAAGTGGTTTCACACATACTCCTGCTGTGTCCTTGACGCTTGAAATGTCTACTTTGCAATTTTAGTAATTTGGGCGAGGGGGGTATTTTCAAAGATACCATGGTGTCAAGCAGACTCCGCAGGGAAGAATTTCAGGCATCCCAGCTCCCATTTCAATATGACGTGGCACTAGTCAGTATCCACCAGGGTATACCGCTGAAAAGATTATTTAAAATGGTGGTTTATTTTATAATACGTTTACATGTTAACATGTCATAATGTTCGTATCAGACCATGTAGCAATCTTTTGTACAATACTGAAATGTTCGAAAATGTAAAATGCATCAGTTGGCTTTTACATACAAATACATGAAATACATCTTACAGTACAAACAGCACAAACTGGATTCTTTCATTTCTTTTCTGGAGTGTAATGTCAGAGTAGAAAAGACTTCTCTAAGTCATCAACTCCAAAGACCGCAAATTTGACAAGAGTCAGGGATGTTTGTTGTAAATGCTCAACATGCTGTCATAAAATGTGCCAAGCTGTGTTTGATGGTGGGGGTTTAAAACTCCCTTGTCCTAATGAGCTCTCCCTCTAACAAACAGATGTGAGCGAAGCGGCGCTGTGTGAAGTTAACATCTGTACATAATTGGATATTGTAGCTGCTATTGTGGAAAACATGTTGTGGGCCCCCTTTCCCTGTGAGAAGAAGTCATTATCAATGTTTATGTTAATGCGTAGGAGCCCTGTTCTGTTTTCCGGATTGAAGCCGTTTTCGATTGACTGCTATAAAAAACGGTCTCCTTTCCCTCCATCAGCTGCACATGTTTGTGCTGGCGTACTCCTACTTAGATTGTGAAAGGTTTCGGGTGTGTGAGCAATTTGTTTAACAGCTCAGTGGCGACTTAGAGAACCTTACCACTTGGCTAACAGGTACTGAGGCAGCTTTAGTCACGTGTCTATCACCTGGCTGTCAGACAGACAGATGTTACCACGGTGATACATGTTGGAAACAGGGTCAGTGGGTCTTTCCACAGCTGCCTTGAAGGGTTTGATAGTGATGGTTTTGGTACTGAAGAGAAACCTTCATGAGTATAGAAGAAAGGTTTACCATTAGGGGAGCAATATTTTTACGTTTTTAATGACCACTTATTAATAGATGATTAAATAATGTTATTAATACACATTTTAGTAATAAGTTGTTAAAAGCCATTAATCAGTCAGACCTACATGTAACATTTGTATTTGGGATATTAATTGGACAGTAATGCATCTTCTTTAAGATGTATTGACGGCAGAGCGACATGAAATATAATGAGGCTGCAGGATAAAGTATTCGTTTTATCTTTGATATCCTCACATGCCCTGCCTCTCTTTAGTATTCTCCAGAACCTTACTGAATAATTGGTAGCATATTGTGAGAAGAAGGAAAAAATCCTCTCTGAAAAGCCCTCCCTCTCATACAGACAGAGAGAGAGAGAGAGAGAGAGAGAGAGAGAGAGAGAGAGAGAGAGAGAGAGAGAGAGAGAGAGAGAGAGAGAGAGAGAGAGAGAGAGAGAGAGAGAGAGAGAGAGAGAGAGAGAGAGAGAGAGAGAGAGAGAGAGAGAGAGAGAGAGAGAGAGAGAGAGAGAGAGAGAGAGAGAGAGAGAGGATAATGGAAAGAAAGAGAGAGAGGATAATGGAAAGAAAGAGAGAGAGGATAATGGAAAGAAAGAGAGAGAGGATAATGGAAAGAAAGAGAGAGAGAATAATGGAAAGAGAGAGAGAGAGAGAATAATGGAAAGAGAGAGAGAGAGAGGATAATGGAAAGAAAGTGAGAGAGAGAGGATAATGGAAAGAAAGAGAGAGAGGATAATGGAAAGAAAGAGAGAGAGAGAATAATGGAAAGAAAGAGAGAGAGAGAGAGAGAGAGGATAATGGAAAGAAAGAGAGAGAGAGAGAGAGAGAGGATAATGGAAAGAAAGAGAGAGAGAGAGAGGATAATGGAAAGAAAGAGAGAGAGAGAGAGAGGATAATGGAAAGAAAGAGAGAGAGAGAGAGGATAATGGAAAGAAAGAGAGAGAGAGAGAAGAGAGAGAGAGAGAGAGAGAGAGAGAGAGAGAGAGAGAGAGAGAGAGAGAGAGAGAGAGAGAGAGAGAGGATAATGGAAAGAAAGAGAGAGAGAGAGGATAATGGAAAGAAAGAGAGAGAGAGAGGATAATGGAAAGAAAGAGAGAGAGAGAGTATAACGGAAAGAAAGAGAGAGAGAGAGGATAACGGAAAGAAAGAGAGAGAGAGAGATCATAATGGAAAGAAAGAGAGAGAGATGATAATGGAAAGAAAGAGAGAGAGATGATAATGGAAAGAAAGAGAGAGAGAGAGAGAGAGAGAGAGGGAGAGGGAGAGAGGGAGAGGGAGAGAGAGAGAGAGAGAGAGGATAATGGAAAGAAAGAGAGAGAGGATAATGGAAAGAAAGAGAGAGAGGATAATGGAAAGAGAGAGAGAGAGAGAATAATGGAAAGAAAGAGAGAGAGAGAGAATAATGGAAAGAAAGTGAGAGAGAGAGAGGATAATGGAAAGAAAGAGAGAGAGGATAATGGAAAGAGAGAGAGAGAGAGAATAATGGAAAGAAAGAGAGAGAGAGAGAGAGGATAATGGAAAGAAAGAGAGAGAGAGAGAGGATAATGGAAAGAAAGTGAGAGAGAGAGAGGATAATGGAAAGAAAGAGAGAGAGAGAGAGAGGATAATGGAAAGAAAGAGAGAGAGAGAGAGGATAATGGAAAGAAAGAGAGAGAGAGAGAGAGAGAGAGAGAGAGAGAGAGAGAGAGAGAGAGAGAGAGAGAGAGAGAGAGAGGATAATGGAAAGAAAGTGAGAGAGAGAGGATAATGGAAAGAAAGAGAGAGAGAGAGGATAATGGAAAGAAAGAGAGAGAGAGAGAGTATAACGGAAAGAAAGAGAGAGAGAGAGGATAACGGAAAGAAAGAGAGAGAGATGATAATGGAAAGAAAGAGAGAGAGAGATGATAATGGAAAGAAAGAGAGAGAGAGAGAGAGAGAGCGAGAGAGAGAGAGAGAGAGCGAGAGAGAGAGAGAGGATAATGGAAAGAGAGAGAGACAGAGAGAGAGGATAATGGAAAGAAAGAGAGAGAGAGAGTATAATGGAAAGAAAGAGAGAGAGAGAGGATAACGGAAAGAAAGAGAGAGAGATAGGATAACGGAAAGAAAGAGAGAGAGAGAGATGATAATGGAAAGAAAGAGAGAGAGATGATAATGGAAAGAAAGAGAGAGAGAGAGAGAGAGGATAATGGAAAGAGAGAGAGACAGAGAGAGAGGATAATGGAAAGAGAGAGAGACAGAGAGAGAGGATAATGGAAAGAGAGAGAGACAGAGAGAGAGGATAATGGAAAGAGAGAGAGACAGAGAGAGAGGATAATGGAAAGAGAGAGAGACAGAGAGAGACGATAATGGAAAAAAAGAGAGAGAGACAGAGAGAGGATAATGGAAAGAAAGAGAGAGAGACAGAGAGACAGAGAGGATAATGGAAAGAAAGAGAGAGAGACAGAGAGACAGAGAGGATAATGGAAAGAAAGAGAGAGAGACAGAGAGACAGAGAGGATAATGGAAAGAAAGAGAGAGTGACAGAAGCAGAGATGGAGAGAGATATTTGAATAACATTCTAACAGGCCCACATTGTAGTTAATAAAATCCGATTTGGATATATTTGGTTGTTTTTGCTGGATATTATTTAGGATTAGAAAAAATGGCTGCCAAATTCTAACTCATATTCGTATAAGCTGGTAGCAAAGCTAGCCATATAGAAATCGGTGATGGTAGGTAAGTGTCCACATAACACGATGGGGGCGATGAAACAACGGAAGCCCCAATTATTTTCAATGATGGGAAGCGAAGTGGGCGGGGGACCGTTGAGCAATGTGAGCATGGGCGAGGGAGCGAGAACAGAAGTGAAGTTTAACTTTATGCAAATACACCGTGACATGTCAGTGCGTTGTTTGAGTTTTGTGTTTTATTGTTTTGTTCATTTATAAAAAAACTCACTCGCTGTACTTGCTTCCCGACTCTCAGCGCACTCGTTACAATACCTAGCACTATCTAGCATGCTTGCTAGCACCCACACGAGGGCGAAGCTAGTGTGACGAATTTCACATTATAGTTGCGCTATAGTTGCGCACATTATGCGTGCGTGGCATTTCCGTGGTGTTTCCAATTTTTTGGTTGAATTTCATTGCTCTCTTTACAGAGTATATGGAGATTTCTCCAATCTCCAGGTTTAAAGCCTGGTTGGTTTGATTAGTAGAACACATGTATTAAAAGCATATGAGGTTTTGGTTGCCACAGTACAGTCCATGGAGACATTGGAGGCATGCACCATGTTGAAAGATCTCATACCGTGATGCTGGCTCTTCCTGGTTCTCCTCCCATGCTGAAAGATCCTGTGCGGGCCTTCAGGAGGCTTGTGTGTCACAAACCACCAGGCCAAACTTGCCCTCTCTCCCCTGAGCACTGCATTTGTAAAGTATTCAGACCCCTTGACTTTTTCGTCACAGCCTTACTCTAAAATTGATTAAATAAATGTTTTCCCCCGTCAATCTACACACAATACCTCATATTGACAAAGCAAAAACTGTTTTTTAGACATTTTTTGCAAATGTATAAAAAATGTAAAACTGAAATATCACATTTACATAAGTATTCAGATCCTTTATTCAATACTTTGTTGAAGCACTTTTGGCAGCAATCACAGCCTTGAGTCTTCTTGGGTATGATGCTACAAGCCTGTCACTGCCGTATTTGGGGAGTTTCTCGCCTTCTCAGTCAGGTTGGATGGGGGCATTGCTGCACAGCTATTTTCTAAGGCATGTCCAAAAGCTACCTACTTACAGTATCTTACTGAATGTGCTATGCACATTTCCTCCAACTTTCAAATATAGTGACCAGTTTATTTACATAAAAATAAGGTGTTCTTTAGTACAACAGGGGTTATGATGTGCGCAAGGTATGTATGTAGGATTGATAGAAAGAGTAAGGTTGTACACAGTGGACATCCAAACTAAGACACACCTTACCATGTCTCCCGACCCCTTGACTAAGATCTAGCACATAATAAACAGCAATTGAGATATTTGTCTTGATCTTTGATATTTGAGAGGAAGAGCTATGCACTCGAGTCGAGGGCCAAGCCCTGATGTGTTTATTTGAATATTATTCAAATCAAGGAGCTATTGAGAGCTAATGTGTGCCGCTCAGCTTTGAGTGTTTTCAATCTATTAAATCATGAAAGGGGCAGTGCTAATGAGTGAAAATTTTGAGTATGTCACGGCCACTGAGCTATACACAAAGATTCCGGGTATAATGCAGTCTTACTGAAAATAACAAGATTAGGAGTCATCTTTGGCTAGTTTCTTCATGTTTTGTCAATCTGCTAACAGAGAAAACAGAAAGTAAATGCTTGGGCACACGGAGAATAGGTAGGCCTAGCTTGGTAGTGCTGAGCGATTAGTTCTTTTTCAGGTCGGTTTGATTTCGGTTTGGTTAAAAAAACTTTTTCAGAGTTTGGTTTTGATTTTAAAAAACAACAACATAAAAAAAAAAACATTTACTTTCTAATTGGAATTCCAAAGCCAAATATTGAGAACATTCCATTGCCAAAACATTAAAAACTTTCCATTATCTTAAAACTTCTTTTATGACTTGAATTTATTTGTCATCATCTCATCTCTGCTCAGACAGTAGCAGCCAGCTGTAATATTCATGTGTCAACATGCTGAATTGTAATTGGTTGCATTCTATCGTCGTTTCATACTGCGCTATGATTGGTGAATACCACCCAGGTCGTGAGGTCTTTTTCAGTTGATCACGGCCTTTCAGTTGATCAAGATCCTGTCGTAGTGCATTTGATTATTTTGTGCAAAGCGTGCAAAACAAGACACCAGCCAGCTAGACAACCATCTAAAACTTTATCTCTGTACTCCTCAACGAGACACCCTATTAAGTGTGGCTGGCTAGCTAGTAGCTGCCTATGCTGCAAAGCTATCTAACGAAATCACAGTTGTAGTAGTTCTTCAAAATAGATAGGGCATACTTTCAAGACTGCTAATTACCAAGTTCTACAACTATCAATAGGGTAGAGTTATCTCACAAACTGTCTCCCTCTCATCGGTGTTGTGTACATTTCTATAGCTTGCTAAATAATTTTTAATGATGGTGTCGGAGTGCCAAGATGGAATGGTTTTTGTTTCAACACAGCACCCACCATTATCAGTCATCTATTGTACATATAACTCAATGGGAAGAACAAAGCAGGCAGTACTCGCACAATGGATTATGGGCATTGTAGTTCATTGTCACGTTTTCTGCTCTGAACTACAGTCCACATTAATGTGGGTGCTACCATGATTACGGATTAATCCTGAATGAATTGTGAATAATGATGAGTTAAAAAGTTACAGAGGGTCAAAGATCATACTCCCAAGACATGCTAACCTCTCCTCTTATTGGTAATGGTGAGAGGATGGTATGTCTTCGGGGTATGGTCTTTGACCCTCTGTAACTTTCTCACTCATCATTATTCACAATTATTTCAGGATTATCCATAATCATGTTAGCATCCACATTAATGTACAATAATTAATGTATTAATGTAAAAACATATTATATTCTTATTTATACTCAAAATAAATCCAAAATGACACAATACGTTATTTGCCATGCATTTTTCTATTGGGCACAAAATGTTCTGAAACACAACCAAAACTAACTGAAAATGTTTCTATATGTTTGTAGAGTCACAAGCTTGATGTAGTCATTGCATGATAGGAATATGGGACCAAATACTAAACGTTTGACTATTTTATTTACACGAATCTTTAGGGGTGTCAATCATTTTGACCCCTACCATTTTGATAATAAAATATATTACTTGTTTAGCAAAATCTCTTTCTCTGAGCAATTGTATTGGTATAAAATAATATAATTTCCCAATTTTGTTGAACATACAATATAGCTAAGTATTTGAATGATTTATTTTATACAGTCATTATTGCTCATCTTTATCAAGGGTGTCAATAATTTCAGACTCCACTGTATACCAGTGGTGGAAAAAGTACCCAACTGTCATACTTGAGTAAAAGTAAAGATACCTTAATAGAAAATGACTCAAGTTAAAGTAAAAGTCACCCAGTAAAATTCTACTTGAGTAAAAGTCTAAAAGTATTTGGTTTAAAATATACTTAAGTATATTTGTTTGTTTGATTGACCCCGGTAGGAGCGCGATTTGAAATTGATTTTGTGAAATACCACTGTGCATGTGTTTTGGAATGGATTTTTCTTCCAACCTGCAACGATATGCAGATAACATACATTCTATTCTCAGATGCTTGATTATTTGTTTATTCATCTTGAAACTAAACTATTGATTAAAGTAGAATACATGTTGTTGAGAAACATTTTTGCAATAGGCAGGAGAGCGGTGCAGTGCACAGTAATCTGTTATTGTCTCATGCTGTTCACAAAATAATATCTGCTCTCAGAAATGGTAATGACACGTAAGACAGAAATAATACAATTGTACTCCTGCAATACCAGGAATTAGTCTATAAACGCTTCAAAACACTCCTATTTCAAATAATTTTTGGGGACTGCTGGCAAAGTTTGTGTGCATCCATTGCTTTCTCAGAAAATGACTCTAATGTTGAAGAAGTAGGCTTTGCAGATAAAGATGAGAAGTGTTTTTTAAATTCTCTGTAGTCTATTACGAGCAATTACGACACAGTAGAAACAAAGCACTAAGTTCTCCCTATAACAAAGAGAGAGTCTATATTAAATTCTAATTACAACTATCCACCCAATGATAACTCATTATCTAACAACATGTGTATTCTCCGGCTCTATCTTAACCTCTCTATTTGTTACTCTTTGTTATTCAAAGTGTTTCTCTGTGGAACATGGTTTTCTTAATTGGAATATGTATCTCAGAAGTACTAATGATGAAGAATGTAAGCTACATACTGTACTGTATAACTTTTGCACAGTTATTGCACCGTATTGGCCAAATAGGAAGTGGGCAGAGAGAGCAGTGGGGAGGAGGGAAGTAGATTACAAGCCCATCAGAAGGCGACCCCGACCCGGTCACCCAGCAGTGTATCACTGACCTCTGACCTCACGTCCGAGGGGCACATCTGGCTCCTCTCGCACCTGTCAGCTACTCCACCTTGTGTCCATGCGCTGGGCGGCTGGGCGGCTGGGCGAGAGATGATTGAATCTCCACGGTGCCTCGAAGAGAAGGTCTGGAGGATGCAAAGGGGTGAGTAAGATATAAGGAGTGGTGAGAGGTGATTGGTCACCTGAGCAGGGGAGTAAACATGGACATGATAGTGTCAGGAACCCTTGCAAGCATGGGGCCAAGCCTATCACATCACACGGCCGGAGAGCTGAAAACTGACCTCACAGTGAAATGGAGCCGCAATATATAGCAGTCTGTTCAGAGAAACGATTGACTAAAAACAGCTGTGGTGCTTTTTCAATTAATAATCCCATTTAATCCCATGGGTCACAATAGTGCAGCACAAAACTGTTGTACTTTACAGGCTCTAGAGATGTCGAAGTTGCACTTACAAAGAAATGTTCATATTGTGTATTATCATTAGAGAAGTTTCATATGATTTCTCAAAATGATCGCCAGCCACAAGCATATTTCTCCAAGGTGTACTTTTACAGATGGATTTGGCACCAGAAGTCTACATTCAACAGTTTAAAAAGAAAATACATTGTTGAAATGTTTTAATATTTTTTTTGTAAACGATGTTTAAAGGTCACTCACTGATTTGGCCTCGTTTTTCATCAATGCTTATTAAGAAACGCTAGAGGCCATGACTGAAGGCAAACAAGAACCATCTTGGGAGTGTGGTTTGATCAAATCAAATGTTATTTGTCACATGCACGGAATACAACCTTACAGTGAAATGCTTACTTACAAGCCCTTAACCAACAATGCTTTAAGAAGTTAAGATTTTTTTTTTAAATAAGTGTTAAGTAAAAAATAGATAAGTACAATTTTTTTAATAGAAAATAAAAGTAACAAATAATTAAACATCAGCCTGAGACAGAGTCAATGTGCGAGGGCACCGGATAGTCGAGGTAATTGAGGTAATATGTACATGTAGGTAGAGTTAAAGTGACTATGCATAGATTATAAACAGAGAGTAGCAGCAGCGTAACAGAGGGGTCTGTGTAGCCCTTTGATTAGCAGGAGTGTGGGTGTTTCTTGGGTGTGTCTTTGCCGTTCAGTTACAACAAACAAGCGGAGTAGTGAGTACAGCTCAACTAGCTTCATTTGTTATGGAGAGAACATTGTTTTGAAGTTGAGGACTTCTCTCCTCCTGACGGACACGCCATCTCAAGATGGTCAGCTAATTCAGTTCTATGTGTAGGCTAAAGTCTGTGCTGACCTTGTGTTTAGCCACGCTGACAGCCGTTAGCTAGCATATCTTGGTGATAGTTGTAGCTGGCTATCCTATCTAGCTGATGTTTCTTGTCAAATCAGATCGCAAGAGCCAGTGTCTGGAATGTGTTTCATATGACACTCGTTCTACAACACTTTGATACAAAAGTAGCTTAGAACTTATTTTCAATGTTTCATCACGTCATGTAAATACATGTTACAGTGGAAAAGATATCAGCTATTGCGAGTTGACTGTGCACAGTCATCAGTCAGCTTCAGTCTCATCAAATCAAATCAAATTGTATTGGTCACATACACGTGTTTAGCAGATGTTATTGCAGGTGTAGTGGAATGCTCACCTCTCCTTATGTCCGCTGTTAGATCTTTACCGAGAGACAAACCCAGAAATAATACCCTCACATGTGTAGGCTACATATGGACTTTGCACAAACATCGCCCAGCTTGAGTGTAGATACCGTACATCAACTAAAAATAAATGGATGCGTTTGTGTAACAAAGACAAATCATTTTCTGCTGTAAATATCATATTGGTGTGATTACAGTGGCATTTTTCCTATTTTGTTGCCTTACAACCTGGAATTAAAATAGATTTTGGGGTGTTTGTATCATTTGATTTACAGAACATGCCTACCACTTTGAAGATGCAAAATATTTTTTTATTGTGAAACAAACAAGAAATAAGACAAAAAAACAGAAAACTTCAGCATGCATACCTATTCACCCCTCCAAAGGCAATACTTTGTAGAGCCACCTTTTGCAGCAATTACAGCTGCAAGTCTCTTGAGATATGTCTCTATAAGCGTGGCACATCTAGCCACTGGGATTTTTGCCCATTCTTCAAGGCAAAACTGCTCCAGCTCCTTCAAGTTGGATGGGTTCCGCTGGTGTACAGCAATCTTTAAGTCATACCACAAATTCTCAATTGGATTGAGGTCTGGGCTTTGACTAGGCCATTCCAAGACATTTAAATATTCCCCATAACCACTCAAGTGTTGCTTTAGCAGTATGCCTAGGGTCATTGTCCTGCTGGAAGGTTAACCTCCATCCCAGTCTCAAATCTCTGAAAGACTGAAACAGGTTTCCCTCAAGAATTTCCCTGTATTTAGCGCCATCCATCATTCCTTAAATTCTGACCAGTTTCCCAGTCTCTGCCGATGAAAAACTTCCCCACAGCATTATGCTGCCACTACCATGCTTCATTGTGGGGATGGTGTTGTCAGGGTGATGAGAGGTATTGGGTTTGCGCCAGACATAGCGTTTTCCTTGATGGACAAAAAGCTACATTTTTGTCTCATCTGACCAGAGTACCTTCTCCATATGTTGGGGAGTCTCCCACATGCCTTTTGGCAAACACCAAACGTGTTTGCTTATTTTTTTCTTTAAGCAATGGCTTTTGTTCTGGCCACTCTTCCGTTAAGCCCAGCTTTGTGGAGTGTACGGCTTAAAGTGGTCCTATGGACAGATACTCCAATCTCCGCTGTGGAGCTTGACAGCTCTTTCAGGGTTATCTTTGGTCCATTTGTTGCCTCTCTGATTAATGCCCTCCTTGCCTGGTCCATGAGTTTTGGTGGGCGGCCCTCTCTTGGCAGGTTTGTTGTGGTGCCATATTCTTTCAATTTCTTTATAATGGATTTAATGGTGCTCCGTGGGATGTTCAAAGTTTCAGATATTTTTTTATAACCCAACCCTGATCTGTACTTCTCCACAACTTTGTCCCTGACCTGTTTGGAGAGCTCCTTGGTCTTCAAAATTTCCACTTGCTTGGGGATACCGCTTGCTTGGTGGTGCCGCTTGCTTGGTGGTGTTGCAGACTCTGGGGCTTTTCAGAACAGGTGTATATATACTGAGATCACGTGACAGATCATATGACAGTTAGATTGCAAACAGGTTGACTAATTATGTGACTTCTGAAGATTGGTTGCACCAGATCTTATTTAGGGGATTCGTAGCAAAGGGGGTGAATACATATGCACGCACCACTTTTCTATTTTAAATGTTTTAGAATTTTTTGAAAAATGTATTTTTTTTTTCATTTCACTTCACCAATTTTGACTATTTTGTGTATGTCCATTACATGAAATCCATATACAAATCTATTTAACTTCTACTTGCACACAATCCCGGATCCGGGAGCACCCCCATCAGTAAAAAAGCTGACTAGCATAGCCTAGCATAGCGTCACAAGTAAATACTAGCATCTAAATATCATTAAATCACAAGTCCAAGACACCAGATGAAAGATACACATCTTGTGAATCCAGCCATCAATTCTGATTTTTCAAATGTTTTACAGGGAAGACACAATATGTAAATCTATTAGCTAACCACGATATCAAAAGAAACAACTTTTTTTTTTCCTTCATAGGTAGCTATCACAATTTCGACCAAATAAAGATATAAATAGCCACTAACCAAGAAACAACTTCATCAGATGACAGTCTGATAACGTATTTATTGTATAGCATATGTTTTGTTAGAAAAATGTGCATATTTCAGGTATAAATCATAGTTTACCATTGCAGCCACCATCACAACTCTCACCAAAGCAACTAGAATAACTACAGAGACCAACGTGAATTACCTAAATACTCATCATAAAACATTTCTGAAAAATACACAGCATACAGCAAATGAAAGACAAAGATCTTGTGAATCCAGCCAATATTTTAGATTTTTTAAGTGTTTTACAGCGAAAACACAATATAGCATTATATTAGCTTACTACAATAGCCAACCACACAACAGCATTGATTCAGGCCAACAATAGCGATAACGAATAAACCAGCAAAATATATTAATTTTTTCACTAACCTTCTCGAACTTCTTCAGATGACAGTCCTATAACATCATATTACACAATACATATAGAGTTTGTTCGAAAATGTGCATATTTAGCGGCACAAATCGTGGTTATACAATGAGAATAGTAGCCAAGCTGCCAACAATATGTCGGGAGAAATCTTGGGAGAGGCACCTAATCTAATCAGTAACTAATCCTAAACTTGACTAAAAAATATAGGTTGGACAGCAAATGAAAGATACATTAGTTCTTAATGCAATCGCTGTGTTAGATTTTTAAAATTAACGTTACTACGACATACAGCGTGCGTTAAAGCGAGACCACACCGAAATTAATGGCGGAATATAAGTTTTACATTTTTCAACAGAACAACGAATTAACATCATAATTAGTTCTTACTTTTTGATGAGCTCCCATCAGAATCTTGGGCAAGTTGTCCTTTTTCCAAAAGAATCGTTGCTCGGTTGTAGATTGTCGCCTTCAACATGGAATTAGCAGTAAACATTAGCCATGTGGGCCAGACGTGTCCAACTCCCTAGAACGCAGCACAAATAAATACCCGAAAATCGCAATATACTTATATAAACTGATATAACTCGGTTTAAAATAACAACATTATGATGTCTTTAACACCTATATCGAATAAAATCAGAGCCGAATATATCTAAGACCTATAACGGTAGCTTTCCAGAACGCCATCCTGAGGTCTGTCTTGCGTCATGGCGAAGGGAAAAAAGAGAGTACACCACGTTGCCAGCCCATTTATAAGGCCTCAGATCTGCCTAGCAACTCCATTCCAATTCTCACTATTTGCTGACATCCACGGGAAGGCGTATGCAGTGCATCTCAACCAATAGAATACATGCAAATTAATAAACCGACCTCAAAACAGCCTACAGATTTCAGATTTCTCACTTCCTCATAGGAAAATTGCTCCAACTCGAGTTCTGTTTTACTCACAGATATAATTCAAACGGTTTTAGAAACTAGAGAGTTTTCTATAGTAATAATAATATGCATATTGTACGAGCAAGAATTGAGTACGAGGCCGTTTGAAATGAGCACCTTTTATCCGGCTACTCAATACTGCCCCTGCAGCCCAAGTCAAAGTCAAAGACTTTTGGAGGATGGCCTGGGGTCAAGACGGGCAGAAAAGTAGCCACTTCTCTCCAGGAAAAACATCAGGGACAGACTGATATTCTGCAAAAGGTACAGGGATTGAACTGGGGTAAAGTCATCCCATTGAGAACTTGTGGTCAATCCTCAAGAGGCGGGTGGACAAACAAAAACCCACAAATTCTGACAAACTCCAAGCATTGATTATGCAAGAATGGGTTGCCATCAGTCAGGATGTGGCCCAGAAGTTAATTGACAGCATGCCAGGGCGGATTGCAGCGGTCTTGAAAAAGAAGGGTCAACACTGCAAATATTGACTCTTTGCATCAACTTCATGTAATTGTCACTAAAAGCCTGACAGTTATGACAGTTATGAAATGCTTGTAATTATACTTCAGCATTCCATAGTAACATCTGTCAAAAATATCTAAAGACACTGAAGCAGTAAACTTTGTGGAAATTAATATTTGTGTCATTCTCAAAACTTTTGGCCACGACTGTAGACCTGTTAAATCAGACTTGAACATAGCCACAGGTGTAAACCTGATCCGTATTGGTATATTAGGGCTGAAGTACAGGTGTAGACCTGGTTTATATGAAGTTTATGCTTGGGCACTGGGGTAGACCTGTATTATATGAGTATCAAGTTTTATGCCCATGCATTTACCTGTGTAATACCCTGTTAAAACCATGTATTAGGAACATTGTGTTTTGCTGTTCAGCCTATGTTGTTATTGCCTTGTATCAAGCACGTTTTGCTTTATGTGCAAACTGCAAAGAAATTACATTTCAATCATTTGATAATCACTCGCGGTTTAATTATTTGATGCACCCTCCACTTAATTACTTTGACCTTTGAACTAAAGTGGCCTGATATGGTTTGACCAATAAGAAGCCTTCTTACGTTTTTGGGCCAATCATCTGAACTCTGGGTTTAGTGTTGCGGTGTTGTGTGCTACTCGAAAGAGTGATGCTGCTGAAGACATGAGTAATCGGGTGTCGAGATATACCAGGCTCATACAGGTAATGGGTCTGACTGCCCTTTCAAATCCTACTGGTAACGCATTTGTGGTAGAAAAAAAGTGAATGAGGCTGTGTTTTACAACTGTACTATGAGGTTATCTATGAAATGGTTAGGGAATACAGGTCAAAGGTCATAGGACTAAGATATGCAAAAAACAGGGTTGGAGTGTGCAGTGGACAGCTGCATATAGGTAAATGTTGTTGACTTGGCAGAATGCAGGCCTTGGCAAAATGGGTCACAAGGCAAAGATAGGCAAGTAACAGGGCTGAGGTGTTTTGGCAAAGGAACTGGAGTCTTTGGGTAAGAAAAAAGGCTTGTAAGGCAAAATGGGTGCATCAGGACTTGATTGTATCAATATTAGGGAATTGGCATGTAGGGCATTGGGGTACCAGGGCTGGAGTGTGTGGGTAATTGGGTTTAGGTGTGTGTGTAAGTGGGCTGAGGTATATTGATATTGGGGCTGGGGAATACGGGCAATGTATATTCCCATAGGTCACAATTGTTTCAGAGAATAAAACATACTTTTTCACTTACATTTTAATATTATTTTTCAAAAAATAATATGGATTACATGTAATGCTCGCATGAGATTTGCGAAGTGGCATGTCTGGGGAAAAAATAGAAACAAATATTATTTTCTTGTTCTGTATGTTTCTCATAACATGAGTTAAGTCCTACTTATGTCAACAAAGAGAGATGGCTGCAAAAGTTTACCGTTTGAGTTTAAAGGCTGAGAGCAGTGATGCAACTCTGCTGCCCTTAATTTGATGCAGACAGTTTGCTGCACTGGCAGTGTCCTCATGTCTCGGTGATAGGAGCTTCCCATTCGGGACACAGATGTCAGTTCAGCGTTTAGTTTTGATTTACATTCAGTTGAGTCTTTGGATTTAGGTTAAAAAAATACAGAATTCCCTTTACGTTGATGACTTTTTCAAATCCAATCAGTTTGCCATGTTGATTCAACGTCATCACATTGAATTGTTTTGTTCAAATTATGTGGAAACAACGTTGATTCCTACCCTCCCACACACTATATCAACCCACCCACACCCATCGCCCACAAGCAAATCAGTCACAGCCACTATCAATGACAGTCACTTCATGGATGAGAGATGTCTCAGTGTGTGTGTGTGTGTATGCGCCTGCGTGTGTCTGTGAGCGTGAGAGAGAGAGCTTTTTATTAATTTTCATAAAAATACATTTTCTCTCACCCACACACCCACACACATAAGCAAACAAACCCACTGCACATTAAAATCTAAACTCACTGGTATTGTGAAATGGTGTTTACATTATTTAAACAGTATAAAGCATACATGGTGCTCTTATTCTGCTCTTTCTCTCTATAATACCTCTGATACGTTAGAAAAGGTATCTTCAGAAACTCACGAGGTGGCACATGCTTTTACACACTCAGTTAATATTAAGAGGATGAAGTCATTATCTACTGATGTCTCTTTAGACTCCTGTCCTACTGATGTGTACGAAGTTCCCACACTATCTAGCCCCCCCTTCCCACCCTCTCTCCTTCACCCTCTCTCTCTCTCTCTATCTCTCCTTTAGTTGGCGTAGTGCTGATAAAAGAGCCTGGTCTTACTCAAAGTCTTTCTCATTCTGACTGTCCTATCTGGATTTGCCGAGGTCCTAAAGTCTCCTTGATTATTTCCTCTTTGTTGT
The DNA here is from genome assembly GCF_029448725.1 of Salvelinus fontinalis. Taxonomy (NCBI): domain Eukaryota; kingdom Metazoa; phylum Chordata; class Actinopteri; order Salmoniformes; family Salmonidae; genus Salvelinus; species Salvelinus fontinalis. The sequence continues at coordinate 9,940,031 of NC_074690.1, forward strand.
AATGGGCCTCAAGGACACAAGGTGCCAATAGTACTGGAATGACTGTGAGGCTAACCAACATAAGGGTAGCTGGGCATGGATATTCCTTGACAACCATGATCATAATTGCCGTAATTGTATACATATACTGCATTAAAGAACACTCTTGGTTTTGAGTTGGAGCACTTTCTCTTCACTGTGTCTATCTGTTTGTACATTTTTCCATCTGAGCTACTAGCTAACTCCTCCACTAAACTTTCCTCTCTGGTTAGGTTACCCTTGAGATCTTTTTGTGTGACTTTGCACTTTTTAAGAGCGAGAAGAGAAGATAGTAATCTGGGTCTGTATCCCTCCAGCTAGTGCGTCTGAGTTCAACAGATATTGCTGCTCTGCTCTACGCTGTGGTGCGGTGAGACAGGAAAGCAAGGCGGAGATCTGGGTCAGGTTCTCTGACTGCTGTGCCCAGGTTCAGGCACCGTGTGGGGATCTGTAAATACTATTTTAGTTCCAGATGGCTGAGGGGGGGGGGGGGGGATTGAGTTTGAAAGTGTCTCTTCTATCTGAAGGTGTAGCAGATGGAGGTGCCCCCGACCAGGAAGTAAAGTTGCACTGTAAAACTTTTCCCTGTAAATGTACAGCATTATACTGGCACCACAGTGGCCAGCTTAATACTGTAATGTTGCTTTACACCAGATATGCTGTAATATGTCTTACAGTACTATTTCCCTTACTGTAAAGACAGGTAGTGGTGGCTATCAGCAGCCTGATGGTCTAGGTGTAGAAATTGTTGGCCAGTCTTTGCCATAATGCTCCTGTGCTATCCGCGTCTGATTAATGGAAACGGGGGGAACAGGCCATGGCTTGCTGAAGTCCCTGATGTTTTTCTTCGCCTTCCTGCGACCCCTGGTGTTGTAGGTGTCCTGGAGGGCAGGCAGTGTGCACCCAATGTTACATTCGGCTGCATGTATCACAATCTGAAGCGCCTTGTGGTCTGCGGTGAAGGAGTCAGGGGCAACTGTTTGGGGTAAGTGGGTCCAGAGGAGGTGAACCACAACAGGACAGTTTGGGCCGGAGAGCATCCAGGAGAGAGAAGTCAGCGCAGCATCAGGAGTTCCTCATGGGCCTCCGTAACAAACCTCCTCAATTCTGATTTGTTAGCTCTTCTCGCCCCTAGGACAAGCATAGAAAAATAAATAATAGAATGAGAGAGAGAGAGCACCAGGGCTGTTACACTGTGGGTAAAAAGACAGGGGACAATGGGCATATCAAGCTTGAATCGTGTGTATGTGTACGTACCTCACTAGAGGTCTTCATTCAAACTCAGTGAGCTCTTGGAAGAATGGGGCAAGGTAGGGATTGAGAACAAACAGCTGGCTTCCTCTGGACCACATTGTCATGCACTTTGTTCCATCTTCAGGATTCATCATCTTGGGTTGATTCGAACATACAGCATATATCCAATCACTGGTGGAAAAAGTATCCAATTGTGATACCTTAATAGAAAATGACTCAAGTAAAAGTGAAAGTCACCAGGTAAAATACTACTTGAGTAAAAGTCAAAAGTATTTGGTTTTAAATATACTTAAGTATCAAAATTAAATGTAAATGCTAAAATATAGTTAAGTATCAAAAGTAAAATCTTTTCAAATTGCTTACATTAAGCAAACCAGAAGGCACCATTTTTGAAAATTTATTTTTACAGATAGCCAGGGGCACATTCCAACACTCAGACATAATTTACAAATTAAGCATGTGTATTTAATGAATGTGCCAGATAAGAGACAGTAGGGATGACCAGAGATGTTCTTATAAGGGCACAAGGCGAGACCCAAATGCAGACACAGGAGGCAGATGGTTGAGCTCCAATATTTATAATAACCAAAGGGGTAGGCAAAAGGCTGGTCGGGCGAGTCCAAACGGGCGAGTCCAAACAGTACCAGGCGATAGGCAGGCTCGAGGTCAGGACAGGCAGGAGTTCAGTGATCAGGTATGAGTCCAAAAGGAACAAGGGGATAGGCAGGCTCAAGGTCAGGACAGGCAGAGTGGTCAGGCAGGCGGGTTTGGCGTCAGGACAGGCAAGGGTCAAAACCCCGACCTCTAGGGGCACCTCCTGGTGTCCTACCTGGGCGCATACCTGGTTGACCGGGGTGTCGGCGGTGGAAGTCGGCAATGAGTGCAGTATCCAGGATGTCTCTAGTGGAAACCCAGCACCTCTCTTCCGGGCCGTAACCCTACAAGTCAACCAGGCACTCGAAACCCCTGCCCCGTGGTCGAACACCCAGGAGGCGCTTCACTGTGTATGCCGGATGGCTATCGATGACATGGGGAGGAGGGATGGGCCCGGAGACAGAAGACAAAGGGCCGTGAGACACGGAGTTAATCCTAGACACATGGAAAGTAGGGTAAATACAGAGGGTACAGGGTAACAAAAGACGGACAGCAGTGGAACTAAAAACTGTAGAGATGGGAAAAGGACCAATGAAACGAGGGGACAATTTGCAGGACTCCACCGGGAGGGGCAGGTCCCGTGTGGATAGCCATACCTTCTGCCCAATAGGGTAGCGGGGAGCTGGAGTCCGCACGCGGTCCGCTTGTCGACAATACCTGGAGTTGGTCTTGAGAAGTGCCGCCCCAGCTCTTCTCCAGGTACGTCGATAGTGGCGGACAAACATCTGGGCCGAGGGTACATTGACCTCCTGCTCTTGTTCTGGGAAGAGCAGAGGCTGATTCCCCTTTTGATTGCTCTATGGGTTGAGTCCCGTGGTTGAACAGGGAAGTGTGTTCCGGGCATACTCCACCTAGACCAGTTGTCGGCTCCAGGTAGTGGGGTTGGTGGAGACTAGGCATCTTAAGGTGGTTTCCAGGTCCTGGTTAGCTCGCTCCAAATGGCCGTTGGATTGGGGATGGAATTCAGAGGACAGGCTGGCCGACGACCAAATAAGGGTGCAGAACGCCTTCCAGAACTGAGACGAGAACTGAGGACCACGTCCACCGGGAGTTCATGGATCCGGAAGACGTGCTGCACCATAAGCTGGGCCGTCTCCTTGGCAGAGGGTAGTTTGGGGTAAGGGATGAATAGGGCAGCCTTGGAGAACTGATCCAACACCGTCAGAATGGCAGTGATGCCGTCAGACGGAGGGAGTCCAGTGACAAAGTCCAGAGAGATATGGGACCAGGGATGATCAGGGACAGGTAGTGGCTGAAGGTGGCCAGAAGGAGCTTGCCGTGGAGTCTTGTTCTGAGTACACACTGTGCACGCAGCGACGAAGGCAGAGATGTCAGGAACTATTGTGGGTCACCAGAAACGTTTTCGGAGGAAGGCTAGGGTACGACGGGAACCTGGATGACAGGTCAGCCTGGAGGAATGAACCAATTCCAGGACCCGGGACCGGACTGAGTTAGGGAAAAACAACCGGTTAGCCGGGCCCCCTTCAGGTTCATGCTGAGAACATTGTGCCTTGTGTACTACGGTTTCAATACCCCAATCCGCTGAAGCCGCAAGGCAAAGGTAGGGAGAATGGTTTCGAGACCAAGGGTATGGCAGAGGAACTGTATAGGCGGGAGAGGGCGTCAGGCTTCACATTTTTGTACCCTGGGCGGTAGGAAATGGTGAAGTTGAATATTGTAAACTGCCCTACGGCGCTTGGCTGTACAGAGATATTCCACATTTTTATGGTCGGTCCAAACCAAGAATGGCTGTTTTGCTCCTTCCAGCCAGTGCCTCGACTCTTCCAGCGCCATCTTGACCACTAGGAGTTCTCGGTTGCCTACATCGTAGTTCCTGTCTGCAGAATTGAGACGATGGGACAGGAAGGCACAAGGATGGAGCTTTTGGTCTTGGGCAGATCGCTGGGACAGGATGGCCCCCACTCCAACATCAGAAGCATCAACCTCTACCACAAATTGATGAGACGGATCCGGATGGATGAGGATCGGTGCTGTGATAAACTGATGCTTCAGGTCCACAAAGGCTCAGTCGACAGCTGGAGACCATGTGAACGGTACTTTGGGAGAGGTTAGTACCGAGAGGGGGGACGCCAGTGTTCTGTAGCCCCGAATGAAACAGCAGTAGAAGTTAGCGAACCCCAGGAAACATTGTAAATGCACCCTGGACGTAGGTTGAGGCCAATCTACCACTGCTTTCCCTTTTTCAGGATCCATTTGGACATTTCCATCAGCGATGACATATCCCAGAAAGGAGATTTCCACCGCTCTACACTCACACTTCTCGGCTTTCACAAACAATTTGTTCTCCAGGAGGCGCTGAAGGACTTGTCTGACATGAAGCACGTGCTCTTGGGCAGACCGGGAAAAAAACAGGATGTCATCAAGGTAGATGAACACAAAATGGTTGAGCATGTCCCGGAGCACATCGTTTACCAGAGCCTGGAAGACAGCGGCCGCGTTGGTGAGTCCAAATGGCATGACCTGGTACTCATAATATCCACTGGCTGTGTTAAATGCTGTCTTCCACTCATCTCCTTCGCATATCCGAACCAGGTAGTAGGCATTCCGAAGGTCCAATTTGGAAAAAATGGTGGCCCGCTGGAGGTTCGAAAGCCGAGGAGAGGAGTGGTACGTGGTAACGATTCTTGATCGTTATATCATTCAGATGCCAGTAGACAATGCACGGACGCAGGGTCTTGTCCTTCTTCTCCACAAAGAAAAACCCTGTGCCGGCAGAAGATGAAGACAGACAGATGTCTCCTGTAGCCAGAGACTCCTCTATGTACTCCTCCATGGCCTTGGTCTCTGGCCCGGATAGAGAATATAGACGACCACGAGGTGGTGTGGTGTCTGGGAGGAGATCAATGGCACAATCATAAGGACGGTGCGAGGGAAGAGAAGTAGCACATGCCTTACTGAAGACCTCCAGGAGGTCATGGTACTCAGTGGGGACGGCAGAGACATCCGAGGCTTTGCTTAAATCCTGAGGGGGACATCTCAAGGACAGCTGTGCAGCTTTAACCTTTTCACACGTACCAACACACAGGTGTGATCATCCTACAGTGGTCCCTGTAGCGTACGATCAAACCGGTGTGATTAGAATGCTTATTTAGAACGTCCAGTTTCGAATGACGCAACAATCAGCATTTGAGCTGGCCACACTGTTTGTTCAGAATCATTTTGCACAAACACAGTCCTTACAAAGTTATGTCCAGAATGTGAGCAGTTTATTTTTAGATGCAATGTTCAGACATTCACAGAAGTAGCTACAGCATAACACAATCATCCAAACCTGAAAATGTAGGCTACATTTGTCCTAGCACTAACTGAGGAAAGATTAACATAACCAGTCATATTTTTATAACTCTCAGCTGACAGAAACTACAATATGAATTAGCTAATAAACCTTTACACAGGGGTTCTCGAAGACAATCAACCTACCTGTGTTTACAAATAGTACAGGAACTACATCATCCAGGTGTATTGATCACATCTTTACCAATGCAGCAGAACTTTCTTCTAAAGCTGTATCCACACCAATTGGATGTAGTGACCATAATATAGTGGCTATATCCAGAAAAGCCACATTTCCAAAGGCTGGGCCTAAAAAAGTGTCAAAAAGATCACACGTTTTGTAATGATTCCTATGTTGAAGAAATAAAATGTTGGTCTGATGTGTGGAATGAGGTGCATCCAGACACTTGATGCATTTATAAAAGAGTTTCTTCCAGTTATTAATAAGCATGCACCTATTAAGAAACTGACTGTTAGAACTGTTAAGGCTCTGTGGATTGATGTGGAATTTACATGTGTAACGGGTGTCGTCGGAAGAAAGACACCAAGGTGCAGCGTTCTTAGAGTTCCACATAATTTAATCACAAAGAGAAACTAAAACAGGACAAAACAATAAAGAATACAACGACCGAACAGCTTTGATGTGCAAACTCCCTGCACACAAACAAAGAACAAGTTCGCACACAGAAAGAGGGAAAAGGGCAGCCTAAGTATGATCCCCAATCAGAGACAACGATAGACAGCTGCCTCTGATTGGGAACCACACTTGGCCAGAAACAAAGAAATACAAAACATAGAATTACAGAACATAGAATGCCCACCCAAATCACACCCTGACCAAAATAAAAGAGACATAAAAAGGATCTCTAAGGTCAGGGCGTGACAACATGTTTTTATGGTTGAGAGAGATTTAGAAAAAGGAGTCGCTAAGTCCAGCTGCACAGGTGATTAGCAAACTTACTGTAAATTGAGACTGAATGAGACTAAACTGAACAAAAAGAAGAAACTGTATTATGAAACTAAGATAAATTATATAAAATATAATGGAAAAAAGCTTTGGAGTACTTTTAAACCAAGGATCATTTTGCTATTTGATTTTGAATTTTAAGACCCTTTTAAGTATAAAAAAATATATATAAAAAAATATTTGATGGCAATATTATTTGGCGTTACTGCTACTAGCCCATACAAAATGCATTGAATAACAGATTCACTAAATGGAACAATACATAGTCCCCCCCAAAACATCTAAAGGAAGTTTGTTCTGTATTGTCTATCCTATATCTGAGAGAGATACAGACTGACTGTGTTATTTATCACATTATTAGCCCAGATCGCTTTTTCCATTATTACATACAGCCAAAATACATTTTGAATATCAGAACGGCGGTAACTCACCAGCATTTTCACCAGAAATACGACTTTCCTGAATTGGATTCTTTGTTCGTAACCCACAAGGAGAATTAGCTCATCCCAGAGGCTACTCCGCCGCCGGTGGAGATTAGATATTTGGAGTGGACTTTTAGCTCGACTCAGGAGGTGTGCACAACATCCACCACTTCCGAGTATATTACTCGCTAATGTACAGTCCCTGGACAATAAAGTTGCCAAGCTCCTTCCAGAGAGATGTCAAGGACTGCAACATACTCTGTTTCACGAAACCATGGCTCTCTCCATATATACTGTCCCCATCTATACAGCCAGCTGGGTTTTCAGTACACCATGCAGATAAAAATAAAGAACGCTCATGGTGTTGTCATGTCTTTGCTGTCATTAATGTGTTTGACTTATTTTATAAAATCAAAAAACTATGTTTAATTATTACGCGATTAAATTAACCATATAACAATTAATTAAGCAGTAATCTGGGGCACCACGGAAAAAGTTTATTTAACGAGTTACCGTTTTCCCGAGTGAACTCTTAAGGATATAAAGATCTCTTACAACAGTCACGGTCAATTTATTAATTCCTTTTTACTTTTAGTCTCATTCTGAATGTCGCAAAACTCTTGGATATCTGCACGAACCCTAGCATAAATGATGAATCAGCAATATACAAATTGGCTTAATTATTACTTTACTAACTAACTAAATAATCACACAGAATTACATAAACACACAAACAGGATAGCTTACACATTGATTACTACACAAGGCAATGAAAAGTCTCTAGTGGACTAACCCAATATGATGGCTTGACCGAATGTATTCATTGACTACAGCTCAGCATTCAACACCATAGTACCCTCAAAGCTCATCTCTAAGCTAAGGAACCTGGGACTAAACACCTCCCTCTGCAACTGGATCCTGGACTTCCACCGCCCTCAGGTGGTGAGGGTAGATAGCAACACATCTGCCACTCTGATCCTCAACACTGGAGCTCCCCAGGGGTGCGTGCTCAGTCCCCTCCTGTACTCCCTGTTCACCCACGACTGCATGGCCAGGCACGACTCCAACACCATCATTAAGTTTGCTGACGACACAACGACAACGACGAGACAGCCTATAGGGAGGAGGTCCGAGACCTGGCTGGGTGGTGCCAGAATAACTACCTATCCCTCAACGTAACCAAGACTAAGGAGATGATTGTGGACTACAGGAAAAGGAGCACCGAGCACGTCCCCATTCTCATTGAAGGGGCTGTAGTGGAGCAGGTTGAGAGCTTCAAATTCCTTGGTGTCCACATCAACAACAAACTAGAATGATCCAAACACACCAAGACAGTCGTGAAGAGGGCACGACAAAGCCTATTCCCCCTCAGGAAACTAAAAAGACTTGGCATGGGTCCTGAGATCCTCAAAAGGTTCTACAGCTGCAACATTGAGAGCATCCTGACCGGTTGCATCACTGCCTGGTACGGCAATTGCTCGGGCTCCGACCGCAAGGTACTTCAGAGGGTAGTGCGTACGGCCCAGTACACCACTGGGGCTAAGCTGCTACAAACTACCTCAATAAGCCTGACTAACCGGTGTCTGTATATAGCCTTGCCACTCTTATTTTTCAATTGTTTTTTTACTGTTATTTTATTTCTTTACTTACCTACATACACACATACTTTTCTTTCTCCGCACTACTGGTTAGAGCATGTAAGTAAGCATTTCACTTAAGGTCTACACCTGTTGTATTCGGCGCACGTGACGAATACACTTTGATTTGATTTGTAAGAAAGAGCGGGAGAAGAGACAAAGAACTTCACTATCGTACATACAGCTGATAACTATGCTCATGGAAATGCGAATACTTTGCACATGAACGGCCACTCATTCGAAAAGAATTGCAATATATGTGACCCGAATCAGGAAACTAGGCATATGTCGCAAGTCATGACTTTGGATTGGCCTGCCATATAGCACGCTTCTGTCATTTGGAGCTGGTCAGTATGTCTAGGTAATCGTGTCAAACGCTGCTTTTTTATGTATTGCGTGGTAAAACTGCATAAACCTAATATCACGTTAAAGTGTACTGTTAGCTAGCTGACGTTAGCTGTCTGGCTCGCTAGCTAACGTTATGTGTATGCTCTCCACTTTCTGGAGGACCGAGTTTTGAAATCAATGGAATTCGAGTATGATAGCTAAGGAGATGGAGAAAACACCAGTCTGGATACATCGCCAAACTAAGGGCAACCATGCATGGCATCAGACAGGAGACACGTCCAAACATGATGTATACTGGTAAGATAGACTAGCTACATTTTCAGATATTACATGTTTCTAATTTTGACAGAAAGTGGTTTAATTTCAAGTGTACTGTTAGCTAGCTAACGTTAGCTGGCTAGGTCGCTAGCTAACATTGTGTATGATCGTATTCTTCGTATCTCAGACCCATTTGCTTGACTAGTTATAGACATAAAACCCGGTTGGTTAGCTACCTGCAGATTCATGCAGGGTAGTAACGTCATGAGTTGTAATTATGGTCCATTGTTTAACTAGCTAGCTAGCTATATTTCTTAATAAAATGTAAGTATCCATTTCAATAGAATGTCACTGCAACTGTTGATAGACGTACTAGCTGGTAAATTCGCTCTGGCTATCTACTCTGATTTCAGACCACATGTAAGATAGTCTAGCTAGCTATATTTTCAGATATTGAGAAAGTGGTTTAATTTCAAGTGTTTAATTTCAATGGATGTTTTACTTGCCTTTCATTGTGTAGGAGAGAGAGAGTTCTTGCTGGTATTTATGACCATCTTAAAACGCCCAACTTCCCCCCTCTCCCTCTCTGCAGGAGAGAGAGGGCGTTGTAGAGCGGACCCACTGGTACCTGATCCTTCAGATCTTCACAGGAGAGTTATGACAGTGTGATTGTGGTAATGTACAGGACCTCAAGTCTATTTGTTAACCCGAATCAAATGTGTTACCTCCTGAGAGAATTCTCTTCAGTCATCGTCACAGCCGTGTATATTCCCCCTTGAGCCGATACCATGACGGCTCTCAAGGAACTACTCTGGACTTTGTGGAAACTGAAAACCGCATAACCTGAGGCTGCATTTATTTATTGTAGATCGGGACTTAAATAAAGCAAATCTGAGGAAAATGCTACCTAAGTTCTATCAACACATTGCCTACAGCACTCGTGCTTCAAAACCTCTCTACCATTGTTATTCTCTTCCGGGATGGCTACAAGGCCCCCTCCCTTTCACCAAATCAGATCACAACTCCATGAAGTACCCATGCTAAGGTTTATTCAATGCTGGTCTGACCAATCGAAGTACTTGCTTCAAGATTATTTTGATTACAGGGACTGGGATATGTTCCGGGTTTCCTCTCAGAATAACATTGACGTATACACTGACATGGTGACTGCTTTCATCAGGAAGTGTATAGGGATGTTGTTCCCACTGTGGCAATTCAAATCTATTCAAACTAAAAACCATGGATAGATGGCAGCATTCACATTAAACTGAAAGCGTGAACCACTGCATTTTAACGTGGCAAGGTGACTGGGAATATGGTTGAATACAAACAGTCAAGTTCTGCCCTCCGTAAGGCAATCAAGCAAGCAAAACGAATTCGCAATTCATAGGCTCAGACACGAGATGTAAGTGAAAGGGACTCCAGACAATAACGGATTACAAAGGGAAAGCCAGCCACGTAGCGGACACCGAGGTCTTGCTTCCGGATAAGCTAAATACCTTCTTCGCTCGTTTTGAGGATAGCATAGTGCCACCAACACGGGCCATTCCCGAGGAGTGATTAAGACGTTTAAGCAAGTTAACCCTCGAAAGACTACCAGCCCAGACAGCATCACTAGCCGCGTCCTCAGAGCATGCGCAGACCAGCTGGCTGGAGTGTTTATGGCAATATTCAATCCCTCGCCATCCCAGACTGCTGCCCCCACTTGCTTCAAGATGTCCACCATTGTTCCTGTAACCAAGAAATTTTAGGTAACTGAGCTAAATGACTATTGCCTAGTAGCACTCATTTCTGTCTTCATGAAGTGATTTGAGAGGCTAGTTAAGGATCATATCACCTCCACCATACCCGACACCGTAGACCCACTGCGATTTTCATACCACCCCAATAGATCACGGATGATGCCATCACCATTGCAATGCACGCTGCTCTATCCCGACTGGACAAGAGGAATACCCATGTAAGAATGCTGTTCATTGACTACAGCTCAGCCTTCAACACCATAGTACCCTTCAAGCTTATCATTAAGCTCAGGGCCCTGGGTCTGAACCCCGCTCTGTGCAACCGGGTCCTGAACTTCCTGACGGGCCGCCACCAGGTGGAAAAGGTAGGCAACAACACCTCTACTACGCTGATCCTCAACACAGGGGCCTCACAAGTGTGCGTGCTCAGCTCTCTCCTGTACTCCCTGTTCACCCATGTCTGAGTGGCGACGCACGCCTCCAATTAAATCATCAAGTTTGCAGATGACACAACAGTGGTAGGCCTGATTACTAACAACAACGAGACACAATACAGGGAGGAGGTTAGGAACCTGGCGGAGCGGTGCCAGGAAAATAATCCCTCGCTCAATGTCGACAAAATGAAGGAGCTGATCGTGGAGACAGCAGAGGGAGCACACCCCCATCCACATCGTTGGGCCCGCAATCGAGGAGGTTAAAAGCTTCAAGTTCTTCGGCGTACACATCACTGACAATCTGAAATGGTCCACCCACACATCCAGTTTGGTGAAAAAGGCGCAAAGAAAGGAGGCTGAAGAAATTTGGCTTAGTCCCTATGACCCTCACAAACTTTTACAGATCTACCATTGAGAGCACCCTGTCAAGCTGTATCACCGCCTGGTACGGGAACTGCACCATCCGTAACCGCAAGTCTCTTCAGAGAGTGGTGAGGTCTGCCCAACACATCAGCCTGCCCTCCATGACATCTACAGCACCCGGTGTCACAGGAAGGCCAAGAAAATCATCAAGGACCTCAGTCACCCGAGCCACGGCCTGTTCACCCCATTATCATCTAGAGGGCAAGGCCAGTAGAGGTGCATCAAAGCTGGGACCGAGAGACTGAAAAACAGCTTCTACATTATATATACAACAGTATTTGGAAACCCCTTCAAATGAGTGTATTTGGCTATTTCGTCACACCCGTTGCTGACAGGTGTATAAAATCGAGCACACAGCCATACAACCTCCATAGAAAACATTAGCAGTAGAATGGCCTTACTGAAGAGCTCAGTGACTTTCAACATGGCATCGTCATAGGATGCCAGCTTTCCAACAAGTCATTTCGTCAAATTTCTGCCCTGCTAGAGCTGCCCCGGTCGACTGTAAGTGCTGTTATTGTGAAGTGGAAATGTCTAGGAGAAACAATGGCTCAGCCACAAAGTGGTAGGCCACACAAGCTCACAGAAAGAGACCACTATGTGCTGAAGCACATAGATCACGGAAGCTATACTGTTACACGGGCTAGGCCCCTTAGTTCCAGTGAAGGGAAATCTTAAGGCTACAGCATACAATGACATTCTAGGGTATTTTGTGCTTCCAACTTTGTGGCAACAGTTTGGGGAAGGCTCTTTCCTGTTTCAGTATGGCAATGCCCCTGTGCATAAAGCAAGGTCCAAACAGAAATGGTTTGTTGAGATCAGTGTGGAAGAACTTGACTGGTCTGCACAGAGGCCTGGCCTAAACCCCATTGAACACCTTTGGGAGGAATTGGAACGCTGACTGTGAGCCAGGACTAATCGCCCAACTTCAGTGCCATACCTCACTAATGCTGTTGTTGCTCAAGTCGCCGCAGCAATGTTCCAACATCTCGTGAAAGACCTTCCCAGAAGAGTGGAGGCTGTTATAGCAACACATGGGGGACCAACTCCATATTAATGTCCATGATTTTGATGAGCAGGTGTCCACATGCTTTTGGTTATGTAGTGTGTATATAATGTATATATACAGTACAAGTCAAAAGTTTGGACGTTCCTACTCATTCAAGGGTTTTTCTTTATTTTTACTATTTTCTACATAGTAGAATAATAGTGAAGACAACAAAACTATGGAATCATGTAGTAACAAAAGAAGTGTTAAACAAATCAAAATAGATTTCATATTTGAGATTCTTCGAAGTAGCCACCTTTTGCTCTGATGACAGCTTTGCCTACTCTTGGCATTCTCTCAACCAGCTTCACCACATATGCTGAGCACTTTTGGCTGCTTTTCCTTCACTCTGCGGTCCAACTCATTCCAAACCATCTCAATTAGGTTGAGGTCGGGTGATTGTGGAGGCCAGGTCATCTGATGCAGCACTCCATCACTCTCCTTTTTGGTCAAATAGCCCTTACACAGCCTGGAAGTGTGTTGGGTCATTGTCCTGTTAAAAAACAAATGATAGTCCCACTAAGCCCAAACCAGATGGGATGGAGTATCGCTGCAGGATGCTGTGGTAGCCATGCTGGTTAAGTGTGCCTTGAATTCTAAATAAATCACAGACAGTGTCACCAGCAAAGCACACATACGGAGATCATCCGTTCACCCACTCTGCGTCCACAATGACACGGCTGATGGAACCAAAAATCTCACATTTTGACTCATCAGACCAATGGACAGATTTCAACTGGTCTAATGTCCAATGCTTGTGTTTCTTGGCCCAAGCAAGTCCCTTCTTATTATTGGTGTTCTTTAGTAGTGGTTTCTTTGAAGCAATTCGATCATGAATGCCCGATTCACGCAGTCTCCTCTGAACAGTTGATGTTGAGGTGTGCCTGTTACTTGAACTCTGTGAAGCATTTGAGATGTTCTTGCCATAATATGGACTTGGTCTTTTACCAAATAGGGATATCTTCTGTACACCACCCCTACCTTGTCAAAGCACAACTGATTGGCTCAAACGCATTTAGAAGGAAAGAAATTGCACAAATTTACTTTTAACAAGGCACACCTATCAATTGAAATGCATTCCAGGTGACTACCTCCTGAAGATGTTTGAGAGAATGCCAAGAGTGTACAAAACTGTCATCAAGGCAAAGGGTGGCTACTTTGAAGAATCTCAAATATAAAATATATTTTGATTTGTTTAACACTTTTTTGGTTACTACATGATTCAATATGTGTTATTTCATAGTTGTGATTTCTTCACTATTATTCTACAATGTAGGAAATAGTAAAAATAAAGAAAAACTTTGACTATATATATATACAGTATATACACACACTGTATATACACGTCTGTAATGTCTATGTTAATGTTTTAAATGTATGTAAATTGTGAGATATATTTGTCTGTAATGTATTTTTTGTTGTGTGTTGAACGCCAGGTAGACTAGCTGTCACCATTGGCGTCGGCTAATGGGGGTCCTAATAAAAATAATTTAAAAAAATCTAAGAAATGACAATCACTGTGTACAGGTGAAACCTGGAATTACCACTCGAACCTGCATGTACAGTATGTGTGACTGTGTTAGTATATGGTAAATGAACCAGTGGTGATTATAAATAGCGAAAGTGAAGGGTATTAAAGTGCACCTCTGACCTATTCCCCAAAGTCCCAATCGTGTCTCATCCTCCGCATGCTTCACCCTGTGACGCGGGTTGTACAATCACTGTGGCAGCCCTGGCCAGCCTGACAGTGTGTTTTGTCTAGCCACATCACTTAGTTCCCGATCTGATCCCTCCCTCCACTCTCATTAACAAGAGAGTTGGTGATTGGCCTGGACACACACACACACACACTGAGTCTCTGGTGTGTCTGCGCTCACAGACGACACGACTCACACACTCTCAAGCCATTTAGACAGCACACCTCACATATAGACTACACTGCTCCTAGACTACAGGGACTGGAGTCAAACTAGAGTAGTGTTTATCTGATTAACTGTATACATTTTACACGAATCACTCAATTATTTGGATGGATGCAATTGGGCCAGTGCATGACCTATCCCCAATCAATTATTTCTGATGAGGTCACTTAGATTCTTCATTTTGTGATTATTTACTGTATTCTTTGATGTTATGGGTGGAATGCATTTTGAGAAGAGTGCATATTGTTGTATTCTGTGTATGACCAACATAGCCACATGTATTGTTGAACCCCCATTGATTTTCATGGTTGACAATGTGGCAAATGCACAGAAGCATACTTTCAACCTCGGTATGGATCCACCATTACGTATCGACATTTTACCAACAATAAGAATGGAAAGGGAAATGCATTCAAAGTCTAATTGAAAGTCTGTAGACAACTGAGCTGATATGATTGCAGTGTCGCAATACAATGTTGAGAAATGAGAATAAGAATGTCTGTCTTCAGCATGGCCAGTCAGTCAATGCCGTAGCTTTTAGCTACTGCTTTCATTATATACAGGTTATACACAGGTACATTCTGAGTACAGCAGAACAAACAACCAATGTGATTGTGAATCAGTGATGACAAGGTCGGTACCCGTAGGTGTTTTAGCATAAACAGTCGTCATAAAGGGAAAATGATGTGTACTTACTAAACTCGTAACCAAACATTTAAGTGCCCTCGAAGATGTGTTAATGCCTTTGCTGATTTATGTTAATTAACGTGTAATATTGGGTGTTACTATGTAAGAACACAACATTTTGAGAGGAGATTATGCAAAATGATGGTTTGCAAAGTGCCCTCGTGATTTGTTCAGTGATGAACAAAATTGCAGTGAAGGACGTCGTATTATATAGTATATTTAGTATTTCAAGACACATAGTACTGTAAATTTGTATTTTTCAGATTCACTCAAAAGGTGTAGCTGTTTCAGAGGAAATAACGACTAATCCCTCTCGCACAGCTACTCTAATCAAACATAGTCGTGAGGTTTTGTGAACTATCTATCTGAGCCTTTCTCTTCCTAGTTCCTATCTGTATTATGAGTCAGGGGATGCAATCAAAGAGACCTCATGCGGAGTCAAGCCCAATCATGGCACTCACAGGGGGGTGTGAATATAGAACGGAAAAACAACCTGCTGGCTACCCCCCTCCTCCCTCCTCCACCTCTCCCTCCACCATCATCTTCTTGACGCCTGTAATGACCACCAAGGGCTGAAACGTGCACATCAGTGTAAACGTGTTCATTCATCAGTGGGGTGAGTCAGTCAGTGAGCTGAGGTTCAATAAGATGAGAGTGGGCACAGGGAGATACTCATAGCAGGCGGTAGTGGTGGTGGTGGGGGGGCATTCACTGATAAACATGTATTTTGTTGTTTTACTGGTGCTGCTCAGACCTCACGCTCTACAGCTCCAGCCTTCTACCTACCCTACTCTTTATAAAGACTGGGAGGGGTGTACTTAAAACAATGCCAAGAGGAACAGCTACAAGTGCTTTTAGGTTAAGGAGATGGGATGCAAGCGAGAATGGAGAGGTAGAAAACATTGCACTGAATGAGAAAGAATGAAGCAGCTGGCAGACCAAGAAAACAAATCATTACTGAGTGCCATTGTGACCAACAGGGCAATGAATATTACATAAGATTCTAAGCATGAACATTCAGTACCCCTCCAGAGCAGAGATTTTCGACATGCCGCATCTAAATAGAGTGCATACTGTAGCCTTACTATACCATAGATATAAGAACAAAGCCATCAAAGCAGAGGACAATATAAATTCAGCTGTTTTTCTCTCTCGCTCGCTCCTTCTCTCCCTCCCTTTTACTCTCTCTCCCACACTCACATGCATACACACCCACGTACACACTTGCTCATCCCAGTTCTTCTCCTAGACTAATCACTTTAAGTGAAAAAAGCTCTCCTTAGGGAAGCCAATTTCACTCAGCATCTGACGAGCAGAAATTAGATGTCTAATGGAATGGAATAGTTGTGCAAATTGAAGAAACAAAACACTTTTTTTTATCTAGGTGCCCACCTAAATTAGATTTTAATTTGGACCACATTCACAGGTAATAGAGTGCAGTCGGCCTGTATGGCGCCCTTATCTCTCCCCCGTTGTCTGTGGCTTTTTTATTTATGCAGGTTGCCTGTGGTATCCATTATCAACTCCACTGCCCACCATTTTGAGCTCACTAGCCATAATACGGTGATGTCATGACAGCTGAGTGTCAGTTCTGAATGTGAATATAACTACAGGAGAAGAATAACTGGTGATGTCTGACAGAGAAAATACATAAGCGTTTGTCTATTCTATTTAAATCGTGGGGGTTGTGACAAAAAAAGATGGGGGTTGTGACTAGGGATGGAAAGCTACTGGAAATTTACCAAAGTTACCGGATCTTCAGTAATTTTGGCAAGTAACAGGTAATCTATGGTAACTTAAATAATTTATACTTGAATCAAGCAGACCATATACTTGAATTAAGCAGACCACCATAGTCTCTGTGCCCAAGAACACAAAGGCAACGTGTCTAAATGACTACAGACCCGTAGCATTCACGTCCGTAGCCATGAAGTGCTTTGAAAGGTTGGTAATGGCTCACATCAACACCATTATCCCAGAAACCCTAGACCCACTCCAATTTGCATACCGCCCAAACAGATCCACCGATGATGCAATCTCTATTGCACTCCACACTGCCCTTTCCCACCTGGACAAAAGGAACACTTATGTGAGAATGCTATTCATTAACTACAGCTCAGCGTGCAACACCATAATACCCTCAAAGTTCATCACTAAGCTAAGGATCCTGGGACAAAACACCTCCCTCTGCAACTGGATCCTGGACTTCCTGACGGGCCACCCCCAGGTGGTGAGAGTAGGTAGCAACACATCTGCCACGCTGATCCTCAACACTGGAGCTCCCAAAGGGTGCGTGCTCAGTCCCCTCATGTACTCCCTGTTCACCCACGACTGCATGGCTAGGCACGACTCCAACACCATCATTAACTTTGCGTACGACACAACAGTGGTAGGCCTGATCACCGACAACGACGAGTCAGCCTATAGGGAGGAGGTCAGAGACATGGCCGGGTGGTGCCAGTATAACAACCTATCCCTCAATGTAACCAAGACTAAGGAGATGATTGTGGACTACAGGAAAAGGAGGACCGAGCACGCCCCCATTCTCATCGATGGGGCTGTAGTGGAGCAGGTTGAGAGCTTCAAGTTCCTTGGTGTCCACATCAACAACAAACTAGAATGGTCCAAACACACCAAGATAGTTGTGAAGAGGGCACGACAAAGCCTATTCCCCCTCAGGAAACTAAAAAGATTTGGGACCTGAGATCCTCAAAAGGTTCTACAGCTGCAACATAGAGAGCATCCTGACTGGTTGCATCACTGCCTTGTACGACAATTGCTCGGCCTCTGACCGCAAGGCACTACAGAGGGTAGTGCGTACGGCCCAGTATATCACTGGGGCTAAGCTGCCTGCCATCCAGGACATCTACACCAGGCAGTGTCAGAGGAAGGGCCTAAAAATTGTCAAAGACCCCAGCCACCCCAGTCATAGACTGTTCTCTCTACTACCGCATGGCAAATGGTACCAGAGTGCCAAGTCTAGGACAAAAAGGCTTCTCAACAGTTTTTACCCCCAAGCCATAAAACTCCTGAACAGGTAATCAAATGGCTACCCGGACTATTTGCATTGTGCCCCCCCAACCCCTCTTTTTACGCTGCTGCTACTCTTTGTTTATCGTATATGCATAGTCACTTTAACTATACATTCATGTACATACGACCTCAATTGGGCCGACCAACCAGTGCTCCTGCACATTGGCTAACCGGGCTATCTGCATTGTGTCCCACCACCCTCCAACCCCTCTTTTACGCTGCTGCTACTCTCTGTTCATCATATATGCATAATCACTTTAATCATATCTACATGTACATACTACCTCAATCAGCCTGACTAAACTGTATATGTATGTAGCCTTGCTACTTTATAGCCTCACACTGTATATAGCCTGTCTTTTTACTGTTGTTTTATTTCTTTACTTACCTATTGGTCACCTAACATCTTTTTTGCACTATTGTTTAGAGCCTGTAACTAAGCATTTCACTTCAGGTCTACACCTGTTGTATTTGGAGCACGTGACAAATAATCTTTGATTTGGAGTCATTTTTAAAACATTTATTCATATATATCAGTGGTCACATATCAGTTGACCTCCAAGGCATTTCTAGTCGATCCCAAACATTTCTGTCTCTTTGACCGTAGGTGCACCTGATTCAGCTGCCCTGTGTGCCAGGTATGCAAAGTGTTCTGATTTAGAACCAATTCATGTGTCTGGAGGTACAAATCCGCCTTCCCGGCGGGCCTGTAGAGCAAATCAAGTGCACTATAGGCCTACCGCTGGCAAATTTAGATTGCTCAGATTTGTCTGCAGTAAAGTAGCATTGTATGCTGTAGAGATAAGATTTCCCTTTACTAGTAGTAATGGGCCCGAACCATGAAAAACAGCCCAGACCATTATTCCTCCTCCACCCAACTTTACAGCAGTATGCATTCGGGCAGGTAGCGTTATACTGGCCTCCGTCAAACCCAGATTTGTCCATCGGACTGCCTAGATGCCAGAACGCGTTTCCACTGCTCCAGAGTCCAATGGCGGCGAGCTTTACACCACTCCAGCCAAAGCTTGGCATTGCATATGGTGATCTTTCATGAAGCTCCCGACGAACAGTTCTTGTGCTGATGTTGTTTCCAGAGGCAGTTTGGAACTCGGTAGTGAGTGTTGCAAACGAGGACAGAAGATTTTTATGCTCTTCAGCACTCAGCGGTCCTGTTCTGTGAGCTTGTTTGGGGCTACCACTTTGCAGCTGAGCCGTTTTTGCTCATACACGTTTCCACCTCACAATAACAGCACAGTTAAACAGGGCAGCTCTAGCAGGGCAGAAATTTGACAAACTGATTTGTTGGAAAGGAGGCATCCTATGACGGTGCCATGTTGAAAGTCACTGAGCTCTTCAGTAAGCCCATTCTACTGCCAATGTTTGTCTATGGAGATCGCATGGCTGTGTGCTCGATTTTATACACGTGTCAGCAAAGGACGTGGCTGAAATAGCCAAATTCAAAAAAAAAAACAAAAAAAAATGATAGTGCATAATTGCATTGTCAGGGCCAATATGTGGTAATAATGTATTGGGCATTTAGCTTACTGCACGAACGTCATTGCTCCAGTTGCATAAGCTTAAGTTTTTTTAAGTAATGTAAAAAAAATCTGAGCGGTAGATCTTGGCTTGCATTTTGACTCAGAAAGTGATTTTGACTGATATATATAGTATTGATATGTAGTATATATTTTATCTGTGTCCATATTGTCCATGCGTTTCTAGTGGATAGACTATCTGGTTAAAGAGAAAATAGCCTAATTAATGAAAAAACAGCATCTAATCAACAATAGGATTTTTTATAATTAACTCTGCAACTCTTCCAACTATTGACTTTTTTCACAACTGCCACCAGTTTGAAGCGAAAACATTTACAACAAAGACATACTGACGTAAATAAATAAAAGTGTGTAAAGAATATGTACAGGATATTTCAAACTGAAACCCTCATACTAAACATGAATGGTATTCACTAAGTTTATGGTTTATATTTAGGATAATGTTATAGAGCTTTGTCATAAAACAATACAAAAAATCCAATAATATACGCTCCCTTTGCAACCCTGGTTGTGACAAAAGATGTTCATGGTCACAGAATGTGTAAGGGAATTCAGCTTTAGCTTTACTTGCTGAAGAGCTTGACATTGAGCTTTGCATGTCATCTCTAGCATGAGACACTAGCTCCAATTAAAAGACATTACTCAAATGTCCCCTGAGGAATGCTCTTGGTGCTTTCTGTAATGTATGTCAGGAAGACAGAGACAGGTTAGCTGTGAGAATGTCTTTTCTCTGTATATTTTTGGGGGAGGATCAAACTGGAGAATGTCTGTGATGTTGACTCCCTTTGTCTAGTAGCACAGAGATGAGAAGATCCAGCTGTTTCAGTTAAAAATAACCAGGACAGTTGTATGGGAAGGGCTGATGGGAAGAGGGTGGGTGGGGTGGGAGCTGGGAAGAGCAGTCCAAGAGGCTGCCACCATGGCCCCAAGGTCGGCTAATGGTTCTTGAGAGTTCTGAGTCGTACTGCAGCTTGTCTGCTCCTTTTTGTTGGAGCGTGTGTGTGTGGGTGGGTGGTTCGAAGGAAAGACGGATGTCAAAAGCTTGAGAGAATCCCACAAGACCAAGCTGAACTTTTTTAAGTTCTCACAAAATCCGCCCCAAGTCTAAAGGACTTCCAATATAATTTTCCACCAAAATCCAATGATTGGTCAATAACTTAACATGTGGTCTTTTATTGTAATTCAACACAAAGGTGACCATGTATGAACCCTTCAGACACCAAAAAACACAACAAAACCTTGAGAGCACAGGCTGAGAAAAGCCTTGATATAGTCTGATTAGGATGCTGGTGGTGTGGTGTACAGCATTTTGATGTAAAACAGAAATGAAGCTTTTATATCATCCATATGGGAATTCTCTCTCTGGGCTGTCAGGAGCTTCCTCTGGTGATCTAAGCCAGTCAGAGAGACAAAGCAGAGATGTGTTGAAAGGCTTGCAACAGGAATAGTAACTTATCACATGCCCCAGGCCCCCTGGCACTTGGCTACAGTCAGGGCTTAGGTACAGCCAGGCCAGTCGTTCCCCTCCCTGCCCCTCTACCCCTCTGTCTCCCACTTTACTTTTCCTAACTTCAGCTGCCACACGAAGACTTACTGTATCTGGACTGCCGTACAAATACATATTTATGTGCATGTGTGTGCACCGAATTCCGTCAATAGCTAGGAATTCCACATCAGCTACGCATGCCCGTATGTGTGTGAGTGATGATAAGACTACAATATTTCCTAATGCTTGACGTGTGTGTATGACTATCTATTGGAGAGCATTCTAGAAAGTGTTATGACCCTGGGACTTGGGCAGGAGAGGACATTTTTGTTTTCCATTTACTCTTTTTACGTTAAAAAGATTCCGATTCCAAAGGGGTCAGAGATATTGTAAGTGTGTTGATGATTATGGTTGGGGCTGTGTCATATGGTTCTAGTGGCAAATGGTTCAGACACGTGTGTTTAATTGGGGTTCCTCCACATTTGACCTCTTTAAAGTGAATGTTGGCGCTGATAGATAATGTGGTGGGCAGCTGGCTGGTGGGAGACGGAGAATGTTAAGCAGTAAGATAGGTTAGAGCAAGGCTATGTAGCAGCTGCATCAACATCACTCCTGGTGAGATGTTTGACATATAAAGGTTGGTGTGAGACCGTGAGTGGCAGAATAGTATAATAGAGAAAAAGGGTCATGTGTTATATTATGTAAGTACGTCTACATTGAATAATTCATAGCACATAGTCTACACAGTAAATTGCATTACTGCATCATAGATTACCTCTAAAACCTTGCTTAAGTAGAGTGTTACAGTATGCGGAAGATAATATTCAAGGATTAATCCTGCAGAAATAATTTGTCATATGAATTCCGCTTGTAATTAAAGACCATCTGGCATGGTCTGATTCCCTAAAAAGTTTTGCTTCCTGTTATTATGTAGTTGACAGTAAACAGTTTTGGAGTTGAAAACTTAAGAGACAAGAATAACTTACTTTCACAGTTCATATCAAACCCACACAATTTGCCGAGATGGAGGACATTCAAGAAGCTGCAGTTATTTTCTGAGCAACAATGGTTACGCAGTGAATGCTAATGCTAATCTGAAAATAGGTGGACAAAGGACAAAATAAAATTGCATTACAAACACTGATACAGCATGGAGTGTGTTGCATTGAGAATTACCTGCAATAAATGAGTGTCAGAGAGTCTGAGGAGAGAGGGAGAGATAAAATGAGAGAGCGGTAAAAAGAAAATAAATGTGCAGGCCGCCTGCAGATTTGTTGTGTGAAATAGCCGTTATCTGGACAGGCAGCAAGCTCTTCCAGCTAGCATGTCGTGAGGAATGCTAACGTGTGGCCTGGCATGTAATTAACAGATAAAAATGTGGGTTCATTAAATGCATATGCAGTGTCATGTGTTCCCAGTGCCACTATCGATCGGCAGGCAGGTAGGTTGCCTCCACAGTCCTTTCCGCTACACCGTACAATGTGACACTGTACATCCATCATAACCTCCACCATATTTATAGAATTTTAATTAGCTCTGCGCTCAAGCCAACATCATTAGCGTTTCTTTTTTTTCCCAGCAAACAGCCAGCCACACATGTTAATAATTTGGCTGTGAGAGAAGCAGTGGGAGCCCCTATCAAGGACACAGAGAGACATGGGAGGGGAGTGAGGGTGAGTTGGAGAAAAGGGTGATAGTTTAAAATGACAATGAAAAACTAAGCAGTTTTAATAAATGTAACTTAACATGTGGCATGACACACACACATGCATTAATGTCACCTTGGAATCATTTTCCAGAGCTTCTCATTCTTCAGAGATGAACATGTCTGTTAATAGTCAATATTCTGGGTGCTGTGTGAATCACGACGTGAGAGGACATGGTCACTAGACAAAATAACCTCTTGAGACGCAAACCAAGTGAACTAAAGGCTAGCACAGCTGGAAAAAACAAGGCTGACCTGAAGAAGTGCATGACCTTATATGAGACCATGTTAAAAACAGTATTCAGACAATTGCGTTGATCTGCAACATAGCCCACACTGACATTATTGCCCCCCTAATGTTCAAGGTTTCAACACCACTGCACAAAGTTTTCATCCAATAACAAATCAACTTGAATGAATGTGAATTTACCAAGGTCCAGTTTTTCAAAGGTACTCAAAAGGTATGAGCCCATCAGACCAGACCAATGAAAGACCCAAGGCTATGAATAGGTAGTGCTCAGCTCAAACACCATTTTGTTCATGTTAAAAGGAAACGCATTTCTCTCCTTTCAATCAGACCTGAACAGAATTGAGGGGAGCGATGAAGAGAGTCCTGAAGTCATAATTTGTCTGGTGATGTGGACTGGAGGGCCTAAAGATCCATTCTGGCCTTGCCTCTCCGTCTGCCCAACCAGCCAGCCAGGAGGTCGCAGAGAGGACAAAACCAAGGTGAAAAGCTGCACATTTAGTGTTAGCCCCTGACTTTCAGCTTCAGCATCTGAGGCCCACTGTATGAGACTGATATAAGCTGTATACAGACTACCATCCTGTATTAGAATAGAAATATTGTATGTTGACCACCAGCAAGAGGTCTCAAGCAGCTGCTGTGGAAATCTACTGAATACTTGTTCGTTTTGTGGCCAGATAACACTTTTGTAAGACATTTTTAATTGCATGCCAATTTATGAGCCTCATACAGTAAGTAGCAACATCATAATTAGTGTCAGAGATACTTTGTTGACAGTGTTTAAAACCTCTACTTCCTCATATTTAGCGGCACAAATCGTGCTTATACAATGAGAAAAGTTGCCAAGCTGCCCAGAAAATTTCGGGCGCCATCTTGGAGAGTCACCTAGTCTAATCAATAAATAATCATAAACTTGACAAAAAAAATACAGGGTGGACAGCAATTGAAAGACAAATTAGTTCTTAATGCAATCGCTGAATTACATTTTTAAAATTAACCTTACTGCGCAATACAGGGTGCAATACAGGCTGCGATAACGCAAGGCTACACGGAAAATAATGGCGTCTTATGCATTTTACTTTTTCAACAGAACAACTTATTATCAGCATAAATAGTACTTACTATTAGCTGAACTCTCATCAGAATCTTGGGAAAGGTGTCCGTTGGCCAAAAGAATCGTTGCTGGGTTGGAGAATGTTTCCTTCCACGTTGCAATTAGCAGTACACAATGGCATTCGAGAGAGAGATACCCAACTCAATACAACGTCAGAAAATGAAATGCCCGAAAATCGCAATATACTGACATAAACTGATATAAATCGGTTTAAAATAACAAGATTATGATGTCTTTAAAGCCTATATCGAATAAAAACAGAGCCGGATATATCTAGTTTCTAAAACCAGAGCTTCTAAAAAGACATTCCAAGACCCTTTCTGCGTCAGCGCAAAGATCCAAAAGGGTGGACACCTCGATTCCAATCAATTTATCAACTTTCTGAACTGCGTAGAGACTCCATTTCAACTCTCCCTATTCGCTAACAACCAGGGGAAGGCGTATGCAGTGCATCTCAACCAATAGAGGACAGGCAAATTAATACACAGGTCTGGGAACAGCCATAAAAATTCTGCACTCTGACATATACATAGGAAAATTGCTCTAAGTCGGGTTCTGTTTCACCCACAGATATAATTCAAACGGTTTTAGAAACTAGAGAGTGTTTTCTATCCAATAGTAATAATAATATGCATATTGTACGAGCAAGAATTGAGTACGAGGCAGTTTAATTTGGATACGAATTTGTGCTATGTCGAAATGGCAACCCCCTAGTTAACTGACCCTTCGCCAAGCCCCGCCCACGATTTTGGGCAACCAATCACAGCGCTCCAATGTACTGCAACTATCATCGAGTCCGACACCTCGGATAAGCTCACGTTAAATCGCATGAAAGCCAATGATGGCTATGTCAAAAACGGAGAGAAAACCGTTTAAATGGCTAAATAATTGAACAGTGCACCAGAAGTACTTTCTACTGTGATTCCTGAAATTGGAGTAATTTTCAAATTCAACATCATACATTTGTTACATTTTTGCTAGCTCAGCTGATTAGCTAGCTCTCAGTCTCATTGACCATCAAACACTGCTAACGCTACCTAGCTAACTCGCCACTTTAATATAGCTTGTTTTCTCCAAATGTATGTTAGCTAACTAAGTAAGCAATGTTATGAATACAACTCCCATCTGCTGTCGACATCAGGATACGATTTGAGAGAACTAGTTAGCTCCAAATGTGGTTAAAGCTTTGCATACTGAAAGTGAATCCATAGCCATTCTAGTTCACTACAAACTAGGTTTCCGTGAAGCAATTGTAATGAAAGTCCACCATAACATACCCAAGACTTTCCTGATTAGCAAGGGGCAGTCTGTGTTTAATTTCATTGTGTATTAGAAACACAGTTTGAGATCATCGTGAGGGGATTTCACCAGTGGTTGCATGGTGAATTCAGCTGCCTGGGAAAATGTTGTCCGATGTTGCAATAGTAACCAAGCAAAGGGTAAACTTTTACCATTATGTAATTTCACTTAGATTCCAATTAAGATTAATGGATTTAGGTAAATTAGGTAAAGATTGTTCATGTTCGCATCATTTAAGTACATGCACTGCACTCAGCACAATGCTAATCTTGAATGAATCATGTGAAGCTGAAGGGCTCTTTAGCTGTAGAACAGCAAAGCCTGTTCTGGCCACTTGATATGTACAGGGGCCACCATGATGACCTCTCAGGTGCTACGGTATAGAGACATAGTTCCATAGAGACATTATAGAGAAGCGCCTAACTGTGCCTCGTGTACCATCGCACCATTTTTATTTTGATAATTGGTTTTCTTTTGTCAGTCCACATACATTTTCACACACACACACACATTTGGGGGTGACCTAATTGCACCACAGGGTAGGTGTAATTCACAGGTGGCTGTTGGCAACATGTATTGGGGAGGATGGGCTCATAGTAATGGCTGGAAAGGAATTAATGGAATGTTATCTAACACAAGGTTTCCATGTGTTTGATCCATGTATTTGATACCATTCCATTCACTCCATTCCAGCAATTATTATGAGCCGTCCTCCCCTCACCAGCCTCATGTGGTGTAATTACATGGACCTTTATCTGTTCCAGGCTGCACTACTGGCTGCCTGTGGACTCAATCGCTTTGGCCATGTTCTGCTGTTGCTTGGAGACTGAATGATTTAACCCACATGTGTCACACTCATTCCACGTAGAGCCGACTTTTCAAACCTCCTTTGGACTTGATTGCTGAATTAAGGTCACTGATTAGTAAGGAACTCCCCTCACCTGGTTGTCTTGGTCTTAATTGAAAATAAAAATTAAAAACAAGCAGACACTAGGCCCCCCATGGAATAAGTTTGACACCCCTGATTTAAACCCATTATTTATAACATCCCTTTTTTATTTTACAGCATCACCAGAACCAAGCATTTAGAAAGCTCTGTATGACTGCATAGTCGGTGAGGGGCTACTGTTCAATGTATGCTTGATTTTCAATTGTTTTTACAGCTTTTTGTTGTATGGAATTTAGGCTGGGATCATTTTTTTTCCAGATAGGTCTTTCAGACAGCACCATATGTGACACTTGAATTAGAACATTGGGAGTCCCACGATATGACCGGTTCGGTTATGAGCTGACTGAAGTCATTCAGGGCACACATCCATAATCCTGACCTTACTGTAGTTATTTTAAGATTTTGTTGTGCTGTAATTTATTTTACTACCCCTTGGACAACTAATAGAGCTGCTAGCACTGGGAGAATATCTAGAGGTGGGCGTAACTGCGTTACTACTACTAGTTAGGTTGATGTTTGGGGTGATTGGGGTTGATGACAAATAATCTTGTCAGCGGAGCCGTCATGTGTGGCGGAAGGGAGGCAGTTTGTGCTGAGGGGCCCCGTTAGTAATTAATCACTGTGTTCCAGTAATACATTCCTTCGATCGGAGCGTCAGGGAATAATTTCTCTGGACAGTGGCCCATGAAAGGTCATCCACACCGCCCGCTATCGGCCGGTCATTGGTCATTCTGGGATGGCACCAGGCACAAAGCTCATCCAGTCAATGCAACTTAATGATTTATGCACATACGAAATGAGTCACGGGAACATCACGGCCAAGGTGGGATTGAATTATTGTGTTGCTGGAGTTTTTAGCCACTGCTACAGTATGAGTGAAATGCTGTCTACTGAAGCAGTACAAGTTCTCTGGAATATGGTACAACTTCTGCCAGGGCTTCAGGCGTGGACAGTGTGACTGGAATTATAGAGTGCAAGAGATAGGACATTTGGTGAAAAATAAATTATTATAATAATAATTTAAAAAAATATCTTATTGATCATCTGATTTACGATCTCAATAAAATGATGTGATCATGGCGATCCACCATCCAGTTGCTGATTGTCTGTGAACATAGAACGCCGCCACTGAGAAAAGCACTGAGCTCTAACACATGTGACACAGGTTCAATCCACCGAACTGGTGTTCTTCTACACTATCCATCACCATTCTCTGGCCTATTTTCATGACTTACCATCCATGCTCTGTGTTGATACATACCTGGCCTCCCAATAGGCCCGTGTTGATCCCAGTCTGACAGTAAATCAATAAAATGCATTCCCTCAGCCTCAGCGCCGGTGGATAGAAAAAATGCATTTTGAGCTCAGTCTCAGGAACATGAAAGGGATCGACATGTAAGGGCGTCGGCGAGGTTTAAGTTTGCCGGTCTTTGGTATAAATAAACAATAAAGTGGTCACTGAGCTTACTGAGGAATTTTCTGCAATGCTATATTGAATTTTTCACAACCACCTGGGATACATGTATTCTACCTTAATGAATTTGTGTACTTCTGTGGCCTGTTAGAGATGTAGATGCACTGTACTCGAACTCCCAGGTACATCCCGAGTAGCGCAGCGGTCTTAGGCACCTTACAGACCCTGGTTCAAGTCCCATAGTGGGTGCACAATTGGCCCAGCGTCTTTAGGGTTTGGCCGAGGTAGGTCATCAATGTAAGTAAGAATTTGTTCTTAACTGACTTGCCTAGTTAAATAAAGGTAAAACTAAAAATATCATGTGGGAAAGGCTTCGGTAGACCTACTGTACAGTATATTGGACACTTTAAACGCTTCATTCATTACACAGTGTGCAAGGAATCTGTAGCTTACATTGAAAACACAAATATTCTGAAGAGAATAGCTGATGCTACACCCATAGATACACTGCATAGTCTGTCAAACTTGGCATGAGACGGATGAACTGATCCAAGGCTATTTTTTTTGTCACAGATCATTTGGAGCCAAAATGGTGTACAGTTGACTAAACTCCTTTATCTAACGCTCTGGCTTTTTTCTCAAATCACAATATTTCCCTACCCACACAAGCTTTTCAGATCAACATACTGTATACCTAAATTCCACAAGGCGATTATCGAGGCCTTAGCTCTCTGGTACCATAAGGATGTTGTGATGTTGCCCTCTGTTCTGGCAGATGTAAAGCCCTACCTCCTTATTTACTCCCTCCCTCTGTCGTGGACAGGAGAGGACCTCTCTGTCAGTAGCACAACCTAGTGAGTGTACATTGCAGAGTTAGTGGTGGTCCCCTTGGCAGGTGGTCTGATCTCCGATACAGATCTGTACTACAGGGATGGCACACAGATAGAGCTGAGGAGGAGCCTCCCCTCAGTGAGGAGTCAGGTCCCTGAGGCAGTCCCCCCAATAAGCTCAAAAACACCCTCTTCAAAGCAGCTCGTCTCTCACCCACACATACCATCTTCCTGTCTCTTTGTCTCTTTCACTCTCCTATTATCTCCCTTGCTCTCTCTTTTGTTCTCCCTGTATGTATCTGTTTATCTCCCACTCTGCCACTCTCCTTCTGTGGCTCTTTCTCTGCATCTTACCAGATCTCTTGACCACATTCACTGAATCTCTCATCTCTCCCACACCCCATCCATTCTCCCCTGTTCCCTCTCTCGGTGACTGTGAGTAGATTCACTTACAGTGGGGCAAAAAAGTATTTAGTCAGCCACCAATTGTGCAAGTTCTCACACTTAAAAATATGAGAAAGGCCTGTAATTTTCATCATAGGTACACTTCAACTATGACAGACAAAATGAGGAAAAAAAATCCAGAAAATCACATTGTAGGATTTTTTATGAATTTCTTTGCAAATTATGGTGGAGAAAAAAGTATTTGGTCAATAACAAAAGTTTATCTCAATACTTTGTTATATACCCTTGGTTGGCAATGACAGAGGTCAAACGTTTTCTGTAAGTCTTCACAAGGTTTTCACACACTGTTGCTGGTATTTTGGCCCATTCCTCCATGCAGATCTCCTCTAGAGCAGTGATGTTTTGGGGCTGTTGCTGGGCAACAAGGACTTTCAACTCCCTCCAAAGATTTTCTATGGGGTTGAGATCTGGAGACTGGCTAGGCCACTCCAGGACCTTGAAATGCTTCCTTCGTTGCCCGGGCGGTGTGTTTGGGATCATTGTCATGCTGAAAGACCCAGCCACGTTTCATCTTCAATGCCCTTGCTGATGGAAGGAGGTTTTCACTCAAAATCTCATGATACATGGCCCCATTCATTCTTTCCTTTACACGGATCAGTCGTCCTAGTCCCTTTGCAGAAAAACAGCCCCAAAGCATGATGTTTCCACCCCCATACTTCACAGTAGGTATGGTGTTTTTTGGATGCAACTCTGCATTCTTTGTTCTCCAAACACGACGAGTTGAGTTTTTACCAAAAAGTTCTATTTTGGTTTCATCTGATCATATGGCATTCTCCCAATCTTCTTCTGGATCATCCAAATGCTCTCTATCAAACTTCAGACGGGCCTGGACATGTACTGGCTTAAGCAGGGGGACACGTCTGGCACTGCAGGATTTGAGTCCCTGGCGGCGTAGTGTGTTACTGATGGTAGGCTTTGTTACTTTGGTCCCAGCTCTCTGCAGGTCATTCACTAGGTCCCCCCGTGTGGTTCTGGGATTTTTGCTCACCGTTCTTGTGATCATTTTGACCCCACGGGGTGAGATCTTGCGTGGAGCCCCAGATCGAGGGAGATTATCAGTGGTCTTGTATGTCTTCCATTTCCTAATAATTGCTCCCACAGTTGATTTCTTCAAACCAAGCTGCTTACCTCTTGCAGATTCAGTCTTCCCAGCCTGGTGCAGGTCTACAATTTAGTTTCTGGTGTCCTTTGACAGCTCTTTGGTCTTGGCCATAGTGGAGTTTGGAGTGTGACTGTTTGAGGTTGTGGACAGGTGTCTTTTATACTGATAACAAGTTCAAACAGGTGCCATTAATACAGGTAACGAGTGGAGGACAGTGGAGCCTCTTGAAGAAGAAGTTACAGGTCTGTGAGAGCCAGAAATCTTGCTTGTTTGTAGGTGACCAAATACTTATTTTCCACCATAATTTTCAAATAAATTCATTAAAAATCCTACAATGTGATTTTTTGGATTTTTTTTTCTCATTTTGTCTGTCATAGTTGAAGTACCTATGATGGAAATTACAGGCCTCTCTCATATTTTTAAGTGGGAGAACTTGCACAATTGGTGGCTGACTAAATACTTTTTTGCCCCACTGTATACAGTGCTTTCAGAAAGTATTCAAAACCATTGACCTATTCCAAATGTTGTTGTTTTACAGACCAAAATTAAAATGGATCAAATGTATATATATTTTTGTCACTGGCCTACACACATTACCCCATAATGTAAAAGTGGAATTATGTTTCTCAAAAGTTTTACAAATTAATACAAATGAAAAGTTGAAATGTCTTGAGTCAATAAGTATTTAACCCTTTTGCTATGGCAAGCGTAAATAAGTTCAGGAGTAAAAATGTCCTTAGCAAGTCACACAATAAGTTGCATGGACTCTGTGTGCAAAAGTGTTTAACATGATTTTTGAATGACTACCTCATGTCTGTACAGTGAATCTCAAACACATATTCAACCAAAAGACCAGGGAGGTTTTCCAATGCCTCGCAAAGAAGAGCACCTATTGGCAGTGGCGTGTATACATGGATTGCAAGGGAAGCCAGGCTTTCCCCCCAAAATTGACCAAAATGTATTCATAAATACATACATTATTTTGTATATTTCGTCTCTCTGTGTTTCATAAATTTAAATTTGCAAGAGGCTGAATGTATCTCACTCATTACAGCATCCATGTGAACGAAGCAGAGCCCCTCTGGATCTATCTGATGCTGTCTGGTCAGAAAGAGTGTGAGTGTTGCTGTCCGTAGCATTGAATGCAAGGGAACCAGTGAGCATTTGGCCTCCCTTGATAATATTTGTAAATAATAGCCAATCAGCATTGAGATAAACTGAGTGAGCTCAGCTGTTAATGGTCCTGGTGCACCAAAATAAGTGTCAAGGGAAGCCAGTTTGGATTTGGCTTCAGACCAATCACATCACAACCCAAACGTCATTATTGACAGAAAAAAACATGAATTTTGCATCTTTTGCATCTTCTTGTACTCCAGTGGCTAGCTAGCTAGCTAAAATTGTCTCTTTCCTAAATTAGCCATGGATGAAGATAGGGATTTGGACTTGTGGTTTTATTTAATTATCCGTACTGGCCAACGATTGTAATGGTGATTCTGATCCAACCATAAATTCATACATTGTGCCCTTGGCCAGAGAGGATGGAAGTTCAACATGTAGCTAGCTAGATGTAGTATGCTAATTAAAACGTATCGTTGCCCATGAAAGGAAGTTAGGCTAGCAAGCAAGTATGTTAGTGAGCTAGCCTAGGAAAACAAAAACTTAAAGCATGTACTGAATAACAGTTATAGATTGTTTAGGCAACATTAAAGAGGAGGATGGCATTGGCGTTTCTCTACAAGTAGGGTCAGTCTACATGTTCTACTTGCACACACACACAGATATTCAGTACCATTGACAGCCACATCATATTTAGCTTACATTAAAACTAAATAGTTTTTGCTGTCTCTTAGTTGTCATTGTATTAGACTAAGCACAGTTGATTAGAAGATGTTGAAATGTTGAAGTTGAAATGGTGCTGGAATAGTGGAGGCAGCTCCTGTTTTCTTTGCGACATGTGATAACTCTTCGTGGTTCTAAATCAATATTAGTTCAGTAGACCGAATATGTTGGAAACATTACCTTGCCTGACCATGCTGTAGGTCAACAATCAATCAATCAAATGTATTTATAAAGTCCTTTTTACATCAGCAGATGTCACAAAGTGTTATACAGAAACCCAGCCTAAAACCCAAAACAGCAAGCAATGCAGATGTAAAAGCACTGTTGCTAGTAAAAACTCCCTAGAAAGGCAGGAACCTAGGAAGAAACCTAGAGAGGAACCAGGCTCTGAGGGGTGGCCAGTTCTCTTCTGGCTGTGCCGGGTGGAGATTATAAGAGTACATGGCCATTTAAGGCCAGATTGTTCTACATGATGTTAATTAATAGATGACCAACAGGGTCAAATAATTATCACAGTGGTTGTAGAGGGTGCAACAGGTCAGTACCTCAGGAGTAAATGTCAGTTGGCTTTTCATAGCCGAGCATGCAGAGGTTGAGACACCAGGTGCAGTAAAGACAGTGAGTCGAAAACTGCTAGTCCTGGACTAGTTAGCACGTCCGGTGAACAGGTCAGGGTTCCCTAGCCGTAGGCAGAACAGTTGAAACTGGAGCAGTAGCATGACCAGGTGGATTGGGGACAGCCAGGAGTCATCAGGCCAGGTAGTCCTGAGGAATGATCCTAGGGCTCAGGTCCTCCGGGAGGGGAGGGAGAGAGAGAGAGAATTAGAGGGAGCATATTCACACAAGACACCAGATAAGACAGAAAACTGGGTTCGGTCTGCTTTCCACCAGACACTGGGAGATAATTTACCTTAAAGCAGGACAATAACCTAAAACACAAGTTCAAATCTACATGTGAGTTGCTTACTAAGAAGACAGTGAATGTTCCTAAGGGGAAAATCAATGGCAAGACCTGAAAATGGTCTATCAATGATCAACAACCAATTTGACTGAATGTTGAAAAGAACAATGGGCAAATGTTGAACAATCCAGGGGTGGAAAGCTCTTAGAGGCTTACCCAGAAAGACTCACAACTGTAATCGCTGCCAAAGGTGATTCTAACATGTATTGACCCAGAGGTTGAATACTTATCTAATCAATATATATTAGCACTTAATTTCTCATATAATTTGTTTTTACAGATGTTAGAGATTTTCTTCCACTTTGACATTACAGAGTATTTTGTGTTGATCGTTGACAAGACATGACAATTTTAAAATGACATTTGAATCCCACTTTGTAACACGACAAAATGTGGCAAAGGTAAAGGGGTGTGAAAACTTTCTGAAGGCACTGTAGCTAACTCACTTTGCTCATCCCGTAGCGTCGACTGCCGACTGCTCAGTTGTGAAATTCCAGGAGTTGGGAAACACGGGAAAGAGATTGGGGATTGGGCTTAATTTTGATTATAACTACAGAGAAAAACACTTTGCCTGTTCCCTCTCCTATCCCCTTTTTTATTCACGCCAGATTCAGATGACGCCTGGTAATGGCACCATGTTCGCCGAAGGAGTGCAGTGTCACGCTGAGTCTCTGAGTGGGACTCGGGAAACAAGCACCCTTCTTTCATCTCTGATGCTTTACAGAGATGAGCAGCATCTCCCTTTAGATCCCATCGCTTGGTCTGTAATCAGGAACCATCTCGTACATTTCTCTCCGAGTGCATTGCGTGCTAATTAAACAGATTGTAACTGTGTTTTGACACAGTCAGTCGAATTGATCTCACTTTCAACCTCGCAACTGGAAACGAGAGGAGCTGAGGATTCCGTCTCAGATGTTTCTGGTTCAAAGAATTTCCAAAAGTTTGATAACCAGTGGGACTCTCAGCAGATTCAAAATATGGAACATGAAATTACAGCATGATGATTACATTTACATTTACATTTAAGTCATTTAGCAGACGCTCTTATCCAGAGCGACTTACAAATTGGTGCATTCACCTAATGACATCCAGTGGAACAGCCACTTTACAATAGTGCATCTAAATCTTTTAAGGGGGGGGGGGGGCAGAAGGATTGCTTTATCCTATCCTAGGTATTCCTTGAAGAGGATTACATGTGTCTCTTCAGCCCCACACTATTAATGAACTTTTAAAAATGGTCTTACGCAAAGACAAGCACAACCAAAGACCAAATACACCTACTCAGTATTTTTATGTGTTCCAGACCAGATTTGAATAATCGTCCAATGGAAAATTGGTTTCCAACTTCCTGTTTATAGTTGGTATAAAGTAAGGCACAATTGGACAGATGTTCCAACTGAAAAAAAGATGGAATATATATGCTAGACAAGATCTATAAGATACGTATTTTTTTATTTAACCTTTATTTAACTAGGCAAGTCAGTTAAGAACAAATTCTTATTTACAGTGACGGCCTAGGAACAGTGTGTTAACTGCCTTGTTCAGGGACAGAACGACAGATTTGTACCTTGTCAGCTCGGGGATTCGTATCTCTCATGGACAGAAGCACGTAACATAAATGGTAGTAGCGTCTGTCAACAGACTGTGGGATGTGACAACAAATGAGGAACTTTGTTCCAGTACGCTTATTTTTCGTTACTGATCATTTGGACAAATCACAATTTTGCAGGAGCTCGCGTCTTTCAAATTTCAAAAGAGGAGGGGACATTTGGGCCATAAACGTGCCTGATACTTGCAGAGTTTCCGTTTAGGGGTTTGGAGACTTCGCATGTCGCGTTAGTGTCTCTCTTAACATCTACCCCCAGAATTTAATCGAGCATCTGATGCAATTATGCAAGATTTTAATTCTAATGAGATACTGAAATTCTGTACAGTTCAGGACGGAAAATAAATTAACCCAATTCCCTTCTAAATTGTTTATTAATGCCATTGCTGACGCGTTCTGGAGCAAGCTCCATCATCAGAGCACTATTAAATACATTTTCATATCACTTTCATGTTGTAGCATGTGTGTCATTTATATCATTGTACCCCTCTCTCATGCCTTAGACCTATAGACAGATGGGACTGCGTATGCTGTACTTTAAAATGCCAGATCAAGATTATCTTCGCAGTACAACACACGTTAGTTGACCTCTTCACTTCCTATTCTTGGGTATTGTGTATGAATGTGTATCACCATATTGTGTATGTCACAAAAACATACAAATAGTAGTGGTATTGTACATTTTGTAAATAGTTTGGATTAGAATGAAGCTAGGACATTCATAAAAAGAGTGAGTTAGTTCTTAGAATTGAACTGTTGTCATACACAGGTTTTTTTTAAATGAGAGAATGAGCATGTTGTACTGAGAACATGTCAGTCCTCAGAATCTGGTAGAACATCATCCATAGACAAAGAAAAAATATATATTTTATTTTTTTGTGTTAATTCTGTAATTGTTTTGACTATCTCCTGAATCCTGTACATTTTTTTGAATTTATTGTTTCTTTATTATCCCCTGAATCATGTTGACTAATTGAGACAAAGATTCCTCTCTGGGGCTTTTCGCTGCTAAATGTATTTATCTAATTAACTTGTCAGCTGCGTGTATAAAATTTGCGTGGTTGATAGTGATTGTAACCCCGAAAGAAACACAATGGCCCAAACAAATCATTAAACAGGGAAATTATACTCTTGCATAATTAATGTACAAATAATTAATGGAATATTTTCCCAAATGGTGAGGATAGATCCAATGATGAGATGATTTCATTATGCTTAGGCATATCACATTAGTCGTACTCTTGATCTATCATATTACTTATCCCATACAAATTGATTAGCTACACTGTATACAATGGCTGAGAAAAATGGCTTGGTTACCTAGCATGTTTTACTCTTTCTAGGCTACATGTAAACAATTCTCTTCAAAACAACAATGTCATTCTTCAATCATGACTATATTTCATATCCAGTGTCCTTGGTCTTTCTAAAGAAATGCTATTCCATTACACTGACTAGCAGACTATAATTACATAAAGTCATGCAGTGCCTACACATTTCTGCTACGCAGGCACTACGGTCGATGCTGCTATGGGGAAGAGACCAAAACATATGTTCCTTCCTCCTTCCCTATTCAATAATCTCAGAACAAATAAGAGCACGAAGAAAAAATACTATTGTTGTGATCTGTTTGTTCCCTCTACCTTCCATTGCATTGCTTCATTAGTTGTTGCTGGATTTAAATTCTCCTAAATCATCCCTTATTACTGATCTCACCCATGTACAGTAAAGGCTCAGCATCAGCTCCTGAGTGGCGCAGGGATCTAAATCACTGCATCTCAGTGCAGGAGGTGTCTCTACAGTACCTGGTTCAAATCTAGGCTGTATCACATCCGACCTTGATTGGGTATCCCATAGGGTAGCGAACAATTGGCCCAGTGTCGTCTGGGTTTGGCTAGAGTAGGCCGCCAATGTAAATAAGAGTTTGTTCTTAACTGACTTGCCTAGTTAAAAAAAGATAAATAAATAAAAATAATCACCTTATAAATGAGACCTTGAAGAGCGGGGGTGGTGGATAACTAGAATCAAACTAAGGATATACAGTATGTAAGTGAATATAACCCATGCATGCCTAACAGTGGTGTGACACTGAACATCAGCGAGGAACACATTTTTTTTTTTTAACAAGGCAAGTCAGTTAGGAACAAATTCTTATTCACAATGATGCCTACCCCGGCCAAACCCTAACCCGGACGATGCTGGGCTAATGTTGCACCGCCCTATTGGACTCCCAATCACAGCCGGTTGTGATACAGCCTGGAATCGAACCAGGGTCTGTAGTGATGCCTCTAGCACATAAAGCCTCAGTGTTGACACGTCATTCAGGGCAGGTGCACCTGTTTTGAGCCCCACCTGTTTAGCTACAACAACAACAACAACAACAAAATATATATACACATTTTGCGTGTTTTGCATGTTATTTTGACATTAATACGTGTCACATATCAGTTTGCAAACAATGTAAAAAATATATATAATTGAGTTCATAAAGCCGCATTTGCTTTATTGAGAAAGGCAGCTCCAAAATGCAGGTGTTTCAGCCTACCTAGCTTAGTGCATTGTTCGCTGGTGGGGCAGCCAGCGGAAAATACGGAGCATAGGGGTTCGTAATGGCCCAACGTCGTTCGGGGTAGGGGATGGTTTAGCTGGCCTGGATGACTTTGTCTCTTTGTGCTCTAGCGACTCCTTGTGGCAGGAGTCTCAACCTTCGCCAAGTCCATAGGGGAGTTGCACCGATGAGACCAAATGGATATCACAAAAACGGGGTAACGCCATGGGCCAGAAAAGTTTGAATACATTGGCCATGCTGTCAATTCAGCATGACTTCTCCCACGGTCAAAACAAACTGGAAACTAGGAACTGGGAAATCTGGGAACTGAGTCATCCAACTCAGAATTCCAAGTCGGCATTTCGGGCCTCTTTCTAGAGCCCACAAGAAGGACCGCTGCGCCACCTTCCTGTTCAAGTGAGCACAGCACAACAAGGTGAGTCCAAAAATGTATTGTATGCTGCCATAAATTATGTAATATGCCAGGGAGATATGTATAGTGTAACTAAGAAAGTAATACTAAGTGTATGTTGTGTAGTAAGCTGTTAATAGCCCATGTGCCTCACCCTAATCATTTGGGACCTTTCCCTCTCATAATTTAGCCTACTGTTCTGACTTGGTGGTGCACATGTAGCCTATAGCCTGTTTTAGAGAAATGTAATCATCAAATATTGTAAGAGCTTTCATTGTCTGCTTATATGCCCCCTTAATTTATCCTACAATTCTGACTTGATGTACAGGGAGAATACTGTAAGAACGGCTCATGTTCTGAATTCTGTCGCTGTACATTTCAAAAGGGCTGAACAAATAGTTATTTTGACTATGTCCGTCCTAGCTCGCTCATTGTTGTCTTAATCCAAATTACAGATTGCCTCTTGCCTCTTATCATCCCCTTGTGCCATAGTTTGTACATCTCAATTGTCAGTAGAAACCACACTTGTTTAAGCAAGTCAGCCATATCATCTATGTTTTTTTAAAGGCAGTAAATTAGGCTGAATGAACTGTTTCGCTGCCAGACAAGGCTCCGCTGATAGCCAGGTGTAGCAGTGGTAAGGATTCACTACATGGTGCTTTTCATAACTCAAAGCGAGACCCAGATGCAGACACAGGAGGCAGATGTTTAATAATCCAAAAAGGAGTAGGCAGGAGAATAGTCATGGACAGGCAAAAGGTCAAAACCAGATCAGAGTCCAGTAGGTACAGAGTGGCAGGCAGGTTTGAGGTCAAGGCAGGCAGAATGTCAGGCAGGCGTGTACAGAGTCCAGAAACAGGCAAGGGTAAGCAGGAGAACGGGGGGAAAAATGCTGGTTGACTTGGACATACAAGACGAAATGGCACAGAGGGACAGGAAACACAGGGATAAATACACTGGGGAAAACAAGCAACACCTGGAAGGGGTGGAGACAATAACAAGGACAGGTGAAACAGATCTGCGTGTGACAAGTAGGACGGGCGCATACCTGGCTGGCCGGGGTATCGGTGGTGAAAATCGGTCGACGAGGGCTGGGTCCAGGATGTCTTTAGCAGAGACCCAGCACCTCTCCTCCGGGCCATAACCCTCCCAATCAACCAGGTACTGGAAACCCCTGCCCCGTGGTCGAACCCTCAGGAGGCGTCTCACCGTATACGCTGTCTGGCCATTGATGACCCGGGGGGAGGGATGGGCCTGGAAACAGAAGACAAAGGACTGTGAAACACAGGCTTAATCCTAGACACATGGACGGTAGGGTGAATACGAAGGGTATGGGGTAACACAAGATGGACAGCAGTGGAACTCAGGACTCTGGAGATGGGAAAAAGACCAATGAAATGGGGAGACAGCTTGCGGGACTCCCGAGTCCCGAGTGGAAAGCCATACCCTCTACCCAATGCGGTAGCGGGGACCTGGCGTACGGCGACGGTCCGCTTGTCGACGGTACCTGAAGTTAGTCTTGAGAATATCCGCCCTGGCTCTTCTCCAGGTACGTTGACAGCGGCGGACAAACATCTGGGCTGAGAGTACGCTGACCTCCTGCTCTTGTTCCAGAAAGAGTGGAGGCTGATACCCCATGGAGCACCCGAAAGGGGAGTGTCCCGTGGCAGAACAGGGAAGGGTGTTCCAGGCATACTCCACCCAGACCAGTTGACAGCTTTAGTGGGGTTGGTTGAGACCAGGCATCTTAAGGTGGTCTCCAGGTCCTGATTAGCTCGCGCCAACTGGCCGTTCGATTGGGGATGGAATCCTGAGGATAGACGGGCCGATGCCCCAATAAGGGTGCAGAACGCCTTCCAAAACTGATATGAGAATTGAGGACCCTGGTCGGACACCATATCCACCGGGAGATCATGGTGCAGCACGTCTTCCGCATCCATGAGCTGGGCCATTTCCTTGGCAGAGGGTAGTTTAGGGAGAGGGATGAAGCGGCCTTAGAAAACCGATCCACCACTGTCAGAATGACGGTGTTGCCATTAGACGGGGGAAGTCCAGTGACAAAGTCCAGAGAGATATGGAACCAGGAACGATGTGGGACTGGTAGTGGCTGAAGAAGGCCAGAAGGAGCTTGCCCTGGAGTCTTGTTCTGGGCGGACACCGTGCATGCGGCGACGAAGGCAGAGACATCAGGAACCATTGTCGCCACCAGAAACGTTGTTGAAGGAAGGCTAGGGTACGGCGGGAACCAGGATGACAGGTTAGCCTGGAGGAATGAGCCCATTCCAGGACCGGACTGAGCTGTAGACAAACAGCTGGGTAGACGGGCCCCCTTCAGGTCCAGGCAGGGAGCGTTGTGCCTTGCGAACCAGGGTCTCAATAACCCAATCCACTGTGGCTGCTAAGCATGAGGTAAGGTGAATGATTTTGGTGACTGAGGGTGTGGCAGCGGAACTGTATAGGCTAGAGTGAGTGTCAGGCTTCACATTTTTGGACCCTGGGCGGTAGGAAATGGTGAAGTTGAATCTGGTTAACAACAGAGCCCACCGGGCCTGCCTGGAGATAAGGCACTTGGCCGTTCGGAGATATTCCAGAATTTTATGGTCGGTCCAAACCAAGAATGGCTGTTCTGCTCCTTCCAGCCAGTGCCTCCACTCTTCCAACACCATCTTGACCGCCAGGAGTTCTCGGTTGCCTACGTCGTAGTTCCTCTCTGCAGAAATGAGACGATGGGACAGGAAGGCACAGGAATGAAGCTTTTGGTCCTGGGAAGATCGCTGGCACAGGATGGCCCACACTCCACCATCAGAAGCATCCACCACAACCACAAATTGACGCGACGGGTCCGGATGGATGAGGATGGGTGTTGTTGTGAATCGATGCTTCAGGTCCACAAAGGCTTTGTTGGCAGCAGGAGACCATTTGAACGGTACTTTCGGAGAAGTGAGTGCCGAGAGGGGGGCCGCCAGGGTGCTGTAACCCCAAATGAAATGGTGGTAGGAGTTTTTCAATCCTAGGAAATGTTGCAACTGCACCCTGGACGCTGGTTGAGGCCAATCCACCACTGCTTTCACCTTTCCAGGATCCATCTGGACATTACCCTCAGCAATGACATATCCCAGAAAAGTGATTGTAGAGCGGTGGAACTCACACTTCTCGGCTTTCACAAACAGTTGGTTCTCCAGGAGGCGCTGAAGGACATGCCTGACGTGAAGAACATGCTCTTGGGCAGACTGGGAAAAAAACAGGATGTCATCAAGGTAGACGAACACAAAACGGTTGAGCATGTCCCAGAGCACATCGTTTACATAAGCCTGAAAGACAGCGGGGGCGTTGGTGAGTCCAAACGGCATGACCTGATACTCATAATGTCCGCTGGCTGTGTTGAAGGCTGTCTTCCACTCATCCCCTTCGTGTTTCCGAACCAGGTGGTAGGCATTCCGAAGGTCCAACTTGGAAAAAATGGTTAGCCTTTTGGAGAGTTTCAAAAGCCGAGGAGTGGTAGGGGGTAACGATTTTTGACAGTAATGTAATTCAGTCCCCGGTAGTCAATGCATGGACTCAGGGT
Organism: Salvelinus fontinalis; assembly: GCF_029448725.1. NCBI lineage: Eukaryota > Metazoa > Chordata > Actinopteri > Salmoniformes > Salmonidae > Salvelinus > Salvelinus fontinalis. The sequence continues at coordinate 9,981,270 of NC_074690.1, forward strand.
CTTGTTCTTCTTCTCCATAAAGAAAAACCCTGCGCTGGCAGGAGATGCAGATGGACGGCCCCAGTAGCCGTCCGTCTCCTCTATGTACTCTTCCACAGCCTTGGTCTCCGGCTCGGATAGAGAATATAGCCAACCGAGGTGGTGTGATGCCTGGGAGAAGATCAATGGCACAATCATAAGGAAGGTGCAGGGGTAGGGAAGTAGCATGCGCCTTACTGAAAACTTCAAGTATGTCATGGTATTCAGTGGGAATGACAGAAACATCCAAAGCCTTGCTGACGTCCTGAGGAAGACGTCTGGGGAAAGGCTGTGCTGCTTGAAGACAGTAGGAATGGCAAAATGGGCTCCAACCCATGATAGAGCTTGTGGTCCAGTCAATAACAGGGTTATGTTTTTGGATCCAGGACACCCCCAAGACAACAGGAACATGGGGAGATGCAATGAGGAGGAACTGTATGGTCTCACTGTGATTACTGGAAATCCGTATTTGAATGGGTACAGTACTATGGGTGACTCCACCTATTGAGCGGCCGTCCAGTGCCCTAGCATCCATGGGAACCGAGAGAGGTTGAATGGGAATACCTAGCTCATAAGCAATAGTAGCATCCATAAAACTTTCATCCGCCCCAGAGTCAATAAGCACTTGGAGAGACTTAGATTGGTCTCCGAACAGCAAAAGCACAAAAAAAGGTGTGAGGGTGATGGGAATTAGGGAACTCCCAGTCTGACTCACCAAAGTACTTGTACCCACCAGAGACAAGTGTTTCCTAACAGGGCAGGTAGGTATGTAATGTCCTGCCCCGCCACAGTAAAGACACAGTAAAGACAGTAAAGTTAGAATTCAGCCTAGGTGAGCGTTCCGCAAACGATAACCTAGCTCTTCAGAATAGCATAGACTCAGGAGAATCCAACTCACTCGTCATTGATAATTCACGAGGGCGCTCGGGTGGCTTCGGATCCTCTTGGGAAAACTGCCTTCGGGAACTTCCCGATTTCTTCGAGGATGAGCGAGCCATAGCGGGTGAACGAGTGTGCCGGAGGCCAGACCTACTCTCACTCCTGCGTTCCCATCAATTTTAATGGTTAGGGCAATGAGGGAGTCAAGATCCACTGGCAATTCCCGTGCAGCTAGCTCATCTTTTATCCACCTCAGATAATCAGTGAAGAAAGGTATCGAAGAGAGACTACGGATTCCAAGCAATCTCGGCAGCCAATGTGCGAAAATCAAGAGGTTTACTGGCTGCCTCTCTCCCGGATACCGGAGACTCTAATAGATTCCTCACCTTCGCCATGAATTCCTCCAGATTACAACAAAGGGTGCCTTATTTCACCCAAACAGCCGTGGCCCAGGAGAGCGCCCTTCCCGACATTAGCGTAATAATATATGCTATCTTCGATCGGTCCGAAGGGAATGAAGATGGCTGTAGCTCAAAAATAAGCGAGCACTGAGAAAGAAATCCCCGACAGGTACCCAAATCTCTAGAATATCGTGCCGGAGTAGGTAAGCAGGGCTCTCGGGGAACCGGGGTAGGCTGTACCAACTCACCACTAAAAGGAAAAAATGTACCGGGAGGTTGGGGTCTCTCAGGGATGGCAAACAGCCTATGAGTTAACTCCTTAATTTGCTCCATAGTAGCCTTACACCCTTGGATGTGGCGTTCTGTCAGAGAACGAGCGCTTCCAGAAGGTCCTGTAACAGCTCCTTATGTCTCCCAATTGTGGCTCCCTGCAGGGAGACAGCGTGACGAAGCTGGTCCAAGTCTGCTGGGTCTGTCAAAGCCAGTTTGTACTATCAAAACTCAATGCAAGACCCAGATGCAGACACAGGAGGCAGATGGTTGGAGTCTTAGATGTTTAATAATCCAAAAAAGGAGTAGGAAAGAGAATGGTCTTGGACAGGCAAAAGGTCAAAACAAGATCAGAGTCCAGGAGGCACAGAGTGGCAGGCAGACTCAAGGTCAAGGCAGGCAGGATGGGCAGGAAGGATGGTCAGGCAGGCAGGTACAGAGTCCAGAAACAGGCATGGGTAAAAACCGGGAGGACTAGAAAAATGAGAAATAGCAAAAGCAGGAGAACGGGGAAAAAAAATCTAACTGAGAGCACCAGCAAGACTGATGACTGGAATTGTAAAGGAAGGGTATAAAACTTATACCAGAAAAACTACCACAATTACCAGAAACTACCGGAATTGTATCACATCACATCACATCTAGTGACATTTCTGGGTATTTCATATTATCACAGTTACAGTTGAAGTTGTAAGTTTTTATACACTTAGGTTGGAGTCATTAAAATCCGTTTTTCAACCAATCCACAAATGTTTTATTAACAAACTATAGTTTTGGAAAGTCGGGTAGGACATCTACTTTGTGCATGACACAAGTAATTTTTCCAACAATTGTTTACAGACAGATTATGTCACTTATAATTCCCTGTATGACAATTCCAGATGGCTCAGAAGTTTACATACCTTAAGTTGACTGTGCCTTTAAACAGATTGTAAAAATCCCAGAAAATTATGTCATAGCTTCAGAAGCTTCTGATAGGCTAATTGACATCATTTGAGTCAATTGGAGGTGTACCTGTGGATGTATTTCAAGGCCTACTTTCAAACGATGTGCCTCTTTGCTTGACATCATGGGAAAATCAAAAGAAATCAGCCAAGACCTCAGAAAAAAAATTGTAGACCTCCACAAGTCTGGTTCATCCTTGGGAGCAATTTCCAAATGCCTGAAGGTACCACGTTAATCTGTATTAACAATAGTACGCAAGTATAAACACCATAGGACTACTCAGCTGTCATACCGCTCAAGAAGGAGACGCGTTCTGTCTTCTAGAGATGAACGTACTTTGGTGTGAAAAGTGCAAATCAATCCCAGAACAACAGCAAAGGACCTTGTGAAGATGCTGGAGGAAACCGGTACAAAAGTATCTATATTCACAGAAAAACGAATCCTATATCGACATAACCTGAAAGGCCGCTCAGAAAGGAGAAGCCACTGCTCCAAAACCGCCATAAAAACCAGACTACGGTTTGCAACTGCACATGGGGACAAAGATCTTACTTTTTGGAGAAATGTCTTCTGGTCTGATGAAACAAAAATAGAACTGTTTGGCCATAATGACCATCGTTATGTTTGGAGGAAAAAGAGGGAGGCTTGCAAGCCGAAGAACACCATCCCAACCGTGAAGCACGGGGGTGGAAGCATCATGTTGTGGGGGTGCTTTGCTGCAGGAGGGACTGGTGCACTTCACAAAATAGATGGCATCATGAGATAGGACAATTATGTGGATATATTGAAGCAACATCTAAGACATCAGTCGGGAAGGTAAAGCTTGGTCGCAAATGGGTCTTCCAATTGGACAATGACCCCAAGCATACATCCAAAGTTGTGGCAAAATGGCTTAAGGACAACAAAGTCAAGGTATTGGAGTGGCCATCACAAAGCCCTGACCTCAATCCCATAGAACATTTGTGGGCAGAACTGAAAAAGCGTGTGCTAGCAAAGAGGCCTACAAACATGACTCAGTTTCACCAGCTCTGTCAGGAGGAATGGGCCAAAACTCACCCAATTTATTGTGGGTAGCTTGTGGAAGGCTACCTGAAATGTTTGACTTGGATTAAATGTCAGGAATTGTTAAAAACTGAGTTTAAATGTATTTGGCTAAGGTGTATGCAAACTTCCGACTTCAACTGTATCTGAAATTATCTATGGCCCTTTGTGTGGTCTTATGGCTTCGTTTACACAGGCAGCCCAATTCTGATATTTTGCCCAGTTATTGACTGAAGCTGATCTGATCTGATTGGTCAACAGACCAATTAGTGGGGGAAAAACATCAGATTTGGGCTGCCTGTGTAAACGCAGCCTATCACATATCAAATATTTAAAATAATCAAATAAGATCATTTTAAAATATGAAATAGAATGACAAAGTTGTAAAACATTATCCTAAATTTAAACTGTCAATTTAGTGAATGCCATTTGTGTATAATATGAGGGTTTAAGCATGAAATATCCTTTATATTTTTTTACTCACTTATTAATTTTACTATTTTAGTATGTTGTAAATGTTTTGGCGCCAAACCGGTGGCAGTTGTGAAAAAAGTCAATAGTTGGAAGAGTTTTAGAGCTAATTGAAAATATTGCTATTGTTGATTAGATGCTTTTTTCATTAATTGGGCTATGTTCTCTTTAACCATATGGTCTATCCACTAGAAACTTGTGTACAACATGGTCTATATATTAATATTTTGGGGTTGTTGTATTTGTTCTTCAGGTATAAATTACCAAAATGTTTATAGATTGCCATAGTTTACTGGTAACTTTGGTAAATTACTGGTAGTTTTGCAACCCTAACTGAACTCATCAGCCACCAGCCACCAGACTACAGCCCACAGAAGGGGTAAGAGTGACACCTAGCGGTTGTAAGAAATTCCAATTTGCATTAAAATAAGACATTTCCAATGGCCAGGTCCTTCATATTGTAAATGTAAATGTCCTTACAGTGAACTAAACATCATTTTGAAGTCCATCAATGGTTAGGTCACTGTGGTAAGGGACAATTTTATTTAAAATCCACTAATATCAGAGTATACTGTTTATGGAAATTATACTGACTTTAATTATTTTCATAGAAGCAAAAATGTAAAGTCACCAATCAAATTTCAATAGTCTATTGACTTTGATATAGATTTGGAAACATCTTTCACAGTGACAAGAAAAAAAACAATTTTGGAGCGTACAGTAGGCCTTTATGTTTAAATAATAGGACTGTAGGGTAACAGCCACCAGAGGTTTAAGAGGCCACATAGAGAGCCCCTGCAGTGCATTGTGTCTCCCTGTCAGCCAGTCCATGGTGGACTGAGATGCAGCAGCCAAGTGCCCTCAGAGTGTCCCGTGGAGGACGAAAACGAACAACTAGAGAGACTGGTTTCAGAGTATGCAGAAAACTAATTACAAGCAATAAATTAATTTCACGCTGTCGCTTTAGAATTAATTGCATCTTTAAAGAACTGACTGGAAGAGATGGCTTGAGTGGTGATAACAGTGGACAAAGTGTTGTATTAATTTATGTACCAATGGCATCGCCGTGCTGAAGGTTGCACTTCATGCGTCTTAAAGGAATGCGCTAAACCTCATTTAATTGCTGCTTCAGTATTTTCGTCATACATCTTATGTGGTCTATCTACAGGCTATAAATGGCCATAAGTGCTTAGATTGCCTCAGCCTGTCTGTCCAATTTTTTCGACTGTTTGGTGTGGAATAAAACCAGGGAAAGAATGAAACAACTGACATCTCCCAGTCATCTTGACTGACAGTCTGCTAGCCTCGCTTCAACTTCTCACCTATGAGACAGCCATTTTGAGGTGAGGTGATACATTTTACACCATGCAGCTGAGGCTAATAATAACAACTGTTACCAGGTAACCCTGACTACCAGGCTTCCAACAGGTCCACGTGACACGGGTGCACGTCACAAGTCCTCAACTGGCAGCTTCATTAAATAGTACCCGCAAAACACCAGTCTCAACGTCAACAGTGAAGAGGCGACTCCGGGATGTTGGCCTTCTAGGGATGCTGGCCTTCTAGCATCCCGGAGTCGCCTTTTCACTGTTGATGTTGAGACTGGTGTTTTGCAGGTAGTATTTAATGAACCTGCCAGTTGAGGACTTGTGAGGCGTCTGTTTCTCAAACTAGACACTCTAATGTACTTGTCCTCTTGCTCAGTTGTGCACCGGGTCCTCCCACTCCTCTTCATATTCTGGTTAGAGACAGTTTGTGCTGTTCTGTGAAGGGAGTAGTACACAGCGTTGTACGAGATCTTCAGTTTCTTGGCAAATTCACACATGGAATAGCCTTCATTTCTCAGAACAAGAGTAGACTGACGAGTTTCAGAAGAAAGTTATTTGTTTCTGGCCGTTTTGAGCCTGTAATCGAACCCACAAATGCTGATGCTCCAGATACTCAACTAGTCTAAAGAAGGCCAGTTGTATTGCTTATTTAATCAACACAACAGTTTTCAGCTGTGCTAACCTAATTGCAAAAGGATTTTCTAATGATCAATTTGCCTTTTAAAATTATGAACCTGGATTAGCTGACACAACGTGTCATTTGAACACAGGAGTAATGGTTGCTGATAATGGGCCTCTGTACGCCTATGTAGATATTCCATAAAAATCTGCAGTTTCCAGCTACAATAGTCATTTACAACATTAACAATATCTAAACTGTATTTCTGATCAATTTGATGTTATTTTAATGGACAAAAAATGTGCTTTTCTTTCAAAAACAAGGACATTTCTAAGTGACCCCAAACTTTTGAACAGTAGTGTATATGTGTTTATATATATATTATCAGGGGTGCTGCAGCACCCTCAACATCCCTGCATCCCGCAGCTATGTTTAGGTGCCAAGGATTCAGACATGATGAAGCAGTGTGTAGAAGGGATATCCCACAATGTGAGAAATGTGCAGAAGGGTATAGCAGAGGGAGTGTAAAGTTGGGATAGAGAAAGCATTGTGTGTCAACTGTGGGGGCGCCCACAGCTGGGGATCTGAAGTGCCCTGTGAGACAGAGACAGGTTGAGATTGCCAGAGTTCGAGTATCCACTTTGTTAGATTTGTTGAATATACTCCAATCCGGCATCCTTCTTCTAACTAGGTTCAAAATATATCCCATCATCAACCTCGTCTTCTATCCCGCACGGTCTGCGTTCCAGTAACCTCTTTACAGCATAAGCAATAAGCATGACGCATTTTGAATATTAAGTAGCTCTGTGTACAAAGGGGAATGCTTATTTGGACCATGCCGGCCAGGCTTTGGCTTCTGTAAAATACTAGTAATTCTAAGAAAAAGAAGAATAAAAAATATATATTATTTAATAATAAAAAGTATTAGGTCATTCATTGCCTTATCCGAGCACAGTATTAATGTCACAGGGGAACATTTTGAAAAGTACATATATCTGGTTTGAGGTTATTTGTAAGTCTGTTCTTAGAATGCCTTCTTATTAAATTTGGGTCAACTGGTCTTTTCTGTTATTTTTAAATACAGAAGAACTGCTGAAGTCATTTTTGTGGATTAAAAAAGAAAAATAGAGAGTCTTTTAAGATAAAACTAATTGGCTCCTGTGGGAATTTGTGCAGAAATCTTTGATGTGGCTGCTCTGCTCTCTAGCAATGCTTCTTTACATGAAATAAAAACTATATGTTATTGTGTAATCCTCTCATAATTATGACAGTAATTGTAATCTTACCAGATAACATTGTATTTTTTAAAGCACTTCACTGTTTGATCATTGTAAGGTATTTCAGACTTTGAACATTAATTTCCATTCCCATTTTACTGTCCACTGTCATCTTTGATATTCATCACCCACAATTGATTGACAGATGTTCCAATCTGGACCTTCTGTGTTATATGTTTCTAAGACATCTTCAGAGTTATTTTAATTAAATTGAGAAATGATAACTTCAAATCTCCTATGCTGAAACACTGTACACTTCCACCATTGGAATGTAGCACTATTTTCTTTCAATATGCCTATAGGCCTACTCTGTATAACAATTTTAATCACTGTTAGATTGAAACCACCCTCTGTCAAAACAGTTTTGGTAAGATAACCACTTTTTTATTTGTAGGGTTTAGACTATTTTTATTCAGCTGTGTTTAGACAGGCAACACAATTCAGTTCCTTTTTTGACCAATCAGATTAGCTCTGAAAAAGATCTGATGTGAAAAGATCTGATGCAACTGGTCAATAGTCCAATTAAGGGGGGAGGGGTATCAGAATTGGGCTACCTGTGTGAACGCAGCCTAACACAGACCAGCATATGTATCTGGTTTGGATGTGCTCCCTGTGTTATTAAAACTTCTTACGGCTGAGATCCCGTTAACGGGATCAACTTGACAACAGCCAGTGAAAGTGCAGGGCGCCAAATTCAAACAACAGAAATCTCATAATTAAAATTCCTCAAACATACAAGTATTTTACACAATTCTAAAGATAAACTTGTTGTTAATCCCACCACAGTGTCCGATTTCAAAAAGGCTTTACGACGAAAGCACGCCATCTGATTATGTTAGGTCAGTACCTAGTCACAGAAAAACACAGCCATTTTTCCAGCCAAAGAGAGGAGTCACAAAAAGCAGAAATAGAGATAAAATGAATCACTAACCTTTGATGATCTTCATCAAATGACACTCATAGGACTTCATGTTACAAAATACATGTATGTTTTGTTCGATAAAGTTCATATTTATATCCAAAAATCTTAGTTTACATTGGCGCGTTATGTTCAGAAATGTTTTGCCTCCAAAACATCCGGTGATTTTGCAGACAGCCACATCAATTTACAGAAATACTCATAATAAACATTGATAACAGATACAAGTATTACACATGGAACTTTAGATAAACTTCTCCTTAATGCAACCGCTGTGTCAGATTTCCAAAAAACTTTACGGAAAAAGCACACAATGCAATAATCTGAGTACGGCACTCAGACACAAAAACAAGCCATACAGGTACCCGCCATGTTGTGGAGTCAACAGAAGTCAGAAATAGCAAATATTATTTATAAATATAAATATTCACTTACCTTTGATGATCTTCATCAGAATACACCCCCAGGAATTCCATTACAGTTCGTAGAAACATGTTAAACGATGTACAGAATCAATCTTTAGAATGTTTTTAACATAAATCTTCAATAATGTTTCAACCGGAGAATTCCTTTGTCTTTAGAAAGGAGAAGGAACGCGGGGGCGTGCCTGAGTGAGCTTGTGGCACTCTGCCAGACCCCTGACTCAATCAGCTCTTATTCCCCCCTTCACAGTAGTAGCATCAAACAAGGTTCTGAAGACTGTTGACTTCTAGTGGAAGCCTTAGGAAGTGCAATATGACCCCATAGACACTGTATATTGGATAGGCAAACCTACAAACCTCAGATTTCCCACTTCCTGGTTGGATTATTTTCTCAGGTTTTTGCCTGCCATATGAGTTCTGTTTTACTCACAGACATCAAACAGTTTTAGAAACTTCAGAGTGTTTTCTATCCAAATCTACTAATAATATGCATATTTTAGCTTCTGGGTCTGAGTAGCAGGCAGTTTACTCTGGGCACCTTATTAATCAAAGCTACTCAATACTGCCCCCAGCCATAGTCTTGCTTTTTATGGTGGTTTTGGAGCAGTGACTTCCTCCTCTCTGAGCGGCCTTTCAGGTTATGTTGATGTAGGACTCGTTTTACTGTGGATATAGATACTTTTGTACCGGTTTCCTCCAGCATCTTCACAAGGTTCTTTGCTGTTGTTTTGGGATTGATTTGCACTTTTCGCACAAGTATGTTCATCTCTAGGAGACAGAACGTATCTCCTTCCTGAGCGGTATGACGGCTGCGTGGTTCCATGGTGTTTATACTTGCATACTATTGTTTGTACAGATGAACGTGGTACCTTCAGGCGTTTGGAAATTGAGGGATTGTGCGTTCATGGTGTAACTCGGGCAGTTGTTGTTGTCATCCTGTATCTGTCCCGCAGGTGTGATGTTCGGATGTACCGATCCTGTGCAGGTGTTGTTACACGTGGTCTGTCACTGCGAGGACGATCAGCTGTTCGTCCTGTCTCCCTGTAGCACTGTATAGGCGTCTCACAAACGGCCATTGCAATTTATTGCCCTGGCCACATCCACAGTCCTCATGCCTCCTTGCAGCATGCCTAGGGCACGTTCACGTACATGAGCAGGGACCCTGGGCATCTTTCTTTTGGTGTTTTTCAGAGTCAGTAGAAAGGCCTCTTTAGTGTCCTAAGTTTTCATAACTGTAACCTTAATTGCCTACCGTCTGTAAGCTGTTAGTGTCTTAACGACCGTGCCACAGGTGCATGTTCATATGCATGTTCATTTACATGAGTTTTCACACCCCTGAGTCAATACTTAGTAGAAGCACCTTTTGCAACAATTACAGCTGTGTGTCTTTCTGGGTACGCCTCCAAGAGTTTTCCACACCTGAATTGAGCAACATTTGTTTGTTTTATTTTCAAAATTCTTCAAGCTCTGTCAAATTGGTTATCATTGCTAGACCATTTTCAGGTCTTGTCGTAGATTTTAAGCAGATTTAAATCAAAACTGTAACTTGGCCACTCAGGAATATTCACTGTCTTCTTGGTAAGCAACTCCAGTGTAGATTTGGCATTATGTTTTAGGTTATTGTCCTGCTGTAAGGTGAATTCATATCCTAGTTTCTGGTGGAAAGCAGAATGAACCAGTTTTTCCTCTATGATTTTGCCTGTGCTTAGCTCCATTCCATACCCATAACATGATTGTCACGATCGTCTTGCTATGAGAGATTGGACCAAGGCGCAGCATGTGCAAAATACATCTTCTTTATTAAAAGAAGAGAGAAACAAACAAGAAACAAACAACTATAAACAAACTAAACAAAATAACAAAACTGACGACCATGAAGCTAAACAGACATATAGTGCTGACACAAACACTACACATAGACAATTACCCACAAATGCATGATGCCCAGGGCTGCCTTAAATATGGCTCCCAATCAGAGACAAATGAAAGACATCTGTCTCTGATTGAGAACCACTCAGGCAACCATAGACATACCTAGACACATTCACTCAACCATAGACATACCTAGAAACATTCACTCAACACAAACTCATACACTACACCCAACACCCCCTTTACCATATAACCACCCAAAACGACAAAACACAAACATTCCCCATGTCACACCCTGACCTACCTAAAAATAATAATGAAAACAAAGAATACTAAGGCCAGGGTGTGACAATGATGCAGCCACCACTATGCATGGAGAGTGATACTCAGTAATGTGTTGGATTGGATTTGCCACAAACATAACACTTAGTTTTCAGGAAAAAATGTAATTGCTTTGCCAATTTATTTGCAGTATTAATTTAGTGCCTTGTTGCGAACATGATGCATGTTTTGGAATATTTCTATTCTGTACAGGCTTTCTTCTTTTCACTCTATTAATTAGGTTAGGGTTGTGGAGTAACTACAATGTTGTTCATCCATGTTTAGATCTCTTATCACAGCCATTAAACTATACCTGTTTTAAAGTCACAATTGGCCTCATGGTGAAATCACTGAGTGGTTTCTGTAAGGGGTGCGTACTGGCGGCAGAGAAGTCAGACGCAGGAGAGCAAAAACTGTGTTTCCAACGGCGCAATTTAAAAACAAAAACCCACCGGAAAACAGAACAATCAATAAATGGGTACATAACCCGACGCACACCAGGACAGACGTGCACAAGCACTTACAATAAACAATCCCCGACAAGGACATGAGAGGGAACAGAGGGTTAAATACACAACATGTAATGAATGGGATTGAAACCAGGTGTGATACAAGACAAGACAAAACCAAAGGAAAATGAAAGAGGATCAGCGATGGCTAGGTCGGCGACTTCGAACGCCACCCGAACAAGGAGAGGGACCAACTTCGGTGGAAGTCGTGACAGTTTCCTTACTTTCCGGCAACTGAGTCAGGAAGGAAGCCTGTGTCTTTGTAGTAAATGGGTGTATTGATAAACCATCCAAAGTGTAATTAATAACTTCCCCATGCTCAAAAGAAATATTCACTGTCTGTTTTTTGTATTCATTTTTACCCATGTAACACTAGGTGCCCTTCTTTGCGAGACATTGTAAAATCTCCCTGGTCTTTGTGGTTAAAGCTGTGTTTGAAATTCACTGCTCGTCTGAGGGACCTTACAGATAATTGTATGTGTGAGGTACAGAGATGAGTTAGTCATTCAAAAATCTAGTTAAACACTATTATTGCACAGAGTGAGTCCATACAATTTATTATGTTAAGCACATTTTTACACCAGAACTTATTTAGGCTTGCCATAACAAAGGTGTTGAATAGTTCCAAATTAAGCAGCAGCAGCTGAAAAGATGAGCTCCTACAAATATTGAAATTTAAATGTTTTTTTTAGAGTAAAGTACATCGGAAAAAAATCAAAAGAAAACTGCAAACTGAATAGGAGACCAAACAAGCAGCAAACAAAGAAGAAAGGCTTTTGAAAAAGTAACAATTTTTTCATAAAATTATACCGTTTTCTTAGCTAGCTAAGTTGTTTACCTGTTGCTAGGCAGTTGCTAGGGACATTCCTGGAAGAAGCTAGCTAGCTAACAAGGAGTGTCTAGTTGGCAGAAGAGAAGAAGGGACAAAGAAGGGACAAAGTGGGACAAAATAAGGACAGAAGAAAAGGGAAAGGGGGGAAAGGGGACATTAAGGTGAAGCAGTCCTCTAAAGACACAAAAGACAATAATACAAGAAACAACACTTCTATTGCCTCTCCCTCTACGATACGCACTTCCGGGTTGGAGCGAGTAGTTGCATTCCGCTTTGCTCCACAGGTAGTATTACATTTCATTTCATTACAGTACAACAGTTTGACTTGTTTGATCTTAGCTGGCTACATAGCCGTCTTTGTATCCAAGATAATTGTGTAGTCTAGAGTAATTGTCGAGGTTACCTAGCCAGTTAGAGGTTACGTAGCCAGCTACACTTTCAAACAAAGTCAACAACGCAGCCACTGCTAGCTAGCCTATTTCACCAGCCAGCAGTACTATATCATTTTAGTCAATAAGATTTTTTTTTTGCAACGTAAGCTTAACTTTCTGAACATTCGAGACGTGTAGTCCACTTGTCATTCCAATCTCCTTTGCATTAGCGTAGCCTCTTCTGTAGCCTGTCAACTATGTGTCTGTCTATCCCTGTTCTCTCCTCTCTGCACAGACCATACAAACGCTTCACACCGCGTGGCCGCTGCTACTCTAACCTGGTGGTCCCAGCGCGCACGACCCACGTGGAGTTCCAGGTCTCAGGCAGCCTCTGGAACTGCCGATCTGCGGCCAACAAGGCAGAGTTCATCTCAGCCTATGCTTCCCTCCAGTCCCTCGACTTCTTGGCACTGACGGAAACATGGATTACCACTGATAACACTGCTACTCCTACTGCTCTCTCCTCGTCTGCCCACGTGTTCTCGCACACCCCGAGAGCTTCTGGTCAGCGGGGTGGTGGAACTGGGATCCTCATCTCTCCCAAGTGGACATTCTCTCTTTCTCCCCTGACCCATCTGTCTATCGCCTCCTTTGAATTCCATGCTGTCACAGGTACCAGCCCTTTCAAGCTTAACATCCTTATCATTTATCGCCCTCCAGGTTCCCTTGGAGAGTTCATCAATGAGCTTGACGCCCTGATAAGTTCCTTTCCTGAGGATGGCTCACCTCTCACAGTTCTGGGTGACTTTAACCTTCCCACGTCTACCTTTGACTCATTCCTCTCTGCCTCCTTCTTTCCACTCCTCTCCTCTTTTGACCTCACCCTCTCACCTTCCCCCCCTACTCACAAGGCAGGCAATACGCTTGACATCATCTTTACTAGATGCTGTTCTTCCACTAATCTCATTGCAACTCCCCTCCAAGTCTCCGACCACTACCTTGTATCCTTTTCCCTCTCGCTCTCATCCAACACTTCCCACACTGCCCCTACTCGGATGGTATCGCGCCGTCCCAACCTTCGCTCTCTCTCCCCCGCTACTCTCTCCTCTTCCATCCTATCATCTCTTCCCTCTGCTCAAACCTTCTCCAACCTATCTCCTGATTCTGCCTCCTCAACCCTCCTCTCCTCCCTTTCTGCATCCTTTGACTCTCTATGTCCCCTATCCTCCAGGCCGGCTCGGTCCTCCCCTCCTGCTCCGTGGCTCGACGACTCATTGCGAGCTCACAGAACAGGGCTCCGGGCAGCCGAGCGGAAATGGAGGAAAACTCACCTCCCTGCGGACCTGGCATCCTTTCACTCCCTCCTCTCTACATTCTCCTCTTCTGTCTCTGCTGCTAAAGCCAATTTCTACCACTCTAAATTCCAAGCATCTGCCTCTAACCCTAGGAAGCTCTTTGTCACCTTCTCCTCCCTCCTGAATCCTCCTCCCCCTCCTCCCCCCTCCTCCCTCTCTGCTGATGACTTCGTCAACCATTTTGAAAAGAATGTCGACGACATCCGATCCTCGTTTGCTAAGTCAAACGACACCGCTGGTTCTGCTCACACTGCCCTACCCTGTGCTTTGACCTCTTTCTCCCCTCTCTCTCCAGATGAAATCTCGCGTCTTGTGACGGCCGGCCGCCCAACAACCTGCCCGCTTGACCCTATCCCCTCCTCTCTTCTCCAGACCATTTCCGGAGACCTTCTCCCTTACCTCACCTCGCTCATCAACTCATCCTTGACCGCTGGCTACGTCCCTTCCGTCTTCAAGAGAGCGAGAGTTGCACCCCTTCTGAAAAAACCTACACTCGATCCCTCCGATGTCAACAACTACAGACCAGTATCCCTTCTTTCTTTTCTCTCCAAAACTCTTGAACGTGCCGTCCTTGGCCAGCTCTCCTGCTATCTCTCTCAGAATGACCTTCTTGATCCAAATCAGTCAGGTTTCAAGACTAGTCATTTAACTGAGACTGCTCTTCTCTGTGTCACGGAGGCGCTCCGCACTGCTAAAGCTAACTCTCTCTCCTCTGCTCTCATCCTTCTAGACCTATCGGCTGCATTTGATACTGTGAACCATCAGATCCTCCTCTCCACCCTCTCCGAGCTGGGCATCTCCGGCGCGGCCCACGCTTGGATTGCGTCCTACCTGACAGGTCGCTCCTACCAGGTGGCGTGGCGAGAATCTGTCTCCGCACCACGTGCTCTCACCACTGGTGTCCCCCAGGGCTCTGTTCTAGGCCCTCTCCTATTCTCGCTATACACCAAGTCACTTGGCTCTGTCATATCCTCACATGGTCTCTCCTATCATTGCTATGCAGACGACACACAATTAATCTTCTCCTTTCCCCCCTCTGATAACCAGGTGGGGGAATCGCATCTCTGCATGTCTGGCAGACATATCAGTGTGGATGACGGATCACCACCTCAAGCTGAACCTCGGCAAGACGGAGCTGCTCTTCCTCCCGGGGAAGGACTGCCCGTTCCATGATCTCGCCATCACGGTTGACAACTCCATTGTGTCCTCCTCCCAGAGTGCTAAGAACCTTGGCGTGATCCTGGACAACACCCTGTCGTTCTCAACTAACATCAAGGCGGTGACCCGTTCCTGTAGGTTCATGCTCTACAACATTCGCAGAGTACGACCCTGCCTCACGGAGGAAGCGGCGCAGGTCCTAATCCAGGCACTTGTCATCTCCCGTCTGGATTACTGCAACTCGCTGTTGGCTGGGCTCCCTGCCTGTGCCATTAAACCCCTACAACTCATCCAGAACGTCGCAGCCCGTCTGGTGTTCAACTTTCCCAAGTTCTCTCACGTCACCCCGCTCCTCCGCTCTCTCCACTGGCTTCCAGTTGAAGCTCGCATCCGCTACAAGACCATGGTGCTTGCCTACGGAGCTGTGAGGGGAACGGCACCTCCGTACCTTCAGGCTCTGATCAGGCCCTACACCCAAACAAGGGCACTGCGTTCATCCACCTCTGGCCTGCTCGCCTCCCTACCTCTGAGGAAGTACAGTTCCCGCTCAGCCCAGTCAAAACTGTTCGCTGCTCTGGCACCCCAATGGTGGAACAAACTCCCTCACGACGCCAGGTCAGCGGAGTCAATCACCACCTTCCGGAGACACCTGAAACCCCACCTCTTTAAGGAATACCTAGGATAGGATAAAGTAATCCTTCTAACCCCCCCCCCCCCCCCTTAAAAGAATTAGATGCACTATTGTAAAGTGGTTGTTCCACTAGATATCATAAGGTGAATGCACCAATTTGTAAGTCGCTCTGGATAAGAGCGTCTGCTAAATGACTTCAATGTAAATGTAAATGTAATTATTGACTCAAGACATTCTAGCTTTTCATTTTTAACTAATTAGTAAACATTTTGAAAACATAATTCCACTTTGAAATGATGAAGTATTGTGTGTAGTTTAGTGACCAAAAAATCTAAATGTAATCCATTCTAAATCAAGCTTTAACACAACAAAGTCAAGGGGTGTGAATACTTTCTGAAGGCACTGTACAGATTACTACTTGGAAATAATATGTTTTTGCATGGACATTCCATTGAGGACCACCATTTTAAAGTAGTCAACTGGGTGGGACTTCCTATAGATTAAGGAAGGACCAGATCCTGATAATAATCCAGATCCAGATTATACTAGTGAGCAAACAGTTCATAACCGCAGGTGTTCAAACCTGTTCAAACACACTCCAGTTGGAAGTATGCAACCATTCAGTTTGTTTACCAAGTCATAGTAGTAGAAGAAAATTCATTACTTCAAAATGTAGATGGCCTCAATGGCGCTGCCCATTCCCTCACAGACGCCATAATAGGACAGATACAATTATTTGTTGTCTACGTCTATGGTTCAAGGGTGAATAAAGTGTCCTTAGTTACAGTACCTTGTGCTGTTACAGTTATTTTGCAAGGCTATATGTACTGTACTGAACAATGAACCACACCCTCTTAACCATTCACCAGGCTTATCTAGGCATGAGTAACAATATTTCAACGCTAATCCACTCTCTCTCTCACATCTTCACTCTCTCTCTCTACTTAAAATGAAGTATTTACACTAAAACAGCATGACCAAAGTGAATAACACAACAAGTGTATTTTATATTATTTACTTTTAAAAAACATATTAGCAAAATTTGACATTTACGAAATAGGCAATACGATTAATTTACAAAATGGGTCAGTTTGGTAATTGAATTCCAAATGAATAATATGAACATAGAACAATGCTGTTGAATCCATAGAATTAGGAATTAGAAAACTAGAATGGAAATGAACCTTCTAATAAATGGCCAAAGGTCAGCCATGTTGGTCAGGGAGTTTGCCAGAGTTGTGATAAGATACTGTGTAAAACAATGAATGTGAAGAATTTATCTGCACTGTATGTGTGTCAGCTAGCTAGCCAAACAGTTTTAGATGAATGATTCCAAATTAACTCCCAATATGCCAACAATCCATTCAAACAATGCAGTCAATCCACAGCCACTACACTGGTTCAAATCAGTTGATGATAGGACATAGACAAGTTGTAAATGCAACAAGTACTGATATTGTATCATATAATAGCACGCACTGCTTTCCAATAAAACTAAATCTGAGACATTTAGGGGCTATTTACATATAACATTTGTATAAAACCCATATACATTGTATTTATATGACAATATTTGAGGTTGACTATAATTTCATTACACAATTTCTGATACATCACATGCCTTACTTTTATTTTTCTGCATAAGTAAAATCAGGAAATGCATCACCTATCCCTCTACTGCCATTCATTCCAACTAGACTAGTTTTGGATTTCTCCCTGACCAAAATGGCTGCCATTTTCGCCCCATTATGGAACGAACTTTGAGGGTTTATGACATAGCCCCTCTAGTAATGTCATAGGGGGCAGCATGTTGGGCCAGTAACCGAAAGGTTTCTGGATTGAATCCCCGAGCTGACAAGGTAAAAATATGTCATTCTGCCCCTGAGAAAGTTAACCCACTGTTCCCTGTGCGCTGTGGATGTTGATAAAGGCAGCCTCCCGCACCTCTCTGACACGTTTCAGTTAGACACATTTCAGTTGAAAGCATTCAGTTGTACAACTGACTAGGTATCTCCCTTTCTATGGATCAATCAATCACATGTCACTATGAATACTCACAGGCTGTCTGTCTGGTTCAAACCCCTCCCTGTTCACACACTCAGCCTCATGCTGAGTGTGTGAACTGACTCACTGTCAGACACTGTCTCATCAACCCCATGGGCCGTATCAGCACCTGTCTCTTCAGAACCTTCTATTCTAAAAATAATCACTCAGAACCTTCTATTCTAAACAGAAGCAGGCAGAACATTATATTATAAAAAGAAGCACCCAGAACCTTTTATTTTAAACAGAAGCACCTATAACATTCTGTTCTAGTCTAAACACAAGACTCTCTGCAGCCAATCAATCCTAGGAATTGAATGGATTAGAGCAGGGGTGTCAAACTCATTCCACGGAGGGCCTAGTGTCTGCAGGTTTTTGGTTTTTCCTTTCAATAAAGCCCTAGACAACCAGGTGTGGGGAGTTCCTAACTAATTAGTGATGTTAATTCATCAATCAAGTACAAGGGAGGAGCGAAAACCCGCAGACACTCGGCCCTCCGTGGAATGAGTTTGACACCTGTGGATTAGAGGGACGATCGTAGTGTGACCAATTAAACATAGAAGCTCCAATGTAGTCTAATCAACACCCATATAGAATAGTGTGTAATGTTTGTACCCCATCCACCTAAATTCATAGGTTATATAAAAAATCTAATAATCTAGTCAAATATTCATGTATTCTTCAAGGCACCTGTTTTTAGCGTCACATGAATAAACATTTGATTCTACGATACTAAACTTCATGGGGCTTTACCATAATATACAAATAAAATAACATGACCAATGCCAACAAACAAACAAAAAATCTTTAGCGCTAAAATCACATAATGTACACAATTTACACACAGGAAATTGGTCAGTGTTACCTAGTGTTGATTTTTCTGTGGAACATTTCTGGTGTTGGTTCAGGATTTAAACGAACACTCAGTGGTGCAAAATAACTCCATTGTTGGTGTTAATAACCAGATTTGAGTGTGATTAAAACACTTAAAACCACGGCCATCATTACCATATTTCCCAGCATGCTCTATTACAGTTTTTTATTTGTATTATTGTTTGTTTCAATATCTGTGTTTTTGCATGTACATTGACTGATCAATGAATATTATGCTACACAAAGATAAATAACATAATTCTTTCTAAACTAATTCTATCTGTTAGTTAGATTTATTGCAATGGTTGTTTCAGTTTAGATGGTTTAGGTAGTCTCATCTATCAATTTTCCAAACTCTGACAGTCATTCTGAATGCAGGCTACGGGTGATCAAAAATGTAAACTCTTGGATATCCACACTCTGGCTAGATTCCAATAGGAATGACATCACCTTGCAAGCCAGCATAATGTGAATGCAAGCCTGATGTGGCCTGTAAACTAGGAGTTTCAGGCCACTGTTAATCATTTTATTTGATGAAAGCCACAGGACAGAAAATGAACGAATGCAATGACCATGTCTTTGTCACTAACAATTCTACAATTCACTCGAAAAGGTAAGGCTCACTGGGAAATATGCAAATAAGGCTTTACACCATACCCCAAATACAAGTTACCTTAACACTACAGGTGTTCATTAAAATGTTAATATCACTGAAAAAAGTGTGGACCCGTATAGACTCTGAAAAAGTGTTACATTTAACAAATCGCAGAGTTGATTCAACACTGGAGTATTTGCTGTACAAGTAAATACATGGTACTTTCCAGTCCAAAATGTCTCTAACCAACAAACAGCAATTCAGTGTGATTACTCTGAATGATAGCATTGCAACCCTCTTAACAGATTCCTAAAATTCATGGTATTATCAGAAAAAGAGTACACTTACAGTAATAAAAACATAATGCATTACATTCTCTTTGTTCATTTCTTGTTACAGACCTCAGCTAATATCTTGAACTTTGGCCCCAATGTGTTTAGGAAGTCCAGGTCTTCCTGGTTGCCTTGGTCACTGCAGCAGCCCACTGAGCCGGCTGGAGACCCCACCCCCTCGAAGCCGTACTCGTGGATGATGTCATCGGCATATCGCCCCTCCTCCCTCGTCCCTAGGTAAGCCAACTTCTGCAAAGACCAGGTAGACAATGTAAGAAATGAGGTGAAGAAAGGAGAATGCATTTTGTTATTAGTCCATAGAGAGCAGCCAAGGACTAGTCCGATGTTAGGGAAAATATTACAGTAGGTGATATTGCATCCTTGCATAGGATATTACTGGCAGGTATTACACTGAAAACAGACCAACATTTTACCAACCAGACAAGATATATGAAAGCTAACACAGGATTTAGCAAGTAAGCAAGCATTTCAGATGGGAATTGTCTAGGCTTTTACCAATAGGAAGAACGATTTACATTGTTAGAGTTGTTTCTCGAGTCCTTTACAACTACTTTACCTGTTGTAAAAACAGCCCGTTGGTTTGCCAGGTGTGCCAAGCTGCAGAGTTGTTGAATTTCATGAAACGTGTGTTGTCAAAAGTCATGTTTCCACTGCCATATTGACCTCCACCACATTGTCCACTGGCATATTGTCCACTGCCATATTGTCCAACGTATTGGCTGCCTTCGTATTGGCCAGAGAAGCCGGTCTCCATATTGGTCACTATGACGCCGCCGGACTGCTGAGCGCCCAGGCCTCCTCCAATCATACCAGAGTTCTTAGCTCCCACCCACCCCACGTCAATCATGGATCCCTTCACTGATGAGTCGATCCCAGATGCAGGAACAATGATGAGATTTGAATCCTGAGGAGCCATATTTCATAGAGGGAAAAAAATAAATATCCAAAAACATATTAGGATATAACGTGAAATTTGCTAAGATTCCATGAACATGAGAAATGTGTTTAGTAATGCTGTCATTATGACAGACTTACCACTGCATCCCCTGGGGCCTCAATGTTAGACTTCAGGAGGATACCGCCACTGCCTCCTATATCTTCCAGCTCCATTTTCTCATTCTTTGTAACACAGATGAATGCAAAGAAGATACCTGCAATAAAGAACGAAAAAGAAAAGTAGCTCAATAAAAATGTATGGTCGGAAAGTGGTCACAGGGTCGTCTGACGAACAAGAAGCACAAGCCATTTGCTAAGGAACAAAGTTATACTAGCCGTCATCAGTTGCTTAAAACTTCTTGCCACTAGGGGGGTGCCATTTCAACATAGCACAAATTCGTATCCAAATTAAACTGCCTCGTACTCAATTCTTGCTCGTGCAATATGCATATTATTAGTACTATTGGATAGAAAACACTCTCTAGTTTCTAAAACCGTTTGAATTATGTCTGTAAGTGAAACAGAACTAGACTTAGAGCAATTCTCCTATGAGGATTTGAAAATGGTGAAATCTGCTTGCTGTTCCCAGACCTGTGTAATAATTTGCCTGTCCTCTATTGGTTGAGATGCACTGCATACGCCTTCCCCTGGTTGATAGCGAATAGGGAGAGTTGAAATGGAGTCTCTACGTAGGTCCCAAAGTTGATAAATTGATTGGAATCGAGGTGTCCACCCTTTTGGATCTTCGCGCTGACGCAGAAAGGGTCTTGGAATGTCTTTTTAGAAGCTCTGGTTTTAGAAACGAGATATATCCGGCTCTGTTTTTATTCGATATAGGCTTTAAAGACATCATAATCTTGTTATTTTAAACCGATTTATATCAGTTTATGTCAGTATATTGCGATTTTCGGGCATTTCATTTTCTGACGTTGTATTGAGTTGGGTATCTCTCTCTTGAATGCCATTGTGTACTGCTAATTGCAACGTGGAAGGAAACATTCTCCAACCCAGCAACGATTCTTTTGGCCAACGGACACCTTTACCAAGATTCTGATGGGAGTTCAGCTAATAATAAGTACTATTTATGCTGATAATTCGTTGTTCTGTTGAAAAAGTAAAATGCATAAGACGCCACTATTTGCTGTGTAGCCTTGCGCTATCGCACCCTGTATTGCACCCTGTATTGCGCAGTAAGGTTAATTTTAAAAATGTTATTCAGCGATTGCATTAAGAACTAATTTGTCTTTCAATTGCTGTCCACCCTGTATTTTTTAGTCAAGTTTATGATTATTTATTGATTAGACTAGGTGACTCTCCAAGATGGCGCCCGAAATTTTCTGGGCAGCTTGGCAACTTTTCTCATTGTATAAGCACGATTTGTGCCGCTAAATATGCACATTTTCGAACAAACTCTATATGCATTGTGTAACATGATGTTACAGGACTGTCATCTGAAGAATTCTGAGAAGGTTAGTGAAAATTAATATACACTGCTAAAAAAAATAAAGGGAACACTTAAACAACACAATGTAACTCCAAGTCAATCACACTTCTGTGAAATCAAACTGTCCATTTAGGAAGCAACACTGATTGACAATACATTTCACATGCTGTTGTGCAAATGGAATAGATAAAAGGTGGAAATTATAGGCAATTAGCAAGACACCCCCAAAAAAAGGAGTGATTCTGCAGGTGGTGACCACAGACCACTTCTCAGTTCCTATGCTTCCTGGCTGATGTTTTGGTCACTTTTGAATGCTGGCGGTGCTCTCACTCTAGTGGTAGCATGAGACGGAGTCTACAACCCACACAAGTGGCTCAGGTAGTGCAGTTCATCCAGGATGGCACATCAATGCGAGCTGTGGCAAAAAGGTTTGCTGTGTCTGTCAGCGTCTTTTGAGGTTTGTTTTTTCCCTTGCTGTTCTTACCACTGTGGATTTTCTTTGTATTTTTGAAGATATCCATTTTTGCCTCTTGGCTTTATTTTGGACATTGTGGATTTATATTATTTGCCTGAAGACCTTGTTCTTTTATTAAACCACCATCTTTAGTACTGCTGTGTCTGCCTCATCTTCTGGGTTCTGCCGATTATTAGTGACTGTTTCTCGCACCGGGTCCTGACAAATATTGTCTGGATTCACAAGATCTGTGTCTTTCAATTGCTGTACGCTGTGTATTTTAAATAAATGTTTTATGATGAGTAATTAGGTAATACACGTTGCTCTCTGTAGTTATTCTAGTCGAGTTGTGATGGTGGCTGCAATGGTAAACTATGATTTATACCTGAAATATGCACATTTTTCAAACAAAACATATGCTATACAATAAATATGTTATCAGACTGTCATCTGATGAATTTGTTTCTTGGTTAGTGGCTATTTATATCTTTATTTGGTCGAATTTGTGATAGCTACTGATGGAGTCAAAAACTGGTGGAGTAAAAAAAAATGGTGTCTTTTGCTAACGTGGTTAGCTAATAGATTTACATATTGTGTCTTCCCTGTAAAACATTTGAAAAATCAGAAATGATGGCTTGATTACCAAGATATTTATCTTCATCTGGTGTCTTGGACTTGTGATTTAATGATATTTAGATGCTACTATTTACTTGTGACGCTATGCTAGCCTATGCTAGTCAGCTTTTTTATTGGTGGGGGTGCTCCCGGACCCGGGTTTCTGAGGAAATAGAGGTTAAGACTAATGTCTAATGCCTCATACAGTTTTATATGTTATCCTATCTTATTACTGCTTTGACACTAACCTGTCAGGCCTACATAAATAAGATGAATGAACATAATAAAGCATTAGATACTCACAGAGAAGAAGCAGCAGGCACAGCGCCAGCAGCATGGCCAGGATGGCCCACACCCCCAGCGACGTGGAGTTCTGGTAGGCCAAACACGCTCCGTTCCTGCAGCGGCAGATCTGGACCGTTACAGTCTGGGTCTTTCCAAATCCCTGTAAGTCCTTGACCATCAGGGGGACAGTATACAGACCAATAGGGAGCTCCTTTGTGTGCTCCAACATCCCTGCAGTGTCTGAGGAGGAAATACACGGTTGTAAAGAACAGGAGTTTGGGCACTAGTTTTCCTGGTGAGATTACATTGTAAAGACTAAAACTCCTGGCTCTAAACAATACTCATTGTCAGTAAGGTGGCTCTGGTGAGGTTGCATTCTAGAGTATTTTGGCTCTAACGTTGTATTGAAGAATGTATGAGACTGACTACTCACTATAAGATGCGCATATTCCGTTTATATTGAAATAATTGCTTCACTTTTTAAATCACATGCAAGATATCAATTTATATAGAGATGGAATGGAGTCCGGAGGTAGGAATCATTTTCATACCGTTAAGTCGCTTCACAGCCCATCTTCCATCATGCTCCTCTCCCAGTTCGAAGCTGAAGGGGGCGGAGAATGGAGCTCGATCTTTGTCCTCTGCTACCACCAGCACGGAGCCCATCTCTCCCCCATCCTTCTCACACACCACCAGGTCTTTAGAGGGGATGACTGGGACATGGTCGTTCACATCCTCCACTTGAATAATCACTGTCCCTGTACCTGTCTTGAGACCTAAAAATAGAGTAAGAAACATGATAACATATCGATGAATAATTCTTGCTGGTTTGATTGTGGTTTTATTGTGAGAGCTTGACTGAGTAAGATTTCCAATGTATTCAATAATCACACTCAGAAATAAACTTTAAAGTTCAGTGAAATACAGATGCTACAGTACTGGTATCTCCCTAGTAGTCACTCCCTGTTATAAATGCAAAACAGAGATAAGGGCCAGTAGCTAGGGCATGTATTGATATGTAGGCTACGTGTGCCTTTTCTTAAATAGATGTAGTTCTGTCCTTGAGCTGCTCTTGTCTGTTAATGTTCTGTATTATGTCATGTCTCCTGTATTGTGTGGACCCCAGGAAGAGTAGCTGCAGCTTTCGCAATAGCTATTGGGGATCCTAATAAAATACCAAGTCACACCAGGTGTTATAGAGTGACTACTACATTTACATTTACGTCATTTAGCAGACGCTCTTATCCAGAGCGACTTACAGTAGTAGTGAGTGCATACATTTTTATACTAGTCCCCCGTGGGAATCGAACCCACAACCGTGGCGCTGCAAGTGCCATGCTCTACCAACTGAGCTACACGGGACTACGATACTCCTCAATCTTGTCACTTAAACAACACATAGACTTATTGTTCCAATTCATCCCAAAGGTGTTCGATGGGGTTTAGGTCAGGGCTCTGTACAGACCAGTAAAGTTCTTCCACACCGATCTCGACAAACCATTTCTGTATGGAGCCCTGTGTGCACGTGGGCATTGTCATGCTGGAACAGCAAGGGCCTTCCCCAAACTGTTTCACAAAATCATTTAGAATGTCATTGTATGCTGTAGCCTTAAGATTTCCCTTCACTGGAACTAAGGGGCCTAGCCTGAACTAGAGGTCGACCGATTAATCTGAATGGCCGATTAATTAGGGCTGAATTCAAGTTCAACAATCGGTGATCGGCATTTTTGGACATCGATCATGGCCGATTACATTGCACTCCACGAGGAGACTGCGTGGCAGGCTGACTACCTGTTATGCGAGTGCAGCAAGGAGCCAAGGTAAGGTGCTAGCTAGCATTAAACTTATTTTATAAAAAACAATCAAACTTAACATAATCACTAGTTAACTACACATGGTTGATGATATTACTAGTTTATCTAGCTTGTCCTGCGTTGCATATAATCGATGCAGTGCCTGTTAATTTATCATTGAATCAATGCTTACTACACCAAACGTGTGATTTAACATGCGCAATCGCAAAAAAAGCGCCGTTCTTAAAATCAATACACAAGTATATATTTTTAAACCTGCATATTTAGTTAATATTGCCTGCTAACATGAATTTATTTTAACTAGGGAAATTGTGTCACTTCTCTTGCGTTCTGTGCAACAGAGTCAGGGTATATGCAGCAGTTTGGGCCGCCTGGCTCGTTGCGAACTGTGAAGACTATTTCTTCCTGACAAAGACAGCCAACTTCGCCAAACGAGGGATGATTCAACAAAAGCGCATTTGCGAAAAAAGAACAATCGTTGCACGAATGTACCTAACCATAAACATCAATGCCTTTCTTAAAATCAATACACAGAGGTATATTTTTTTAAACCTGCATATTTAGTGAAAGAAATTCATGTTAGTAGGCAATATTAAACTAGAGAAATTGTGTCACTTCTCTTGCGTTCATTGTACGCAGAGTCAGGGTATATGCAACAGTTTGGGCCGCCTGGCTCATTGCAAACTAATTTGCCAGAATTTTACGTAATTATGACATAACATTGAAGGTTGTGCAATGTAACAGGAATATTTAGATTTATGGATGCCACCCGTTATACGGAACAGTTCCGTATTTCACTAAAAGAATAAACGTTTTGTTTTCGAAATGATAGTTTCCGGATTTGACCGTATTAATGACCTAAGGCTCGTATTTCTGTGTGTTATTATGTTATAATTAAGTCTATGATTTAATATTTGATAGAGCAGTCTGACTGAGCGATAGTAGGCAGCAGCAGGCTCGTAATCATTCATTCAAACAGCACTTTAGTGCGTTTGCCAGCAGCTATCAACACCCGAGATTAGGCTGGTGTAACCGATGTGAATGGCTAGCTAGTTAGCGGGGTGCGCGCTAATAGCGTTTCAAATGTCACTCGCTCTGAGACTTGGAGTAGTTGTTCCCCTTGCTCTGCAAGGGCCGCGGCTTTTGTGGCGCGATGGGTAACGCTGCTTCGAGGGTGGCTATTGTCGATGTGTTCCTGGTTCGAGCCCAGGTAGGGGCGAGGAGAGGGACGGAAGCTATACTGTTACACTGGCAATACTATAGTGCCTATAAGAACATCCAATAGTCAAAGGTATATGAAATACAAATGGTATAGAGAGAAATAGTCCTATAATTCCTATAATAACATCAACCTAAAACTTCTTACCTGGGAATATTGAAGATTCATGTTAAAAGGAACCACCAGCTTTCATATGTTCTGAGCAAGGAACTTAAACGTTAGCTTTTTTACATGGCACATATTGCACTTTTACTTTCTTCTCCAACCCTTTGTTTTTGCATTATTTAAACCAAATTAAACATGTTTCATTATTTATTTGAGGCTAAATTGATTTGATTGATGTATTATATTAAGTAAAAATAAAAGTGTTAATTCAGTATTGTTGTAATTGTCATTATTACAAATAAATAAATAAAAACATTTTTTTATATAAATCGTCCGATTAATCGGTATCGCCTTTTTTGGCCCTCCAATAATCGGTATCGGCATTGAAAAATCATAATCGGTCGACCTCTAGCCTGAACCATGGAAAACAGCCCCAGACCATTATTCCTCCTCCACCGTACTTTAAAAGTTGGCAATATGCATTGGGGCAGGTAGCGTTCTCCTGGCATCCGCCAAACCCAGATTCATCAGTCGGACTGCCAGATGGGGAAGCGTGATTCATCAAGCCAGAAAAACTTGTTTCCACTGCTCCAGAGTCCAATGGCGGCGAGCTTTACACCACTCCAGCCAACTCTTGGCATTGTGCCTGGTGATCTTAGGTTTGTGTGCAGCTGCTCGGCCATGGAGACCCATTTCCTGAAGCTCCCGACAAACAGTTCTTGTACTGACGTTGCTTCCAAAGGCAGTTTGGAACACAGTAGTGAGTGTTGCAACCGAGGACAGACCATTTTTAAGTGCTAGGCTCTTTAGTACTCGGTGGTCCCGTTCTGTGAGCTTGCGTGGCCTACCACATCGTGGCCGAGCCATTGTTGCTCCTCGATATTTCCACTTCAAAATAACAGCACTTACAGTTGACCAAAGAAGCTCTAGCAGGGCAGACATTTGATGAACTGACTTGTTGCAAAGGTGGCATCCTATGACAATACCACGTTTAAAGTCACTGAGTTCTTCAGTAAGGCCAGTATACTGCCAATGTTTGTCTATGGAGATGGCATGGCTGTGTGCTCAATGTTATACACCTGTCAGCAACAAGTGTGGCTGAAATAGCCAAATCCACTAATTTGAAGGAGTTTCCACATAGTTAAATACACAATATATACAAAAGTAAGACACTGTAAACAATATATACTTACTGGCATCAACAGCTTTCATAGTGACGTTGTACACGCCATTCGTTACAAAGTGGGACTCCCTGTCGATATTATTAGCGATCTTCAGCTGTCCGGTGCTTTCATCTACCTTGATCCATGAAGCAGGGTCTGAGACCTTGTAATACCTGAGAGGGAACAGAGAGAGAGAAGGAACTTTTACAGCACTCTCATGTATAACGGTACAATTCTGCTGGAGTGAGAAAAAACATGGCATTTCTCTATCTTCTATTGAAACACAATCTGACCTTACTTGATATAACATCATATTATTATTATTATGATTATTATCAACATGGTCACACAATAGGCCAATACTACCCTGGTTTCAGATCTGTTTGTGCAGTCTTGCCATCTCCTGTAATTATGGCAAGACAGTACAAATAGATCTGGGACCTGGCTAGGTCAATTATGGGTGAGATCAATAAGGTAAACTAGGGTCTTACTTGATGCCGGCGCTGCTCTTGGTCTCTGGGTCTACGGCTATGTAGGTCCCAATCAGGGTGTCGTTAGGAGTGTTCTCCTTGACTGTGAAGAGTACGGTGGGGGCGGTGAACTCTGGTCCCTCGTCCTCGTCCACTACAGAGACGTCTACAGGGATGGACATCCACTGGGCCGTGGTCCCACTCAGCTCAGCCTGGTTACAGGCCAACACCTCCAGCTTTAGGTTCTTGGTCTTCTCGTAGTCTAGAGGCTGGAGACACATCAAGGACATAAAGTGTTATTTTACTGTATTATCATCCGTCAATGACAATGCCCAAAGAAGCCTTTTGGCTCAATATTTTGACTGTCTTTATGTTATGGGATAGTTCACCAAATGTATAGATTAGCCTAATTTTATAAATAACTAGCAAGACAACTATGGAAAGTCATGATCAGATCAAAAATAGAGGTTCGTTGTGAGTACCAGCTCACCTTTATTAGGTAAATTAGTCCTTCATTCGTTTTGGGGTCTCTTTCGATCCTGAAGTTCCCGTTTTCATTCCCCTTTTGGATGACAAACTCAGTGTTCCAGTTTGGTGTCTTCACCAAGTCCTTATCTTCAATGGGGATTCTGAGGATGAGTCCCTCTCCTTGGTTCTCTTTAACTTTTACATCGTACTGCAAAAAGAAGTAACATATAGATATTTGGCCAAAGTAAACAGAGTATTCATAAAACAAACTGGGACATCCATGCTTTTTTTGTTACATTGCGGGAAAAACTGCAATACACAAACTCCACCACTGTCAAAGTTGTCAAAGAAAACGTACAGATGTCTTTGTGAATGTGGGAGGGTTGTCGTTGATATCACCCAACACAATGGTGGCTGTGGCTGTGTTGAACAGACCACTCAGAGCTCCATTCATGTCTCTGATTTCCACTGTCACCAAATACTTATCATTCACCTGAAAAACAAATACAAACATACATTTAGATCAATCATTTAAGCAATGATAGCCATGATCAACAACGTGGAACCCTGGAAAACTGTAAGTGAGATATTTTTTAAAAGGTACAACGATGGGACTGACCTCTCTGTCGAGGGTGTCTGTTTTGGTGCTGATGACTCCTGTCTCTGGGTTAATGTAGAACAGGTTAGTCCTAGAGAGGAGAGAGTACCTGATCTTAGTGTGGTCTGTACCACGCTCGTCTATGTCTGTGGCATTCACCATCCCCACCATCGTCCCTGCAATAGAACGTATCACAACACACCGGCTATTCTATTAGTTCACATCCACAAGTTCCTGTTACAAAGGTCAATGTCTGGATGTGTGCACAAATTGCTCAGAAAATTGACTAACTTGTGAAACGTATATCAATTTTTCCATGTACTGTATTGCAGAGGCTAGGGGCACTCTGGTATTTCTTATTTCAGCTGTGTGTTTCTCACCTGCTTTGCTTTGCTCCAGCACAGTAAACTGCAGTAGGCCAGTGAAAGTTGGTGCATTGTCGTTCACATCATCTACATTCACTGTGATGGGTAATGGTAGATCTGTCTCCTGGTTGGTGTATCTGTCAAACACTCTGGCTTGAAACTGGAGGAAGATGGACTCAGTTTAGAAATGGCTTACACTGTTTGTGTTGTCTGTGCTACGCATCAAGAGTACAATTGTCATGTTTTAACATCACAGATAAAGAATCAATCAATTATTCAAGCAAGCAATCAATAATTGTTGTTTACTACTCACTACAAACTGAGGGGTTCTCTCGCGGTCGACAGCTTTGTTGACCTTCAACATCCCAGTCTCCATCACCACACTGAACACACCCACAGGCTCCTCTGTCACTCCGGGCCCACTGATGGTGTAGTACACACTGCGAGTGGCCGACGAATCAGACGCAATCTGGACCAGGAAACAATCAAGTATTATCTGCGGTCAAGCTTCAACAAGCGGTGGGATAATAACATCACCCTGGTTCAAGGCCGTGCACAGACCTTTCAGGGGGCAGGTGCTCAAAATGACAATTTGAACATATTTGAGCATAAGCCTATTTATTTCTCCAGCAACACTCTCACTCATTATCACAAATTGTGAACTTGACGACGACTTGCGGGCAGTGGGTTACGAACCACAATGACAAAAAAATGAATACAAAATTATACCACCACCCAAAAGGGCACTTTAGAGACTAGAAGGACAAAGGGGCATGTGCTCTGCACAGGTAGAGCCCTATCTGTGCACGTGCCTGCTCTGGTTAAGAAATTGCACAATTAAGAATGTGAAGCATTGAGCTATGCAAAACAGAAATGCTCATATGCCTTACAGGTAATAGGCCTAAATCACTTTACTTGTCGACTACTATTAAAACAAGTTATTTTGTATGAAGATTTATTCTCTAGGCAGGTTACAACAGATTCAATTACAGTGCACATCCAGCCTTGTAGTTAGAAAGGAAGGGGAAGGGTTAAAAAGAAGGAGAAAAAACAACTAAGTAAACGTTCCAACTGATCCCTCTGTGTGTGTGTGGTTCGGTGTGTCTGGGTAATGTGAACCCCCAGGTGAGGGCGTGGACCATACAGATACAGAATGTGCATTAGCTGCACGTGAGAAAGAATGAGAAATAGAGTGGAACATGGGGGTGGGAGAAAGGCAAGGACATGTAGAGGATAAATTGGGGTTTGTTACATGACACAAAATATGTACATGGCTTAGGTTTAATATCAATATTCAAACACAAAATGTGCTGAAATGTGATGCAAGTTGTAACTTATTTTAAGGATATTACCAGCTCAACGTCCTTTGGAAATGGCTGAACGTCATTTTCTATGATGTTGAAGGGCAGAGGACTCCAACGTCTTTTGGAGCGCTTTAGTAGGCCGTCTTTCAATACCTGAAAAAGCAGAAAAAAGACCACACAAAGTCACAAGTCAACAATGTGATATAGATAATTTCACAAAAACAATACTTTGAAAAATGGGACTTTGTACTATAAGCCCATGCAGAATCCAACCTTACCTTTCTAGAGTCCTGGACAAGGTAAACATTCATTTCTCTCTTCTGAGCATTGGGGTCCTGAAACTGCACTGAGAATGTTCTGCCATTGGCTGGTACCATGGTGATGGCGTCTGTTACTATAGTGCCATCAGGTCGTACTGTGAAGTCGGGGTCACTAGTTGTAAAGTGCAATGTGATGGTGTCACATTGGTCCACATCAACTGAACGACGGGAGAAAGAAACGTTATCAACTATACAATGACTAAAAAACAACATGGATCATCCACAACACAATAACTTGATTATGATTAAGGATGTCAACTGGTTATAAACAGTTCATGACTATATTGATTGTTTCATTCAGTATTAAGTACATTCAAAGTTAGACAGGATGGAAACATTTGTGAATGGCAGGACCTTTTGCAATAACATGTCCAACTTGTACTGTCCGAGGTACTGTTGCTTGTATGGAGACAGGGATAAAGCAGGAATCCACACATGAGAGGATCTGGAATTGCATGCAAGAGAGATATTGTTCATACATTCTAACAGGTGGCATATCATACAAAAGCTGTGTACAAATATGATACTGCATTCATGGACATTCTGTCTCGTCAGTTCTTTGTACTAGATGAACCAAAAGAATATACATTTAAATGTGTGCATGGACGTTTTCAAGGAGTGCATAGGCTGCACAGGTACAGTGTCTTCAAAAAGTGTTGACACCCTTTAACTTGTTCAACATTTGGTTGTGTTACAGCATGGATTTAATATTGATTACATTGAGATGTTGTGTCACTGGCCTACACACAATACTCCATAATGTCAAAGTGGAACTATGTTTTTCAAAATGTTTACAAATTAATTAATTCAATTAAAAGCTAAACTATCTTGAGTCAATAAGTATTCAACCTCTGTTATGGCAAGCCTAAATTAGTTCAGGAGTAAAAATGTGCTTAACAAGTCACATAATAAGTTGCATAGACTCACTCTGTGTGCAATAATAGTGTTTAACATAATTTTTGAATGACTACCTAATCTCTATACCCCATACATACAATTATCTGTAAGGTCTCTCAGTCAAGCAGTGAATTTCAAACACAGATTCAATCACAGAGACTTGGGTGGTTTTCCAATGCCTCGCAATGAAGGGCACCTATTGGTAGATGGGTAGAAAAAAGCAGATATTGAATATCCCGTAGAGCATGGTAAAGTTATTAATTACACTTCGGATGGTGTATCAATACACCCAGTCACTACAAAGATACCGGCGTCCTGCCGAACTTAGTTGCCGGAGAGGAAGGAAACCGCTCAGGGATTTCACCATGAGGCCAATTGTGTCTTTAAAACAGTTACAGAGTTTAATAGATGTAATAGGAGAAAACTGAGGACGGACCAACAACATTGTACTGTAGTTGCTCAACAATACTAACCTAATCGACACAGTCAAAAGAAGGAAGCCTGTACAGAAAAAAAATATTACAAGAGTTGCATCCTGTTTGCAATAAGGCACTAAAGTAAAACTGCAAGAAAATGTGGCAAAGAAATTAACTTTGCCTTGAATACAAAGCATTATGTTTGGGGAAAATCCAACACAACATCACTGAGTACCACTTAATATTTTTCAAACATGGTGGTGGCTTCATCATGTTATGAGTATGCTTGTCATCGGCAAGGACTAGGGAGTTTTTGGGATAAAAATGAACTGAATAGAGCTAAGCACAGGCAAAATCTTAGAGGATAAGCTGGTTCAGTCTGCTTTCCAACAGACACTAGTAGACAAATTCACCTTCAGCGGGACAATAACCTAAAACACAAGGCCAAATATACACTGGAATTGCTTATCAAGACGACACTGAATGTTCCTAAGTGGCCTAGCTACAGATTTGAGTGAAATCGTCTTGAAAATCTATGGCAAGACTTGAAAATGTCTGTTAAACCTTGCTGATGCTTGTGTACTAGAAGATCTTTCCTGAAGCTTAGTTGCTTAGGCATTAAGGTTGAGATTGTTAAAGTAACGAGATCATATAAGATAGAAGAATTGTACGTGCATTAGTATAGGCCTGTTTTAACTTGTCTTGTGAGTGTGTAGCATATAAACCTAACTAGGAAATGAGGTCCCCATGATGTTCTGGGCACACAGTCAGGAGCTGACTGGGACAACCTATGGTTTTCTGTTAGTCAGAAGGGAATGAACTGGTTCCTTTTAATATACTGAAAACAGAGCAAAGTGTTGTATCCTGCGCACCAGTCATAGAGCCTGTTGCTGGGCGACAGGTTAGTGCTTGTGAATGTGTGTAAGTGAAACCATACATCAACCAGACAGTAAAAGGCTCTTGCTGGCTACTTTATGAGGAACTATGTCTGGAGTGATTTCCTCTTGCTTTGACACCTATTGTCCTCACTAGAAGATTAGAATAACCAGCAGTTGCTCCAGAACGAGACGACCAAATTCACAGTTCGACTGTAACTTTCACTTCAGTTTCGTCCTGTTCTCCACACATGTACACATAACAAGATCATGTGTTTTGTACACGCTTGCATAAGACGGTGGGACTATGTAAGGTTTCTGCACTCCTTGTTTCATTTGAGCTCTCGGCCTTCCACCTCAGAGTGTAGGGCTGACCAGCTACATTATTGCAAATCTTATCAAATAAAGGTTGATGTTTGAAGAAATGACAAGTATCTCCTTATTGGTTAGAGTTTCGACGACACTTGCAATGAGCAACAACCAACTTGACAGTGCTTGAATATTTTTTTTAAAAGAATAATGGGCAGAAATCGTACAATCCAGGTGTGCAAAGCTCTTAGAGACTTACCCAGAAAGACTCACAGCTGTAATCACTACCAAAGGTGATTCTAATATGTATTGACTCAGGGATGTGAATACTTGTGTAAATTAGATATTTCCGTATTCAATTTTGAAAAAACGTGAATACATTTCTAAAAACATGTTTTCATGTTGACATTATGGGCTATTGTGTGTAAATGGGTGAGAAAAATAAATATATTTAATACATTTTGAATTCAGGCTGTAACACAACAAAATGTGGAATAAGTCATGGGGTATGAATACTTCCTGAAGGCACTGTCGATGTATCAACAAGCTGCACCTTGCCAGTGATCTTTTTAGCTGAATGTTAGACCACCGCATAGCCGTGGAAAGTAGAAAAATGAAAATTCTGAATAAAAAAACTAGAAGCAGAAATAGGCCTATATACACTATATATACAAACGCATGTGGACCAAACCCATATTAATGCCCATTATTTTGGAATGAAATGTTCAACGAGTAGGTGTCCACATACTTTTGGTCATGTAGTGTATATATACAGTACCAGTAAAAAGTTTGGACACACTGATTCATTCAAGGGTTTTTCTTTATTTTTAAAAATTTTCTACATTGTGGAATAATAGTGAAGACATCAAAACTATGAAATAACACATATGGAATCATGTAGTAACCAAAAAAGTGTTAAACAAATCAAAATATATTTTAAATTTGATATTCTTCAAAGTGGCCACCCTTTGCCTTGATGACAGCTTTGCACACACGTGGCATTCTCTCAACCAGCTTCACATGGAATGCTTTTCCAACCGTCTTGAAGGAGTTCCCACATATGCTGAGCACTTGTTGGCTGATTTTCCTTCACTCTGCTGTCCAACTCATCCCAAACCATCTCAATTGGGATGAGGTTGTGTGATTGTGGAGGCCAGGTCAACTGATGCAGCACTCCATCACTCTCCTTCTTGGTCAAATAGCCCTTACACAGCCTGAAGGTGTGTCGGGTCATTGTCCTGTTGAAAAACAAATGATAGTCCCACTAAGCTAAAACTAGATGAGATGACGTATCGCTGCAGAATGCTGTAGTAGCCATGCTGGTTAAGTGTGGTTTGAATTCTAAATAAATCACTGATAGCGTCACCAGCAAAGCACCCCCACACCATCACCTCCTCCTTCATGCTTCACGGTGGGAACCACACATGCAAAGATCATCCGTTCACCTACTCTGCGTCTCACAAAGACACGGTGGTTGGGACCAAAAATCTCAAATTTGGACTCATCAGACCAAAGGACAGATTTCCAACGGTCTAATGTCCATTGCTCATGTTTCTTGGCCCAAGCAAGTCTCTTCTTCTCATTGGTGTCCTTTAGTAGAGGTTTCTTTGTAGCAATTTGACCATGAAGGCCTGATTAACGCAGTCTCCTCTGAACAGTTGATGTTGAGATGTGTCTGTAACTTGAACTCTGTGAAGCATTTATTTGGGTTGCAATTTCTGAGGCTGGTAACTCTAATGAACTTATCCTCTGCAGCAAAGGTAACTCTGGGTCTTCCTTTCCTGTGGCGGTCCTCATGAGAGCCAGTTTCATCATAGTGCATGATGGTGTTTGCGACTACACTTGAAGAAACTTTCAAAGTTCTTGAAATGTTCCGTATTGACTGACCATGTCTTAAGGTAATGATGGACTGTCGTTTCTCTTTGCTTATTTTAGCTGTTCTGTCCAAAATATGGACTTGGTCTTTTACCAAATAGGGCTATCTTCTGTATAAAAACCCTAGTTTGTCACAACACATCTGATTGTCTCAAATGCACTAAAAGCATTAAGGAAAGAAATTCCACAAATTAACAAGGCACACCTGTTAATTGAAATGCATTCCAGGTGAATACCTCATTAAGCTGGTTGAGAGAACGCCAAGAGTGTGTAAAGCTGTCATCAAGGCAAAGGGTGGCCACTTTGAAGAATCTCAAATCTAATATATTTAGATTTGTTTAACACGTTTTTGGTTACTACATGTTTCCATATCCGTTATTTCATAGTTTTGATGTCTTCACTATTATTCTACAATGTAGGAAATAGTAAAAATAAAGAAAACCCCTTGAATGAGTAGGTGTGTCCAAACTTTTGACTGGTACTGTATATATATTTATTTTCTCCTCACAGAAGTAGAGCACTGGGGCTTTACTAGTCCTGTATTAGTGGACCAATGCCATCTGTAACACGGGAAAAAGTATACATTTTTTGAAAGTGTTATTTTTCACAAACGTACTGCACTGGGCCTTTAGTAGTCCTGTATTAACTGACCTATGAAATCCCCCCCCCCCCAAAACAAAAAAAACATCTTCCCCGGCTATGCAACACTGTGAAGTCAAAAGTTTGGCTACACATTTGCAAAGTCAATTACATTAATAGAAACTTGAGCAGGTGATATATCAAAGTCAAATGTGAAAAATACAGAAACACTTTAATTTAATAGAATCGACTTACTTACCAAAAATATGCATAAATGTACAGGTAAATTCGGTGCCATTTTTGTTGCCGCAATTCGAAACACTGTATCCGACTAGACACGATTACACACGCAAGAACAATAACTAAACTTTGTTCTGTCAAGGGCGGGATTGAAATGGTGGATATTCTTTACATCAATCAATTACAGTACCCTCATTTTGTCCATATGGCGACTGGCATTGCCGGTAGCGGAATAACGATTTCGTTTTTGTTCTAATATGACCCTAGAAATGTAGGCATGCTACCACGCCCGCGATTACTCACTAACCTGCATGTCCGTGACGCATTCGTAGTCTAGGGGTGAGATACTCCCCCCTAACAATAGTCAGTAGGAATTAGATCGAAGTCATGCCCAGCCTTCCTGTGGGGAAAAACAACCTGTGGTTACCTAGGTTATTCCATTGGCTCACAGCAAAAACTTCACCCTTTTCAAACGCAATTTTGTTGTTGTCGTCTGCTTGTTTTAGTCAATTACACAACTACATTTAAGAAAATCACAACATGTCTAATGATTACTGTTCAACATTGCCTGCTCCAGCGTTCTCACTACTTAGAAAAACCACCATGCCCCTTTCATGATGGTGCAAGCAGGCAGGTGAGTGAGTTCGTGCTAGCTGACGACCGGAACATTAAACTAGCCAAGGCCAACAACACAAACAAAGAGCCACAAGTGACTGGAGTTATAAACTGACTATACTAAACAAGTTAACTGTCTTACCTGTGATGAAATGTTTTCAACACACATAGCTACATGTAGTCTACTTGGACACCGGGTGAAATAAAATATTATTTGTCACATGCGCCGAATACAACAAGTGTAGAGACCTTACCGTGAAACGCTTTCAAGCCCTTAACCAACAATGCGGTTCAAGACTATCCCAATCCCCTTACTAAAACAGATTGCAGTCAGAGTGCAGTTGAATTCAGCATTACTGCGTCTAAAATACCACAGTCGACTGCAGTTATTGCACTTTTACTGCAGTTTCAAAACTGCAATCTTTTTTTTGCAGGGGCCAAACAGGCTCTAGAGAAGTTAGTTATTCTTATCAACGAATAAGTAATATACTATGCATTATTAAGGTGTCTAGTATGATTCAGAGAAGTTTCATGTGATTCTTCAAAATGGTCACAAGACCACAAGCATACATATCTAAGGTGTACTTTTACAGACGAATTTGACACCAATAGTCTGTATTTAAAAGTTTAAAAAACAAATACATTGTTGCATTTTTTAAATATTTTTTTTGTAGTTTACATATGTACCTTCATTTTCAATACATTGAATCCATGATGCACGTGGTATATTAACATATCTTAGCGGTCACATTTGTGACCAATGGGAAAATATACTGGCACTAATTTATTATATACTGTATATTTGATCATAGGAGATTATACTTTTTTCAGTAGATTGAAGTTGAGTTGGGTTCAAATGAAATAAAATCCCAATTTATTTGTCACATGCTTCGTAGACAACAGGTGTAGACCAACACTGAAGTACTTACCTACGTGTCCTTTTCCAACAATGCAGAGTTAAGGATATGATTTTTTTAAATAACAAAAACATTGAAATGGTGACACAGTGAATAACATAAAAAAATAAAGAGTAAAAATAACATGGCTACATATAGGGAGTAGAAAATGACCTCTCTATGTACAGGAAGTACAAGTACCGAGTCGATGTGCAGGGGTATGAGACTACGTCTTGACAAAATGTATAAATAAATAAACATTTATAAAAAGTATGCTATTCTAATGGTTGTTACAGTGACCATGGTCATTTGGCTGGCCAATTACCATCATACCAAAATTCCATGACTGTCACAGCCCTACTCCCCATGTGGCATGGGGCAAGATGCCTCATGAAGATTAGTGTTTTAAAATCCATTTTAAACATTTTATTAAAAAATGTAATGTAATTGACTCTTAAAAACTAAATTCTACGTATCTTATTTTTATTTATTAAATCAAATATCGAAAGAAAATGGCATTGCACCTCTCACTAAAAATATCGTCACTATGATGAAGTTTTTCATTTTCAAGCTTCATGTCCAAATCAAATTGTATCTACAAATTGATTGGGAAACGAAATGAAGTTGCTTATACATGACTTGGACATGATCGGACATGATTTGGACATGATCGGACATGATTTGGACATGATCGGACATGATTTGGACATGATCGGACATGATTTGGACATGATTTGGACATGATCGGACATGATCGGACATGATTTGGACATGATCGGACATGATTTGGACATGATTTGGACATGATCGGACATGATTTGGACATGATCGGACATGATTTGGACATGATCGGACATGATTTGGACATGAACGGACATGATTGGACATGATCGGACATGATTTGGACATGATCGGACATGATTTGGAAAATGGTAATATACAGTTTGTACCGTTGACCCACTGGAGAGGGGGTGCCCAAACATCACTTAAAATATTACTACTTTATTAAAAATTGATTACAATTTTTCTTTCTTAACAAGTGTATTACTTATCTTTAGTCTGCCCTACTGGTATATATTAGACGTTTATAGATGTAACTTTTTGTAAAAAAAATAAATTTTGATCAATTAATCTCAAAATCGTTTTGTTGGTTTAACTTAGATGAGATGATACAGATTACATTTTTAGTTAAGCAAGAGTAGTGGCAGCCAGGGAAGGTGTTGGGAAATAAAATGGATGACATAAAGTGGTTTTTGTGAGAATTACAGGCAGGAGGCGCCTTACACCGGGGTTCGCTTTACCCCAAGTTACCCTACTGTAGTCCACCTTTTGGTCTGTAAAAAATAATATATACAAGTGTGATTGATGCTCTATTCACATGTGATCATAAGCTGCTCAAAACATGCTAAGTAAATTGTGTTACATTGTAACATGAGAAAGCACTGTGAAGAAATGTTACCGACAGGGGGAAACGTATCGGCAAAGGGTCATTGTCTGAAATGGAATGCCCCTTAGCGCTTCAACTGTCCCACTATGCAATGGATTTACAGTGCCTTGCAAAAGTATTCCATCCTCTTGGATTTCTTCACATTTTATTGTGTTACAAAGTGGGATTGAAATGGATTTAATTGTCAGCAATCTAAACCAAAAAAATATAACAGTTTTAATATAAATGTAATAACAAAAAAATATAGTTGTTGCATAATTATTCAGCTTATTCGGTAAGTCCCTAAGAGCTTTGCACACCTGGATTGTGCAATATTTGCCCATTATTCTTTTCAAAAGTCTTCAAGCTCTGTCAAGATGTTAGGGATCATGGCTATACTGTTACTCAGTGAGGTGTTATGTTGGATTTGCACCAAACATAAGGCTTTGCATTTAGGGCAAAAGGTGTATTCCTTTGCTGTGTTTTTTTTGCAGTATTACCTTAGTGCCTTGTTGCATACAACATGCATCTATTGGAATATTTGTATTCTGTATATTTGTATTCTTCTTTTCACTCTGTCATTTAGGTCATTATTGTGAGTAACTACAGTGTTGTTGATCCATCCTCAGTTTTCTACCATTACAGTCATTGAACTTTGTAGCTGTTTTAAAATCACCAATGGCCTCATAATAACATCCCTGAGCAGTTTCATTCCTGTCTTGCGGTTCAGATCAGAAGGATGACTGTATCTTTGATGTGTCTGGGTGGTTTAATACATAATCCACAGGATAATTATT
Source organism: Salvelinus fontinalis (assembly GCF_029448725.1). Classification (NCBI taxonomy): domain Eukaryota; kingdom Metazoa; phylum Chordata; class Actinopteri; order Salmoniformes; family Salmonidae; genus Salvelinus; species Salvelinus fontinalis. The sequence goes on from NC_074690.1 coordinate 10,021,258, forward strand.
GACTTGACTATGCTTAAAAAGTTCAATGTCTGATTTGTTATTGTTACCCATCTCCAATCACTGCCCTTCTTTAATGAGGCTTTCAAAAAGTTCCCATGTCTTTTTAGTTGAATTTGTTCTTGAAATTCAATACTTGATTAAGGGAACTTACAGATAAAGTATATGTATGGGGGACAGAGGAATGGTTAGTCATTCAAAAATCATGTAAACCCCTATTATTTCACACAGTTAGCCCATGTAAATTATTGTTAAGCCAAATTTTACTACTGAACTAGTTATTATATTTGATAGATTGTACATTTGGTTTTATATTATTGTTTTATGTCTTTACTCTTTTATATAATTATATCCTCCTAGTATTAATATCTCGTTTTTATGTATCCTTAGAGATTGAACATAGTGTTAGGTTTAAGCTCTTTGTGTATAGAAGTGTAATTATACTGAACAAAAATATAAACGCCACATGCAACAATTTCAAAGATTTTACTGAGTTACAGTTCATACAGTTTAAGGAAATCAGTCAATTGAAATAAATTCAGTGGGCCCTAATCTATGGATTTCACATGACTGAGCAAGGGCACAGCCATGGATGGGCCTGGGAGGTTATAGGCCCACCCATTGGCGAGTGAGGCCCAGACAATCAGAATGAGTTTTTCCTCACCAAAAGGGCTTTATTATAGACAGAAATACTCCTCAGCACCCCTCATGCTTTTAATCAGCTTCTTGATATGCCTCACCTGCCAGGTGGATGGATTATATTGGCAAACCAGGGATTTAAACAAATTTGTGAACAAAATTTGATAGAAATAAGCTTTTTGTGCTTATGGAAAATGTTGGTGATCTTTTATTTCAGCTCATGAAACATGGGACCAACACTTTACATGTTGCGTTTTATATTTTTGATCAGTGTATTTAGTGGACTGAAGTGAACTGTAGGAATGTGTACTCCCAATAACTCAAGGCTTCTCGTGACTGATGAGAAGTCCTGTGATATGCACAGAAGAGCATGGAGAAATCCTGGGTGATGGAAAATGACACATTTGTAGTTGGGAGGGTTTGAGTGTTAAGGGTATGGATCAAATGTATGCATTCAGCTGGTACATCTTCCCTGAGTAAACATTTGAAATGTCACTCAGAGTTTGGCCTCTTTTGTATGATAAATATGTTTATTGTATATTGAGATAGTGGTATTCTTATCACTAGAGCTTTTGTAACTCTTTTGTAATTCCATGGAAATAGGGTCAGATACATTTAATCACATCCACATCTAAGCCCCTACCATTTTGATTTGTTCTGAAGAGAAGGGGAGAGATTAAAATATTTTGAATCGTTAATGTAATCCTTAATGCAGTTATCGTGTAAAGTATCTTTCCATTCAACAAACCTATGATGAGCATTTTCTACAGCTGCTGTGACTGTTCCAGGGAAGTGAAGATGACATACATGACATGTTCCTATTTTTTTCTCTCATAATACAGGGCTGCCAACGTTTGAATATAGCTTGGAGTGAGATTTCCTAACGTGAATGCCATTGGCTCAACTAGTCTTAAAGCTCATTTCCTGTTATTCAACATAACTTCACATGGCTCAGGCCCATGAACAGGGTGGAATAAAAAATAAACATGTATTCATGATTCTTTTAAAGTTGAATACACACAAACCATTTGACCACTTGTTTTGAAGGTACTTTGAAATAATTTGGGCCGGAAAATTGGAGTATGCTAACTGGGGGACATTGAATTACATTGGATTTTGGTTAGAAAATGCTAATGTTAACAGTTGGTAGCAGTGGCTAACCATAGGATGGATTGCAGTTTCTCCTTGTCCATAAGAAACAAATGTAAATATGTAATTCATTTTGGTGAACTATCGCTTTAAAATAGGACCATAGAAAATCCTGCCTAGAGGTGCATGTATAGCTCTCCAAGAGCGTTGGCCATCGCTGATCTGTTTCCCAAGTCCTGTGGGTTTGAATATGTTCATGTTACATTAGATTTATACAAATTACCTGACAGGTGGTTGAGGCCGATTTGCAGAACCTTGACATCATCTTTCTCTATATAGGCAAGATTTGTTGCATTTCTGCCTGCCAGTTCTGCCTAGCAGCTTGTGCACAATACTAAAATGACAAAACAGGATATTTGAGGCAAGGGGCATTTCAATATATACAATGTCCATAAATGCTAACAAAAATGCCTAGGCCTCATTGCATTTCTGTATGTATTTTTCTTAAGACATGAGTTGGAATATTATATTTCCGATAGCCTAATTACACCAACAAAATTGGTAAAAGGTGAAATGATAAAATGATGGGAATAACGGTAGTGTTCTTGCTGAGATAAGTACACAAATTAGTCTATATTTTAGCCCATTGTAGGGGATGCGGATGACTTTCGTCAGCTATTGTGAAAGACCAAATAAATTAACACCCAACCCAAATTGTCTTTCAATGTCTTGTCTCCCCACAAGATTGTAACGTTCGTCGTCTGAAGAAGATGAGGATCATCGGACCAAAGCGCAGCGTTGTAAGTGTTCATGTTAATTTATTAAAAACAGAACACTAAACAAAATAACAAAGAGAATGAAACGAAACAGTCCTGTCTGGTACAGACACAAAGACAGAAAACAAATACCCACAAAACACAGGCGGGAAAAGGCTGCCTAAGTATGGTTCTCAATCAGAGACAACGATAGAAAGGAACAAAGGTCCGCACCCCCAAAGGTGCGGACTTCGGCCGCAAAACCTAAACCCATAGGGGAGGGTCTGGGTGGGCATCTATCCGCTGTGGCGGCTCTGGTGTGGGACGTGGACCCCGCTCCACCTTAGGGTTGGCCCACTTAGGTGGCGCCTCTGGAGCGGGGACCCTCGCCGCTGACACCGGACTGGGGACCCTCGCAGCGGGATCCGGACAGGAAGGAGACTCTGGCAGCTCCGGACAGGAGGGAGACTCTGGCAGCTCCGGACAGGAGGGAAACTCTGGCAGGGCGGAGCGCAGGCATAGGACAAACAGCACCCTCCCAGCGCCCCGGAGACACAGTACGCAGAGCCGGCGCAGGATACCCTGGGCCGAAACGGCGCACCGGAGACCAAACACGCTGAGCTGGCACAATCCGCCCTAGCTGGATGCCCACTCTCGCATGGCACTTCCGGGGGGCTGGCCTATAGCGCTCCGGGCTATGAGTGCGCACTGGTGACACCGTGCGCTTCACCGCATAACATGGTGCTTGACCAGTACCGCGCTGCTTCCGGGAAAGCACGGGGAGTTGGCTCAGGTCTATCGGCTGACTCCGCCAATCTCCCCGTGTGCCCCCCCCAAAAAACATTTTTGGGGCTGCCTCTCGTGCCTGCTGCGCTGCCTTGCCTCATATTGGACGGTAAGGGACCCTGGAGACAGGCTGGGGAATATCGCCGCCCGAAAAAAGAGCTGGAGGCAGCTATAGCTGAGAGGCGGCGATATTCCCCAGCCTGTCTCCAGGGTCCCTTTCCATCCAGGAGTCCAGGAGTCCTGAACCCTCTGCTCCTCGTTACCACGCTGCTTGGTCCGTTGGTGGTGGGTAGTTCTGTAACATTCGTTGTCTGAAGAAGATGAGGAATCATCGGACCAAAACGCAGCGTGGTAAGTGTTCATGTTAATTTATTAAAAACAGAACACTAAACAAAATAACAAAGAGAATGAAACAAAACGAAACAGTCCTGTCTGGTACAGACACAAAGACAGAAAACAAATACCCACAAAACACAGGTGGGAAAAGGATACCTAAGTATGGTTCTCAATCGGAGACAATGATAGACAGCTGCCTCTGATTGAGAACCACACCCGGCCAAACACACAGAAATAGAAAACATAGAACACAAAACATAGAATGCCCACCACAACTCATGCCCTGACCAAACCAAAATAGAGACATAAAAAAGGAACTAAGGTCAGGAACGTGACAAAGATTCAGTTACACATTTGGGTTTACACTCTGTTTGACAAAATAATGTTCACAATACAGTAAGACAAATCATGTCACCCTAACAAAATTCCTGCTGAATTCTGCTGTTACAGCCTAATGAACCTAGTGCTAAATTGCCAATGACAAACTGTAGAAATAGAATGAATAGAAAGGGCATCTCATTTCAAGTCAATGATGGCATAATGTGTGGACTGACAGCCATTTTGAGTGTACCCATTCCTAGGTTGAAGATGACAGGATATTTTCAACCTAGACCCATGCAGGAAGTAAATAGCCTATGGATCTGGGATCATGCAAGTGGTCGATTAAATCACAAGGACTGTCAAAAAGCATTCTGCGACAGAAACAGGCAGGGCCGTAGCTACATATGATGATACTGAGGTCCGGAATAGTAGAATACACAAAGTGCAATTTCGAAACTTGGTTGTGCATCAGCAGTTTTCCTCTTATTATATGTCACTCACTGACAGTCACTCAATTAGCCCATGTCACATAAAATGTTTAGTTTGTTAAATTAGTCTAGTTAGTCTAATACTTTTTTTCTCTGTACATATTAAATTATAGTTTTTAATCCCAGTTCTGATGAAATAACACATACGGAATCATGTAGCATCCCAAAAAGTGTTAAACAAATCAGAATATATTTTAGATTTTAGATTCTTCAGAGCAGCCACCCTTTGCCTTGATGACAGCTTTGGTCACTCTTTGCATTCTCTCATCCAGCTTCACCTGGAATGCTTTTCCAACAGTCTTGAAGGAGTTCCCACATATGCTGAGCACTTGTTAGCTGCTTTTCCTTAACTCTGCCGTCCGACCCATCCCAAACCATCTCAATTGGGTTGAGGTTGGGTGATTGTGCAGGCCAGGTCATCTGATGCAGCACTCCATCACTCTCCTTCTTGGTCAAATAGCCTTTACACAGCCTGGAGGTTGATAGTCCCACTAAGCGCAAACCAGATGGGATGGCGTATCACTGCAGATAGCTGCGGTAGCCATGCCGGTTAAGTGTGCCTTGGATTCTAAATAAATCACTGACACTGTCACCAGCAAAGCACCCCCACACCACACCACCCCCACCTCCTCCTTCATGCTTCACGGTGGGAACCACACATGCGGAGATCATCCATTCACCTACTCTGCTTCTCACAAAGACACTGCGGGTGGAACCAAAAATCTAAAATTTGGACTCCTCAGACCAAAGGACAGATTTACATCGGTCTAATGTCCATTGCTCATGTTTCTTGGCCCAAGCATGTCTCTTCTTATTATTGGTGTCCTTTAGTCGTGGTCTCTTTGCAGCAATTCGACCATGAAGGCCTGATTCACGCAGTCTCCTCTGAACAGTTGATGTTGAGATGTGTCTGTTGAGATGTACTTGAACTCTGTGAAGCATTTATTTGGGCTACAATCTGAGGTGCAGTTAACTCTAAGGAACTTATACTCTGCAACAGTGGTTACTCTGGGTCTTCCTTTCCTGTGGCGGTCCTCATGAGAGCCAGTTTCATCATAGCGCTTGATGGTTTTTGCGACTGCGCTTGAAAAAACTTTCAAAGTTCTTGAAATATTCCGTATTGACTGACCTTCATGTAATGATGGACTGTCATTTCTCTTAGCTTATTTGAGCTGTTCTTGCCATAATATGGACTTGGTATTTTACCAAATAGGACTATCTTCTGTATACCACCCCTATCTTGTTACAACACAATTGATTGACTCAAATGCATTAAGAAGGAAAGAAATTCCAGAAATTTACAAGGCACACCTGTTAATTGAAATGCATTTCGAGTGACTACCTCATGAAGCTGGTTGAGAGAATACCAATAGTGTGCAAAGCTGTCATCAAGGAACACTTTTTTGGTTACTTCATGATACCATATGTGTTGTTTAATAGTTTTGATGTCTTTACTATTATTCTACAATGTAGAAAATAGTAACAAATAAAGAATAACCCTTGAATGACTAGGTGTGTCCAAACTTTTGACTGGTACTGTATATAAACCCTGGATTGCTGATGCGATGTTTTGGACGTTGAGAGGCTTTGAAGCCACCAGTAGGGCATATTGGTATTCCCCAGTAGGAGCAGCCCTCCATAGGAATGAATGGCATTTTACAGTATTTCAATGAAACGTAATTAAGTGACACTGGAGAAGAGTGCCTCTTTGGGATGTAGTTAATCCATTTGGTGCTCTTTGATCATGGGATGAAATACTATAAAATAAAAATAATTTAGTGCTGGATAATGAACAACGCCGAAATAGCCTTTATGCCAAACGAACTTCCAGAAGAAATCAAGGCATTCTCATGTAGTTAATTGTTCCTTATTATTTTTTCACTTCACGCACGTTAGTGCCTTGATAACTTCTAGAAGTTCGCTTTTGCACAAAGGCTATTTTGGCATTGTTCATTATCCAGCATCAATTTCTGTTTATTCTAAATGTATGTTGGTGTAGTAGGTACAGTAACATTAGTACTCTGAAGAAAATGTTTTTGTATATTTTTTAGCTCACATAACATCATTTTAAAATATGCATTAAGGTGTCTGTAACAGAATAAACAACAAATGTCAAAAACAAATGTAGACATTAATAAATGCAATTCTATAGCTTCCAAATCTTTTTCACAATTGAGGAGGAGTACCAACATGGCTGTGCAGTGGCTTCATTACTGCTCCCCCTGTCAGTCATCCAGTGTTTATACACATCATTCGTTTATACACATCCCATATTTATTTTTTAAACTGGGTGGTTCGAGGCCTGAATGCTGATTGGCTGACAGTCGTGGTATATCAGACCGTATACCACGGGTATGACAAAACATTTATTTTTACTACTCTAATTACATTGGTAACCAGTTTATAATCACAATATAGCACCTCGGGGGTTTGTTGTGTATGGTCAATATACCAAGGCTAAGGGCTGTGTCCAGGCACTCCGCAATGCACCGTGCTTAAGAACAGCCCTTAGCCGTGGTAATGCCTTATTGCTTAAATATACTGGATTCTTGACATAGCTCACTCTAATATATCTACTGATGTACATATCATAACATATATGTTATTGGAACTGACCCTGTATATCGCTTCCTACTTTCCCATGTTCTTCTTATTTCTTATTTTTAGTTCTTATGGGTTTTTTGTTCTACCTTTATGTTATTTTTAGTGCTACATTGATATTGATTACTGCAAGAAAGGCATATAACTGTGCCTGTGCCAGGACATAAAAATGCATATCTTGTGTAAATTCATCTGGTGTATATATGTATAGATTGCATTTTGATTACCGTTACAGTGCTATTTGGGTTGTTAATTGAATTCATCCCAACAATCTTCATTTCTTGTTTTTTTATTGTACTTTTTCAACAATTTAATTATTTGTGTACTTGTTTTGGGAATATGCTTTGTCATTATTAAAATGAGTATGAGATTTTAGTGAGCCAAGTGCACCATACCTGTTGGTCCCAAACGTTTGTTTTGCACTCTAACGGACACGCCCAAGGCCTATTAACCCATGCATGGTCTGTACTTGAAAGTACATGACCTCCCTCTGCCCCTCTTGCTGCCTGTGGTAAATGTGTCTTGGATGGGAGCTGAAGTGGAGGAGGCTGGGATTTGTGTTTAGACTGTTGAGCTCATGCTATCACTATAAACTGCTGATAAGACTGGAGCATTCAGTCAGCTCAGTACATATAGATCTCTGCTGAGAGAGAGAGAGAGAGAGAGAGAGGGAGAGAGAGAGAGAGAGAGAGAGAGAGAGAGAGAGAGAGAGAGAGAGAGAGAGAGAGAGAGAGAGAGAGAGAGAGAGAGAGAGAGAATAAGGGAAAGAGAGAGAGAGAATAAGGGAAAGAGAGAGAGAATAAGGGAAAGAGAGAGAGAGAATAAGGGAAAGAATAAGAGAGAGAGAGAATAAGGGAAAGAATAAGAAAGAGAGAGAATAAGGGAAAGAATAAGAGAGAGCGAGAATAAGGGAAAGAAAGAGAGAGTGACAGAAGCAGAGATGGAGAGAGATATTTGAATAACATTCTAACAGGCCCACAATGTAGTTAATAAAATCCGATTTGGATATATTTGGCTGTTTTTGCTGGATATTATTTAGGATTAGAAAAAATGGAGAGACATTATGGTAATCCTAATTGCTGCTATTATTACATTTTCACTATCATTTTATAGCAGATATCAGATGTTTGAATCTCCTACTGATGGGCCAACACAGTATCACACTCCATGGAGCATTGTTTTACTTGGTTTGTTTAATATTTTTTTTGCATTCAGAATACACACAAATAATTAGAACAGGAAAAGAAAAGACAATGAAAGCACTGTAGTGGAAAAATCTTTCACACGTGGGTCTGAGTCATGGTTGTGGACATCATGACAGGCCTTGAGAAGGAATGTAACACCATAATGCAAAGCAGATACACACGCACAGAGGCACACACACACACACACACACACACACACACACACACACACACACACACACACACACACACACACACACACACACACACACACACACACACACACACACACACACACACACACACACACACAAACACACTCTGTAAATGCCCCTACAACGACGTCCCTCTCCTCTCTCTCTCTCCTATGTCAGTCTCCAAGTGATCAACTTTTATACTGTTTATTTATTTATTTTATTTAACCTTTATTTAACTAGACATGTCAGTTAAGAACACATTTTATTTACAATGACGGCCTACCAAAAGGCCTCTTGTGGGAATAGGGGCTGGGATTAAAAATAAAAATGTAGGACAAAACACATCACGACAAGAGAGACACCACAACACGACATAAAGAGAGACCTAAGACAGCACAGCATGGCAGCAACACATGATAACACAGCATGGTAGCAACACAACATGACAACAACATTGTAGCAGCACAAAATGGCAGCAGCACAACATTGTAGCAGCACAAAACATGGTACAAACATGATTGGTCACAGACAACAGCACAACCAGTACTGTAGGGGCTGGTCCAATAAAGTTGTGGTGCAAAGCATAAAGGATTATTCACCGTGTGCAGACGTTGAGAAGAGTATAGACAGAAAACAGAATCGCGTCATCCTGAGTTTCTGTCATTGTGTCTGTGTTGTCGAGGCATAATCTTTCTTCCACATGAGTCACCCGTTAACTGATAAATACTTAGTCATTTAGAGCTTACTGTGAATAGGTGTGTCTACTACAGGCTAGTAGACAACTGCAGGAGTGAACACAATCCCAGTATACCCTATAGCACTGCACAGGTCTGCTAGTGTTAGAATCATTTCACTGTGAAGTTAATTTGAGGTAGTAATGTCTGTTATTGTCAACCAAGGCCCAGCCAAAACTCCAAACAAAAGTACCTTACCTGTGATAGCAATTTCATGTAAGAGTGTTACTTTAAGTAGATATCCATCCCTAACCAGATCTTGCATTAAGCCTCTAAAGCAACTGAAGCTTGAAAACCTACAGCAGGCCTATATATATATTGTCTATTTTTGGTTGAACCCTCGGTTAAATTGAAACAATACCTGTTGATGACTTCGCAAATACTATATACTAAATAGCATCATTGATTATATATTAAGTATGGTTAGATTTCATTTGTTCTGTTAAACCAACCCTTTGGAATGACTTTGGTAGCAACAGTGAATCTATTTAGTTATTAATCATTTTACATTTACATTACATTTTAGTCATTTCGCAGACGCTCTTATCCAGAGCAACTTACAGTAGAGTGGATACATTTTATTACATTTTTCTTTTTTTTACATACTGAGACAAGGATATCCCTACCGGCCAAACCCTCCCTAACCCGGACGACGCTATGCCAATTGTGCGTCGCCCCACGGACCTCCCGGTTGCGGCCGGCTGCGACAGAGCCTGGGCGCGAACCAAGCCCAGCCTGGGCGCGAACCCAGAGACTCTGGTGGCGCAGCTAGCACTGGGATGCAGTGCCCTAGACCACTGCGCCACCCGGAAGGCCAATTTTCACGATAACACATTGGTAGTAGTCAGTAACAAATATCAAAGCTAAGCATGACTGGGCTTGGTTAAAACCTTTGATGGGAGACCAATTGCTAGCTGTAGATAGATCAACTCTCTAGTAGGAGGTACTACCCAGCATTTGTTCTGATAGTTGAAGATCTGACGTTGTTTCAAAGTTACAAATTCAAAAAAATTTATACAAGATTTGTCTATGTTGAAAATTGGTTACCGTGATGACATAATCCTGTGGTTTAAATTTCAACCTAAAAACAACAGTTTACATTGATGACTTTTTGCAAATTCAATGTATTTTCCACATAGATTCCGTGCATTCAAAACATAGTGTGACAAAGTTAAGTTAAAGTTATCCTCATGCTGGACAGTTCTGGAGACTTTCTGGTAGAGTTTGATGAGATGCTCTGATGTTACCGTTCTAACCCTCGCCTTCACATGTGCATAATTTAAATCGGTTAAATGTATGGGCATAGACAAATGACAGATTGGGTTTTGTATTCTCTCTGATTTACGAGTCCTAGTTTTATTTCCCCTAAGCAGGATAACCAGGCAAGGATTGATGATTGTTCTTGTTCTTTCAACAAACCACATCATTTCAACCCCCTTTACCGGTAAATCTTATCAAACTGTTGAGAAGTAGAAGAAGAAAAAAGGAACAAAGAGGCTTGTGCAACTCTCCCCTCAACTGTCAGTTAATGCTCTTAGTTAAACGTAAACACAAAACAATACCTTAGTCAGTACTGTTCCAGTAAAAGGGAAAGTCTATAAAGGAGGTTGCTCAATGAAACCTTCTTCAGTAGAAAGGCCAGTGACAGATGAAGGTGTGGCTCTGCGTATACCTCAGGCACCCACCTCTCCCCCCCTCCCTTACCCAAACATTAGCCTCACCAACACACCCTCTTCCCTTCCCTTGAAGCCAGTGAGTGAGAGGGAGGGAGGGGCACCAATGTTATGTGTGAAAAGGAATCGTTGTCTGGGTGAGAGAAGTTGCATTATAGGCTTTAAAAAATCTAGACACCATCTTTGCTACAAAGAGATAACAAACTACTGCACTGTCAATGGCCATTCTGATTTTAGATTTCAGATTACAAAAAGTCAGAAGGAACATTATAATTTTTCAGTCAAAGGACTGGTCTGAGGCCTTATCTACAAGTCATCTCGGTCTTTATTGGTGTACAATCAATCATACTTTACTTTTGACCAAGACCCAGGTTATGAATGTACAATATCACTAGATAGTTGACTTTGTCACATAAACACATATTAATATCCTTAGACACATCACCAAATATAACACACATTTCTGGAGTGCCTTATCTGATTGGCTGACTGCAGACATTATGTGTCTCACTTACGGGGTTTCCATAGCAGTGTTATCTGCTCTTCTCTCTTCAGAGAGGAATGCCGTTGAAACTTGTTCCCTGCCAAACACGGTGTGGTGAGGCGTCCAGGGTTCTAATCAGGTTAGAGATAGAGCCATATCACTGGACACACCCTGTGGCCTGCCCTCAGGTGGTATCACACACACACACACACACACACACACACACACACACACACACACACACACACACACACACACACACACACACACACACACACACACACACACACACTCTGAAGATCTTATCCTGCTTCCTATTCTATTTTTTTTAAGTGTATTTTTTAAATTGAACCTTTATTTAACCTTTAACTAGGCAAGTCAGTTAAGAACAAATTCTTATGTACGGCCTACACCGGCCAAACCCAAACGACGCTGTGCCAATTGTGCACCACCCTATGGGACTTCCAATCCCGGCTGGTTGTGATACAGCCTGGATTGCAAAAAGTCAAACATCTGATGTCGTCCTATTCTTTAACTTAGATTTTAGTTGTATTCTTTTCAAAGTTAAAGAATACGACTAAATGGAATTCTATCAAACTTTAAATTAACTTTCAATAAACTTTTATTTGATTTAGTCCTATTCCTTAACTTAGATTTTTGGTTGAGATGGAGACATGAATCCAACATATCAATTATTAACTTTAAGATTACATTTGAAAGCAACTAAAGCTTGAAGACCTACAGTAGGCCTATATACAGTGTATATTGTCTATTTTTGGTTGAACCCTCGGTTAAATTGAAACAATACCTGTTAATGACTTCGCAAATGCTATATACTAAATAGCATCATTGATTATATATTAAGTATGGTTAGATTTCATTTGTTCTGTTAAACCAACCCTTTGGAATGACTTTGGTAGCAACAGTGAATCTATTTAGTTATTAATAATTTTCACGATAACACATTGGTAGTAGTCAGTAACAAATATCAAAGCTAAGCATGACTGGGCTTGGTTAAAACCCTTGATGGGAGACCAATTGCTAGCTGTAGATAGATCAACTCTCTAGTAGGAGGTACTACCCAGCATTTGTTCTGATAGTTGAAGATCTGACGTTGTTTCAAAGTTACAAATTCAAAAAAATTTATACAAGATTTGTCTATGTTGAAAATTGGTTACCATGATGACATAATCCTGTGGTTTAAATTTCAACCTAAAAACAACAGTTTACATTGATGACTTTTTGCAAATCCAATGTATTTTCCACATAGATTCCGCAACACAATACATTGACAAATGACAGTACCTTAAAACAACATTGATTCAAGTAGTTTGTGCCCAGGGGGATGTGTCTGTCTTGTGTGTATTTTAACACAAGCTATGTTATACAGATATCTATCTTAAACAGACAGATTTTGATGGGGATCTTTGTAGATTTGGCCCTCCTTTTCCTGTAGTCCATGAGCAGCTCTTTTGTCTTGCTGACATTAAGGGAGGTTGTTGTCCTGGCACAATACTGACAGGACAGTGTGGTTGTGTCGTCTGCCAGGCCTACCACTGCCGGGCCTACAACTGTCGTGTCGTCTGCAAACTTACTGATGGTGTTGGAGTTGTGCACGGCTACGCAGTCATGGGTGAACAGGGAGTACAGGATGGGACTAAGCACGCACCCCTGAGGGGCCCCCGTGTTGAGGGTCAGCGTGGCTGATATGTTGTTGTCTACCCTCACCACCTGGGGCGGCCCATCAGGAAGTCTAGGATCCAGTTGAAGAGGGAGGTGTCCCAGTGTCCTTAGTTTAGTGATGAGCTTGGAGAGCACAACTGTGTTGAACGATGAGCTGTAGTCAATGAACAGCATTCTCACGTAGGTGTTCCTTTTGTCCAGGTGGGAAAGGGCAGTGTGAAGTGTAATAGGGATTGCATTATCTGTGGATCTGTTGGAGCGGTATACAAATTGTAGTGGGTCCAGGGTGAATGGGATGATGGTGTTCATGTGAGCCATGACCAGCCTTTCAAAGCATTTCATGGCTACAGATGTGAGTGCTATGGGGCTTAGGCATTTAAAATCAAATCAAATCACATTTTATTTGTCACATACACATGGTTAGCAGATGTTAATGCGAGTGTAGCGAAATGCTTGTGCTTCTAGTTCCGACAATGCAGTAATAACCTACAAGTAATCTAACCTAACAATTCCACAACTACTACCTTATACACACAAGTGTAAAGGGATAAAGAATATGTACATAAAGATATATGAATGAGTGATGGTACAGAACGGCATAGGCAAGATGCAGTAGATGGTATAGAGTACAGTATATACATATGAGATGAGTAATGTAGGGTGTATAAACAGAAAGTGGCATAGTTTAAAGTGGCTAGTGATACATGTATTACATAAAGATGGCAAGATGCAGTAGATGATATAGAGTACAGTATATACATATACATATGAGATGAGTAATGTAGGGTATGTAAACATTATATTAAGTGGCATTGTTTAAAGTGGCTAGTGATACATTTTTACATAATTTCCATCAATTCCCATTATTAAAGTGGCTGGAGTTGAGTCAGTATGTTGGCAGTGGCCACTAAATGTTAGTGGTGGCTGTTTAACAGTCTGATGGCCTTGAGATAGAAGCTGTTTTTCAGTCTCTCTGTCCCTGCTTTGATGCACCTGTACTGACCTTGCCTTCTGGATGATAGCGGGGTGAACAGGTTACCTTAACGTTCTTAGGTGCAGGGACTATGTTGGTCTGCGTGAAACATGTAAAGGTATTACAGATTGAGTCAAGGAGAGTTCGAAAATGTCAGTGAAGACACTTGCCAGCCAGTCAGTTCATGCTCTGAGTACACGTCCTGTTAGTCCATCTGGCAATGCGGCCCTGTGAACGTTAAAACCTGTTTAAAGGTCTTGCTCACATCAGCTCACATCACCTCGAAGCGCGCATAGAAGGTATTTCGCGAGTCTGATAGGCTTGCGTCACTGGACAGCTAGCGGCTGGGTTTCCCTTTGTAATCCTTGATAGTTTGCAAGCCCTGCCACATCCGACAAGAGTCAGAGCCGGTGTAGTTGGATTCCATCTTGGTCCTGTATTGACACTTTGCCTGTTTGATGGTTCGTCAGAGGGCCTAGCAAGGGTCCAGATTAGTGTCCCGCTAATTGAAAGCGACAGCTTTAGGCTTTAGCTCAGTGTGGATGTTCCCTGTAATCCATGGTTTCTGGTTGGGATATGTACGTACGGTCACTGTGGTGACAACATTGTCAATGCACTTATTAGTGGTAAACTCCTCAATGCTGTTGGATAAATTCCGGAACATATTCCAGTCTATTCTAGAAGAACAGTCCTGTAAATTAGCATCCACTTCATCAGACCACTTCCGTATTGAGCGTGTCACTGGTACTTCCTGTTCGAGTTTTTACTTGTAAGCAGGGATCAGGAAGATATATTTATGGTTAGATTTGCCAAATGGAGGGCACGGAAGAGCTTTGTATGTGTTTCTGTGTGTGGAGTTTTTTTTTTGCACATGTCACATTCTGGTAGAAATGAGGTAAAACAGATTTGTAGTTAACAAAGAGATAGACATCCCTACCTATTAGCTTACCCGGCGCAGCGATTCTGTCCTGCCGATGGATAGAAAACAGCTAGATTTATATTGTCCATGTCCTTATTCAGCCACGACTCGGAGAAACATAGGATATTACAGTTTTTTAGATCACATTGATAGTATAGCTCGAATGGAGCTCATACAGTTTATTTTCCAGTGATTGCACCTCCGCCAATAGAACGGAGGGTAGAGGCGACTTATCCCCTCTCTCCGACTTAGTCTCGTCAGGTATCCCGCACGCCTGCCTCTATAGCACTGTCTCCTCCTTTGAGTGTTGGGGATTTGGACCTGGTCTGTGATAATCAATGTCTTTAGACTCCTACTCATTGACGTAGAATTCCTTGTCCAAATGGAGGTTAGTGATAGCTGTTCTGATGTCCAAAAGCACTTTTTGGTCATAGAAAATGATGGCAGAAACATTATGTTCAAAAAGGTTTAGATCAGCACAAAAAAATACATAAATTGACACAATTGGTCAGTAGCCCGAAAACGTCCGACATTCCCTCTGGCACCATTTTCCATTCTTAAAATACCAACCTGCAGAAGCACTTTGAACATGAAACCTTGTTAGGACCAACTGCAGAGGAGGCTGGTGGGAGGAACTACAGGAGGACAGGCTCATTGTAATGGCTGTAGGACTGCCATGATGCATTCTCTATAGAACCATCACAATGGCTCTCTGAGAAGATATTTGATTGACAGCTCAGAACTAGCCTGGGTACCAGTCTCTTTAGTTAATTCACTCGCTGTACTCTATGATGTGCCAAAGAGACTGGCATTTCTGCCGTCTTCAAATATGAGCATTCTATCTATAGTGATCCTATTAAATTACTAGATGGTGTCACAATTCCAATGGTGGACATGAAAGAGTCAGGTGCAGAGAGCAGGGTAATCTCAATCAAGTGGATTTATTATTTCACCCAGAAATAATCACATAAACGGCGACGCCACACAAACAACGGGCGCGTCAAAAACTATCCAATAAAAGTAGGACTGAAATCCACTATACAAAACACCACCAACACAAACAGAAAAACAAGCCCGCACAAAAGTCGGCGGGCCAACTGGGTTTAAATACCCCCTACCCTAAACACAAAACAGGTGATACAAATTAGACCAACTCAAAAGAAAACAGAAAAGCGTGTCAGAGGAAAGCCCATAAAATTGTCAGAGACTCCGGTCACCCGAAGTTACATACTGTGTTCTCTACTACCGCATGGCAAGCGGTACCAGAGCGCCAAGTCTCGGACCAAAAGGCTTCTCAACAGCTTCTACCCCCAAGCCATAAGACTGCTGAACAATTCATAAAATCTCCACCGGACAATTTACATTGACCCCCCCCTATCCTTGTACATTGCTGCTACTCGCTGTTTGTTTGTTACCTGTGCATAGTCACTTCGCCCCCACCTACATGTACAGATTTCCTCAACTAGCCTGTATCCCCGCACACTGACTTGATATCAGTGTCCCCTGTATATAGCCTTGTTATTGTTATTCTTATTGTGTTACTTTTTATTATTACTTTTTATTTTAGTCTACTTGGTAAATATTTTCTTCTTCTTGAACTGCACTCTTGGTTAAGGGCTTGTAAGTAAGCATTTCACGGTAAAGTCTACACTTGTTGTATTCGGCGCATGTGACAAATAAAGTTTGATTTGATTTACACAATATCTTATCACAGGACTGGCAAAGTTGGCCAACTCCCTGACGAACATGGCTGACCTTTGGACCATCACAAGAAGGTTCATGACCATTCCAGTGTTCTAATTCCTAAAATGTGATCCTGATTCGATCACCCTCTCAGCTATCCTCCAATGCAAATATTTACACTCTATCAAATACAGACAGCAATTCCAACCACAAAACATCTTAGTTTTGATTTTAAGCTTCAAAACAACCACATGTTGTCATGGAAAACAACCAATTGGCAACTCCACCATAAATCCAGCGCCTATTGAACATTGAGATTGCCTAAAGGGAACATTTTGCCAAAAGGGAACGCCTACTCTGTGAAGTACATGTGCAATAACTCAATTTGCCCTTGCACTCCTTCTAAACAATGCAATTTAAAAAAAACTTTGGCAAGGAGTAAAGTCTACAAAATACAGTCTATTCTGTTTGTTCCAGATTATAGTTTTGGAAACAGAAAAAATCTATGGAGATCAAATGTTTCATTGATGTGCAAAAGGTCGACCAAAATCCATCTCGCTCTATTTTCTCCCAGACTCCTACTGCCGGCCACAGGGCTTCCTCTCATCACAATTTGGAAACGCCAACTGAATGCTTCACATTTATACATCCGGAAAAATATCTGGCTCCTTGTTCTGTCTGTGCTGGTCCACGAACTAGCACAGAACTATCAGGGGCAAGGGCATGGACAGGGCCGGCCTGCCCATTAGACATGATTAGGTGGCTGCCTATGGCAGCAGATTGACAAGGGTGACATTTTCCAAGCGAAACTGACCAAGACGCACCTCCAACAACCTCACAGAATTATTCCCAAAAACAATTACAGTTTCTCTCAACCAGTGGCATATGTGCGGTGGCCCAGAAGAACCCATCGGATGTCGCTGCCACCCATAGTTGGCAAAATGCCCACAAAATGTCCATCGAGTAAAAATAACTTTTTCATGGAAATTGACATTTGTAATGAATCAGATACTTTGAACCATTTACTTAGTATGTGTTTACAAATCTTAAATTAGTCCATTTAGTTGTTTTGACACTGTTCACGTTCGGTGCCTGGCTAGCCAACTGACAGCTCCCATGTTGGCTTAGGCTAGTAGCCAGTTCCTTGATGATTTATAGTACAACTAGGCTAAGCATCAACAGATCAGAGCGCAGATTGATTCTAATTTTCCATATCATTATAATGTTGATGCGGATGCAGGGAGTTTATCCGAGATTGCTTTCCTAGCCTAACTGAAAGTTAAATCCATTCAGCTGGCCCAAATAAAATGGAGTTGACAGACAGTGATCAAAAGACAAACAGTGATGAATATTTTGTACCCTACTTCATGTTAAACGATAGCCTACTTTATTCTTAAAACATTAGAAGTGAGAGACAGGTCATTCACCCTGTCCTAATTCACATGAAATGATCCTGCATTTGACTGCATCCTCCCAATGATTCAAGCAAAGGCAGTGGATTATATGAAGTCCTTTATCTCAGTTAAACTATAATCTATAAATCTTTTAAATGAAAAGCAACCACTGAGAAACTGCCCGCTCCACACCTTGTGAAGATGGTTAAAGTATTCAGGTGCACATCCCACTGCACGTCACCCCCTCCCTCGCGCTTCCCGCTGTGTCCGAAATGAAGACATCAACTTCAAAAATTGACAGCTGTCAATCATCAGGGTGGCACCCTTTGCAGGTAGTGAAGTTGCTTATTGTTCAAGCTAATTGGATCTAATTAATATGAGAATTGTTGATAGTGGTTCTGATTTGCCAGAATTGATAAATTATTATTTTACGAGGGCCCTGCTGCTGCTGAAGATGATGATGATGATGAGAGAGGAAGTCAAAGTGACAGCAGTGAAACTGACAATGATGGTTCTTCTTCCCAAAAACATTGTTTGACCAATTCAGATGAGGAAAACAATCAGACGGATTATGATGATGAACAAGGTTAACATATTGTGAGGTAAGTGATTGTTCCAACTTATGACTGGACAGCATTCCTTAGCAGTTTCTTCAGGAAAGTGGCGGGGGTAAAAAAGAACCACCATTTTATTTCACACAGGGGTCAGGGTCTGTGAAGAACAGAGTTTGCACAGTGATGTCACACAGCAAAGTCTGCTTAAAGATGAAGAGCCACCTGTGAGAAAAAAAGTGATTGTTCCAAAAAGGACTGGATACAAAATGACCATGGTATCGCTATGATGAGATAAGGCCTTTCACCGCTGAAGAGTGTAGGGACATCACCATCCCTTTCCCATCAGTCCCTAAGCCTGGGAGGAGGGCTTACTGTGAGGATACTGAAAATTATTCATCAGCTTCGCACACACCAACACGCAAGCTCGCGCGTATGCATGCACGCACACACACACACACACACACATACATACACACATATACACACATACACACACACACACACACACACACACACACACACACACACACACACACACACACACACACACACACACACACACACACACACACACACACACACACACACACACACACACACACACACAGTCTTGTACAGCTAACCTTGTGGGGACATGCAATTCAGTCCCATTCAAAATCCTATTTTCCCTAACCCCAAACCCTAAACCTAACCTGTACTCTTACCCTAACCCTAACCCTAACCTTAACCCTAACCCTAACCCAAAAACCTAAACTTTATCCTAACCCTAAACCTAACCCTAGCTCCTAACCCTAACCCTACAACTAACCCTAGCTCCTAACCTTAATATTTAACTTAATTCTAACCCTAACACTAATTCTAACCTTAACCCTAAACCCCCTAGAAATAGCATTTGACCTTGTGGGGACTAACAAAATGTCCCCAGCTGGTCAACTTTTTGTTTGTTTACTATTCTTGTAGGGACTTCTGGTCCCCACAAGAATAGTTAAACACGTCCACACACACACACACACACACACACACACACACACACACACACACACACACACACACACACACACACACACACACACACACACACACACACACACACACACACACACACACACACCACAAAAACTTAATCAATAACTAGCCTACTGTAATGTATATCTAGCCTACAGTAATGTTCAGAAGTTACAGTACATAATTTAATATAATAATAGAAATATAATTATTATAATTTGTATATATAGTACTATAACTGGGTGGTTCAAGCCCAGTTGATTGGCTGAAAGAAATGTTTTGTCATACCCGTGGGATACTGTTTGATGTACCAAGGGTATGAAAAAACATTTATTTTTACTGTTCTAATTATGCTGGTAACCAGTTTATAATAGCAATAAGGCACCTCAGGGTTGCGTAACTTGCGTTGTGCCTAAGAACAGCCCTTAGCCATGGTATATTGGCCATATTCCACACCTCCTCGTGCATTATTGCTTAATTATATAATCATCATATTGTAATGATTGTATAATTACATATAGCCTTTAATATAATTATTATAGTTAATTGTTTGTGATATTTTACACTGTATCCAACCTGTTAATCAACTTTTAAATGTAAACTGATGTAAAAAATGTATAAATAATATTGACTCTGAAATGTGTTCATTCTAGTGGTACCAATAATTCAACACTATTGTTGTCAAGATAATTTGTTCTATGTGATATTTTATTGCAAATAATATGAATAAGTGTTGTTTCAAAAGATATAAATACAATGTCAATCTTTTTGAAGACAACCCAGTTGAGTGTCTTTAAATCTTTTAATTACTGTTTTTCTCTTTTTAATTTGGGGATGTAGACGACGTTAAAAGGTTCTTACTTTGGTTCTGTTAAAGATAGCTGTGTTAATAAAACAGATTTGTATTCAAGAGAGTTTGTAGTTTTCAGAAATACTGGATATAAACTCAGCCCCAAAAGTTACGTCCTCTCACTGTCTACAGCGTTTATTTAGCAAACTTAACATGTGTAAATATTTGTATGAACATAACAAGATTCAACAACTGAGACATAAACTGAACAAGTTCCACAGACATGGGACTAACAGAAATTTAATAATATGTCCCTGAACAAAGGGGGGGTCAAAAGTAACAGTCAGTATCTGGTGTGGCCACCAGCTGCATTAAGCACTGCAGTGCATCTCCTCCTCATTGACTGCACCAGATTTGCCAGTTCTTGCTGTGAGATGTTACCCACCTCTTCCACCAAGGCACCTGCAAGTTCTCTAATATTTCGGGGGAAATGGCACTAGCTCTCACCCTCCGATCCAACAGGTCCCAGACGTGCTCAATGGGATTGAGATCCAGGCTCTTCGCTGGCCATGGCAGAACACTGACATTCCTGTCTTGCAGGAAATCACGCACAGAACAAGCAGTATGGCTGGTGGCATTGTCATGCTGGAGGGTCATGTCAGGATGAGCCTGCAGGAAGGGTACCACATTAGGGAGGAGGATGTCTTCCCTGTAATGCACAGCGTTGAGATTGCCTGCAATGACAATAAGCTCAGTCCGATGATGCTGTGACACACCGTCCCAGACCATTGAGGGACCCTCCACCTCCAAATCGATCCCGCTCCAGAGTACAGGCCTCAGTGTACCGTTCATTCCTTCGACGATAAACGCGAATCCAAACATCACCCCTGGTGAGACAAAACAGTGATTTGTCAGTGAAGAGCACTTTTTGCCAGTTCTGTCTGATCCAGCGACGGTGGGTTTGTGCCCATAGGCGATGTTGTTGCCGGTGATGTGTGATGAGGACCTGCCTTACAACAGGCCTACAAGCCCTCAGTTCAGCCTCTCTCAACCTATTGCGGACAGTCTGAGCTCTGATGGAGGGATTGTGCATTCCTGGTGTAACTCGGGCAGTTGTTGTTGCCATCCTGTATCTGTCCCGCAGGTGGGATGTTCGGATGTACCGATCCTGTGCAGGTGTTGTTACACGAGGTCTGCCACTGCGAGGATGATCAGCTGTTCGTCCTGTCTCCCTGTAGCAATTTAGACGTCTATGTTTGGTTGAGATTTGGTCCGGTCTGGACTGACCTTGATTTGGTAAAAAAATAGACCTATAGATCTATAAAGGACGTCTTTTAAACTTTCATTCAGAACCGAAAATGAACCTGATTTCAACATCCTTAAAATAGATCTTTCCAATGTCACAAAATAAGTATTTTCAACTTTCATTCAGAACTGAAAATTAACCTGATAAACATTTATTTATTTTTTATTTTAAACATCCAGAAAATACCTATTTTCACCTTTCATTCAGAACATAAAATAAACCAAAATTCAACGTCTGGAAAATATGTATTTTAGACCTCTTTTCGACATAATTTTGCTTACTGGGACTTTTCTAAATTTGTGGGGGCAATCCACCCCTTACAAAAAAAGATTGCAATTTTGAAATTGCAGTAAAAGTGCAGTAACTGCAGTTGACTGTATTATTTTGGATGCAGTAATTACAGAATAACTGGAGTGGTTGGTAGTTGAATTGTAGTTATACTGCACTCTAACAACAGTTATACTACAGTGTACTGCAGTTATACTGCACTCTGAATGCAATTTTTTTTCATAAAGGGACCTGATGGACTTTTACTGTATGAAGACAGACTGCACCCATAATAAACCCATGGTTTTATCAGTCCAGATGAAAGCTGAAATCTCCCGCCCTACTCCCCAAAAACCAAGGAGTTCCTTGTAATTTGGCAACATATGCATATGTTTTCTTTCGTCAGTACACTTTCTCTCTTAGTCTGTCCCTGTCTGTCTGTCTGTCTGTCTCTGTCTCTCTCTCACACAGACACACACACACACACAGACAGGAACACTGCAATAATATTTAACTAGGTTAATCAATTTATTACCAGGCTAAAGACTGTTGAAAATGTAAACATCAGGAGTGTCTTTCAAGTTCTGAGTGTAGTCCTTCCTAGCAGAAACAGAGGTTTGGGAATCTCACATCCCTGAATGAGGTTTTACACCTGAATGAGAAAGCACTGGACACAAGATGGTGTCCTAACATTTTATAGAGTATTAATGATTGTGGATGCATTATCTGCAGTTTTGGACTACTAAAGAAATCAAAACAATTTTGGTCAATATGTTGTGATGTGTGTTGTACATGAGATTGTAATAGTTTATATTTCATTTTCAACACAATAATAATAGCTTTCCCTGTCGGGACTGTGCACAAATATTCCCTCCCTAGTTTCGCCTCGATTGGTGTTTCTGTAATCAGCGTATGTGCTGTGGTGAAACTCGTCGAGGCGCCGCCTATTGCAGTTGTTATAATCTCAGAAAAGTTGTGCCTACACCTTCGAAGGGGCCAAAGTCCAATGCAGACTAGAAAATACTAACCGCGGATTTAAAGCATTATACTTCAAGAGGGGAACGTTTTACTGAATTGCAATGGCCCGTGTAGAAACTGTTGTTATATTGTTGCCGTTCATACTTACGGTAAGTAAAGAATAATACTTTTCATATCGTAACAGGTGTTGATAATGATATACCCTAACATTTATAACAATTCTCTCTTTTGGGGTGTGGCACTGCTCAAGTAGATTTAAGCGTCAATGTCGACAATACAGTTTATATCTCGAATTAATTTACCGTTTTCTTTTTAGCATTGTAGCCATTCCTTAAGCCTAAAAGAAGAGAGTGTTTACTCTATATCCCGTTGTTTAATTGCAATTTCTCTGTCAATTGTTTGCGTGCAAGTGACAACGACTATGTAAAAAGTGTTTAGCTGCGTAATGGTAGCCTACAGAATGTCAGACCTGGTCAATGTCAGTTTTAGCTCAGATTTTAAAACAAAAAAATGATACCGACACCCACTATCGACAGTGATAACACTATTACAACGTTCTCCTTTAAATGTTGTAAAATTAATTAGTGAGATATTTTCGTTGGTCCTCAACATAAAGAATATGTTTTCTTCTTCTCAAACTGAATAGATCCAGCTTCATTTTGTAGGCCTTGTGATAGTGAACGAAAACGAATTGGCCTAATTGCCTAAAGCTATATAATTGTAAATTATAAGTATGCATGTCATATGGTTTTCATTATGAACAGGCCTAAACATGCAATTATAATTTGGCTTGTCAAGAAACCACACACATTAATCTGTACAAAGTGGATCAGACACTGAGGAAACAATCATGACATGGATCCATGTACAGCACACTTAATTACAATAAGCTATAACTACTGTGCTAGAAAATATAAGTTTTTGTACAACTTGTACAGTGTTGAGTGATTTAGAAGAGACACATTGGTATTACAGTAATATTAAATGAGGAGTCAATGTTATGTGTTGTGTTTTTCTCTGTAGTTTATATGTGTGGTGGCAGTAGAAAACACAGTACAACATGTACAGTAATATTAAATGAGGAGTCAATGTTATGTGTTGTGTTTTTCTCTGTAGTTTATATGTGTGGTGGCAGTAGAAAACACAGTACAACATGTACAGTAATATTAAATGAGGAGTCAATGTTATGTGTTGTGTTTTTCTCTGTAGTTTATATGTGTGGTGGCAGTAGAAAACACAGTACAACATGTACAGTAATATTAAATGAGGAGTCAATGTTATGTGTTGTGTTTTTCTCTGTAGTTTATATGTGTGGTGGCAGTAGAAAGCGGCGGGCTGAACCTGAGAAGACAGAAGAGAGAATGGATCATTCCTCCTAAGAAGTTGAAGGAGAATGTAGATTACACAAACAAGGAGTACATCGCAAAGGTGTGAGCTCATCTCTTAGTCAAACTCATGGAGTAGCTCAGATGTTTCTGACTACCATAAGACCATGCCTTTGTCTGAGCATGACATACAGTCAGGTCTGAAATGATTGGCACCCTTGATAAAGATGAGCAAAAAATACTATAAAGTGAATAATACAAATACTGAGCTATATTGTATGCTACAAATATATATTGTTTATTATTTTATACTAATACAGTTGCTCAGAGAATGAGATTTTGTTTAACAAGTAATAAAATAAATACAAATAAAGATGTATGTGTTGTGAACAAGCTGCTCAGAGACACAGCCCAATGTGTGGTCACACGTACAGTACAGTCATTCTGGCTGAGGAATGGTTCAGGCTAATAACAAAATATGTCTCTCAACAAATATTGTTGTATGCCTGCTTTTCTATAACTCAAACATACAATTAATTGATCAATAGTTTCGTACCTATACCTTGACATGAAAGCTATATTGAAAAAAGCAAAAACATTTTGGCAATAAAATAACATTATAGCATTGTAGTGTACCAACCTAGCTATTCACCGATGCTTATAACACATTGTATCTGCATTTAGGGTCATTCTTGGTGACCATAATCCAGCTGTATAAATATAGACTGTGAAGTGTTCAATAGGGGCTTCCTGTTACTGCATGTTTCTTTGGACAAATGAGGCTGCTATATGAATACTATTACAATAACAATGGTGTTTTACTATCTTGGCTGATTGGAATGTGTGTCTGTGCCAGATTCGTTCTGATGAGCAGTACACGTCAAGAGTGAGGTACTCACTGACCGGGATCGGTGCAAACCAACAACCCATGAACTTATTCACCGTCAACCCAGATAAAGGCCTTGTCAGAATCAACGGCATTCTGGACAGAGAGGAGACCGCTTCCTACCATGTAAGCTACCCACTAAAACCTAATCCAAGGTGTGGAATGCTTGTGCTCAAAATGTAAGAAATGAATACAAAATATGTTGTTCTATGATGGTCTCTTTTAGTTACTTGGAGTAGCGAAGTACAGCAATGGAACCCGTGCAGAGAAGGACATTGAACTGAATATTTTCGTTGAGGACCAGAATGACTGCTCACCAGTGTTCGGTTTTGGCCAATCTGGATCCGTCAATGAGTCCAGTGCTACAGGCATGTACAGTAGTTTCCAACTATTGTATATGTTTCTATCAGAGTTAGTAGTCAGAGTAGTGGTAATGGTTGAAGTTGTAGCAGCTGTTGTACTAGTATTGCTGGTACCAGTGTAATCAGAAGAATAGTGACAGTAGTGATACGATAGTAGTAGTAGTAGTAGTAGTAGTAGTAGTAGTAGTAGTAGTAGTAGTAGTAAAATGAATAGTAATAATACTACAGTATAGTACTGCTGTACTGCACAAGTAAATCTTCCCCTTGGTCAATTCCAGAGACCGTTGTCATGAAAGTGACTGCCACAGATGCGGATGAAGTGAACACTCTACACTCTCAGATTTACTACAGCATAGTGGAGAAGAGTGCTTCAAATAAGATGTTCAACATCGACTGCCAGACTGGAGAGATACGGGTTCACAGGACTACACTGGACAGAGAGGTGAGAGAGATGCCTTGGTATACTATTATACAGTACACAGTGCATCTATGTGAGCATAGCACTGTATGCATTGACACTTTCAGAGGCCATTTTGTCAATATTTCAGTAACTGTGAGTGACTGTAAGCTCCATTGTATTTCCTTGTTGTCTAGACTCAAGACACCTACACCCTGACTGTAAAAGGTTCAGACATGAACGGAGCATTCGGAGGAAACACAGGAACAGCAGAAGTTGTGATTAAAATCCTGGACATCAATGACAACATCCCCACCCTGGAGAAAGAATCTGTAAGGACAAAACCTCCACTTCTTTTCTACTGTCTATTCAGCAAAATAGGGAATTATATTTATTATATTGTAGCAACCTTAACCTAACACCTAACGTCAATAGGTTCAGATCCCTTGGCTAAAGTG
Source organism: Salvelinus fontinalis (assembly GCF_029448725.1). Classification (NCBI taxonomy): domain Eukaryota; kingdom Metazoa; phylum Chordata; class Actinopteri; order Salmoniformes; family Salmonidae; genus Salvelinus; species Salvelinus fontinalis. The sequence goes on from NC_074690.1 coordinate 10,047,522, forward strand.
TTGGGTTGACAGTTGCTGGACTCCCCGAATTCACTGCAATATGTTCCTGGGCTGTATGACCTTTATGATGTGTGTATGTGTGTTTGCAGTACGAGGGCAGGGTGGAGGAGAACACGGTCGGTGTGGAAGTACTGAGGATCAAAGCCATTGATCTGGATCTGATGTACACTGAGAACTGGCTGTCTGTGTTCACCATCGTCACAGGCAATGAGGCCGGCTACTTCAACATCACTACAGACGCTAAGACCAACGAAGGCATTATATGGATAACGAAGGTAATGGCTGTGATTGTAGATTGACTCTGAGGCTAGAATTGAACCGAAGCACAGTTAACATTTTCTTTTAGATTGAATTCCAGCCTCAGTGTCCCCACTGGGCAAAAACTAGTTGAATCAATATTGTTTCCACTTCATTTCAACAACAAAAAATGCTATGGCATGACGTTGAATCAACATGGAAAACTGATTGGATTTCCAATTTTTTTTATATAACTTTTAACCTGAATCCAGTGGCATGGAGACATTTATTGTTGATTTCACGTTAGTTGACAGCTCAACCAAATGTACTGTACATCAAAACTAGATGTTGAAATTACGTCTGTGCCCAGCGGGTTGTAACTACTAGTGTTCTCACCTTATTGCAACATTGTTTGTATCACTTGACTGATTCTACTGTTTATCCCCGTTGTTTGAATCTAAAGGCACTGGACTATGAGGAGCTGAAAGTGCTCAACCTTGCCATACGTGTTTCCAACAAAGCAGAGTACTACTTTGGCTCCTCCTCTACGAGTGGATCCATAGGAGGAGGGGTTATGGGAGAAGCTATCACGGGCGGTGGTAAGACCTACCCCATCAAGATTAACGTGATCAACCAGAAAGAGGGCCCCAAATTCAAGCCAACGGTTAAAGTGGTGACCATCTCTGAGGACTCCAGCTTGGTCACCATTAACAAGGTTATCACTACCTACACAGCCATCGACAGCGACACATTACAGATCGCTACCAATGTCAGGTGAGGTCCCAGATGTTTTCATATTGTTTTATTGGGGTGAAGATTATGTGGTGTGATGCTATGGTAATCTCCATCACACAGTACTAAAGAATCTATAAATTCATCCTGATCGCGTGCCGTTGTCATGATCATCTTCTCAGGTATGCCAAAATATATGACGAAGACCACTGGCTGACCATCGATGAAAAGACAGCAGAGATCAAGCTGAACAAACTGCCTGATCGGGAGTCCAAATACTTGGTCAATGGAACATACTACGCCAAGATAATAGCCATCACAACGGGCAAGTACCCATAGTAATAAACAATTGGTCGTAATGCCATTCTGTAAGATATGGAATTAAGTCAGGAAATCTACCCAGAACAGTTGTAGTTGGAGATGCACTCTAGGACCTTTGCTCCACAAGAAGCTAAAAGAGAACAAGTCAGGTCTGTATATAATTGTGTATTTTCTTTTGGTGTCCAGATCTGCCATCCAAAACGGCCACAGGGACAATAGCCATCCAGGTGGAAGACTTTAACGACCACTGTCCCACGCTGACAGCTACGACTACGACCATGTGTCTGGGGGATACCGCTGTGTACGTCACGGCTGTGGATGGGGATGCCTTCCCCAACGGAGCTCCCTTCAAGTTCAGAGTGATTCAGGACGACACCAAACAGAAGTGGATGGTGGAGCACCTCAATGGTAACAGGCCTAGTCGAGGACATTTAGGTTTGGCATGTAGGAAGCAGATAGACAAGCTTCTCACTAAGGGACTGTTTTGGAGTTATTTTGTTGAGCCTGATAGGTGTTTTTAAAAGTGCAGTCTTGAACTGAACATCAATTATATCTTGTTGTATGTTTTCATGGATTTGATTGATACATTTTATTTTACAATTTGTATAATTCATTTTTATTTTCTCTTTCATGTTTCTTTTAGCCACCACTGCCATTTTACGAGACCATGCCCACATGTGGCCAGGTCACTACAAGGTTGCAGTGGAGATCCATGACCAGCAGGGCAAGGCCTGTGCTGACATTCAGATTCTGAACGTGGTTGTGTGCACCTGTGATCAGGTCAATAAGGTCTGCCTCGAACGTAGGACGGGCACGGACGTCACGTTAGGAGCGCCTGCCATCCTGCTGCTCCTCCTGGGCCTCCTGCTGCTGCTGCGTGAGTAGGCCCTCTGTTATCTTCATACTCATTGGCTTCCTCACACTGCCTACCTGATAAGAATCTAGGAAGGAGAGACTGCGTCATCATGCTCATAAAACTACACTTGTTTCAGCATGCTTTGCGTGATTAGTAAGATGGCCAAGACAAGTCATTGATGGGTCATGTCCACAACAGGCCTTTAAGCCAACCCACAGGGCACGCACTGGTTGAATCAACATTGTTTGACGTGGAACCAACGTGGAATAGACGTTGAATTGACGTCTGTGCCCAGAGGGAAGGCATCCAGGCCTCTCACCTAACAACATGCTTTTGTCTTGTGTCCATGAGTTGAAATGTGGAATGTGGGTTCACAGTGGTTCCTCTCCTGCTGCTGTTCTGTCTATGTGGAGGAGCGGCGGCCATTGGAGACTTTAAGCCCATCCCGTTTGACACTAAAGAACACCTGATTGCATATCACACTGAAGGACAAGGAGAAGACAAGGTATTTTATACATAATGGCACTGCCAATGGATGACATGAAAATATTCTAGAGTTAGTGAATAAGAATGATCTATGGAAATACATGTTATGTTCCATTATGGCTCAAGTTGAAATTTGAATTGCTCTGAAATTGCCTCCTCTGATTGACCCACGCATTCCCCCTCACAGGAAGTTCCTCTCCTGAACGTTCCCGTGGAGATGGAGCATGGCCCCATCAAAACTGGGAATGTAGTGAAGTACGGGGGAAATACGGGATTCATAGGAAGAATGGGGGCGATAGAAGGAGCTGCAGGAGGCGTGTCAGGGGACGGCTTCACCTCATCCTCAATGTTCACAGGAGCGCACCAACATTACCATGGCTTCCACCAGCCCAGTGGCAGATTAGAGGTGGACTACGGCATGGGCGGAGGAATCATGACAGAACATCATGAACACTCAATGTTCTCCAGATTACCTGCTGGTGCTTACGATGGGATGGCACTCTCTGAGGAAGTCCTAGAGGAGTACTACTCTGCAGTGAGTATCTTACATCATCCAACTTCTTGGACTACTCCTTTGACATAGGAGTTGAGGAGCAGTGTTATTGTAGCCATTTTGATTCAATGTGTCATTGTCTTAATATAACTGTCCCTATCAAATTACCTTTGTAGAAGGCCAATCACACTGCGCAGATCGACCAACAGAGAGATGCCCTGCTGATTTACGACTATGAAGGTCAGGGGTCACCGGTAGGGTCTGTGGGCTGCTGCAGCCTACTGGGGGCTGATGATGACTTGGACTTCCTCACCGACCTGGGGCCCAAGTTCAAGACCCTGGCCCAGATCTGCCAGGGGTCGATAGCTATGGAGGCGGAGACTGTCAATGTGTCTGTGTCACCCACTCATCCTAGACCTACCACATCCACTCACACAGAGGTCAGCAGAAATACTGCTCTCAATGTCAATACCCTGAACACCTCAGTCACCACCTCCACCCCCCTACAGGAGAGCCTGATTACTCGGGACCAGGGATCGGTCACCATCCCCAGGTCTCATATCCAGGAGAACGTGGTGATCCCCAGGCAGACCGTCCTCATCCAGCAGCCCACCATGTACTATGCCGCTGCCCCCACCATGTACATGGTGGAGCCTCAGCCCCAGTTGTTGCTGGTGGAGCAGAGAGGAGGAGGTGGTTATATCCATTCCCAGCAGGCGCCAGGCCATGTGGGGGTAGGGACCGGTCAGGGGATGGTGCAGGCAGGAGGGCTCCATGGTTCTCAGGGTATGCTGCTAGTAGAGAAGCAGATGGGAGTGGGTGGTGGTGGGGGAGGCCATGGTCATGTCATTATGGGCGGAGGCCAGTTCTTACAGGGAGCCGGCCAAACTATTACTGGGGGAGGTCATGTTATTACAGAGACGAGCCAAACCATTACGCAGGGAGGCCAGATTCTACAGGGGGCAGGGCAGACCATGATTGGAGGAGGCCATCTCTCGCCAGGAGGAAGCTTCTCACAGGGTTCTAGGAAAGTGCTGGTTGTTGAGAGCGGGTCCGGGCCAGCCTCGGCAGTAGGAGGCAGTGCAGGCTTATGGGCACCCCAGGTCACCCTGCAGAGAGGCCAGGGGTCGTCCTCCACCTTTTCCTCAGGTGGTCATAGTGTAGAGGTGAGAGGTCAGAGGGGTGCTTCCACCTTGACCTCCAGCTCCCTGTGTGGCTCGATAGGGTCAAATCAGGCCCCTGCTGCTGCTGTCACAGTCACCACCACACCCATGCCCACGGCTGCACCACGTAGCAGCAGCCACACCACTGTGGTGCAAGAGAAGAAATCTACTGTCACTGAGAAATACATTGAGACCAGTACTAAAGCGTAGAAAAACAGCCTCACATTTGCTTGAAAACTTACAGTACAGCCAAGTCACTGTGGGTTTAAAAGAGATGTTTTCTTTTTAGTCAATGAAACAACAGTCAAGGGAGAGACTGAGGGATTGGTGCTCTCTGCTGGTCTGAAATTAAATGATTCATGAATACGTCTACCGATTGTCAACACTACTGTTTTATACTGCTTTTAGTTTTTACTGGAGCGATGGGCTTTATTACGATCACCAGCGGGTATGTAATCCTTGATATGATGAATTGATACATCTGTGGCTGTGGTGGATGATGTATTAATTGTTCAGGTAACAAAATCTTTCTGTATCTTTGATTTAGCTTTTCTTTCTGGGATGGTCAATTCTTGATCTAATTCATAGTTGAGTAGGCCAATGTTATAGCTGCACAAACGGTACATACAAAGTTATTGTGACAGAAGTGTGGGACCCCTCAAACAGCTCCTATTTTTCTATTGTAAATAGTTTACATTTTAAGCCAAATAGTGCCTTGTTTTTGCTGTTTGGCCTCATATGCATTAACTTATCCCATGACAAAAAGTGTGTTCAAGTTATTGATGCCAAGTTAATATCATTTACAGAATACAGAATATGGATTTTAAATTGTTGCGTATATGTGTTACATCTGTTCATGCAATATAAAAATAGAGATTGTGTAGGATATTTACCATGAGGTTGGCTTATTATGCACTGATATGCATTAAAGTATGACACGGATGTTGCTTTTAATGCTACTGATGTTTTTGCCAATTATTTCACATCTAATACTTTGTGGCAATATAAGGAATTTTCCTGCTGTATGTCTTTCATTCTGTATCAAAAAGTTTGATAAAATGTTTTGAGAGTAACAATAAAACTTGAGTGATAACATACACACTCTGTTAGTCTTGTGTTATGGTTTAATATTGACCCACATGTTATAGTCGTGTGACTGGAAAAAGATCCTTTCTATCCTGGTACTGTAAGTGGTTCTTCTGGGGATAGAGAGTGGAAAATCCTGTTTTATAGTATCACTCCTGTATCACACCTCGACATGTTTAAATACTGTATGGAATCTCAGATGTTGTCACTGCTCATACACAAAAAAACAAAAGTGGACTCTACAAGAGAGGACTACAAGTCTTTACCAGTTTTCAGTGAAATATTGACTCACCTCCCGCCCACTCCAAGAATGCAATGGTAGTATCTTTTGATCTTTTAGAGTTGTTTCTGAGCCTTCACACAGAAGTCTGACAGGAACAATATTATCACAGATGAATTACCTGAAGAATGTTAGGTCTATAGTACTATTTGATTCGAATAGGATGTTTGAAACCAGTTCTGACTTGCTACTGTGCATGGAACTGAAGTGCATGATATGGTGCTGGACTCACAATACAGAACAATATAATGAGAAGTGGGGAAAGAGCAATCTGAACTGTTGCTGTAAGCATTGGGCAACAAAGGAGCAATGCAAGTAACGTTGCCAGGTTACTTTAGGGAAGGGACAGAATGGGACCATGGGGGAAGCTCATTGTTTTTCGATTTCAGTCAGGTGGAGGGTTTAGTGTTTAAGTCTATTCCAGGGCAGGGTCATGTAATTTGCTATTGATGACATTTCTATTTTTCTCAGTGTTTTAGATTGAGTTGGTTATTATGTTATATATGTCAGTGAAGTAAAACCAGGAATAGAGGGGGCATGAGAGGGTATGGGTATCATGCCATAGCAAAAAGCATAAGCCTGACATATCCTTAATTAGCTTAAGATTTTGAAGAAAATAAAATAGATCTGATTATATAATGTGATCTATAAAAGCACTTTGGTCGATGATGCTCTATGCTAGCAACAAACTGTTGAATACCTGGGAAAGACATGACTCTGAATGCATATGTGGATATCTTCGTTAAGATTCTATGACAATCATTGGCTGAGCTACAACCTTCTATAGCCGAGGAGACAAAAAAATGTGCTTTGCTTGTAAAGTAATCTTATTCTGTCGCTAAAAATTGATTGAGCTATTCCCTTTCTGTAAAATATATGATGTTTTAACACAGACAGTTTTTAAGGAAACACTTGTGACCATCTCCCGTTGGGTTATGCCACAGAATAAGAGTAGCTAGCTGTTAAAGCTTTAAAAAGTTCTGCCTCGGTAGGCCTACTCTGTCTGGGGTGGAAAGGAAGGCCTAACTTTTGGGAAGTACCATGTATAATGATTTGCAAACAGTTTATTTGCAAACAAGACTCACTGATTTGGCATTGGAGAAAGATGATAAGATGAATGCATAGGCCTATCTCTCTGTCGATTCTTAGCCTGTAATTTTGGTACTTTGTGTGGTATTAAAAAATATTCTGCTAAGGTCTCTAGCCTTGTCAAAGGAAGTAGAAATGCATTTTTTTTTTTACAGACCCGCAAATACAATGATAGATTCATGCAATGCTTTTATTATAAAGCAGATCTTTCCACCACTACTCTTGTCCATGGTGGTCTGAGAACCCACAACCTTCTGGCCCGCAGCCCTGTGAGCTATCAAAATTCCTGCAAATGCTTACAGGGCGAAGAACAATTTCTAAAACTGCGTAGGCCTATCTAAGTTTCTGGTTTGTCCTAGAAGTTAGGGTAAATGGTAGGCATGTTCTCTGCTATTCACTGCATGTCTTAATTATTATTTCAGTTATAGGGGAAGGTTTAGTTATAATTTATATTTTGCTGAAGGGAGGGCCATCCATTTTCATTTCAGAGGTCTGACTTTCTCCAGGTAACTCTTATTATTAATGACGTACACTTCCTTAACAAAAAGAACAATGGCAATGGTTTTTCACAGAATAGCTTCAGATGAAGGAGACGATGCACAGGTGCAGAATACAATACAGGTGAAACACAAGCCTGTCGCTGAACCTACGATGACATCTTCAAATCTGTGTACACGACCATGAACTTGGATTTGATTTTGAGTGGTTTTTATCACTGTGTCTCAAAAGACACTGAGAACGTAACGAAATATCTCCATGGAAATGTTGTGAAAAATATACAAGAACAATTTGGTTTATCTCAGGGAATATGTTATTACTTGTTTGGCTACAAAGCTTGAGTCCAGAGCACATACTCAGTTGCGGTAACATTCCACTAGGTGTCATCATTGACATATCAAACATTAGCCATGATTCTAACCTTAACTTCATGTCCACACCCTGGCTCAATTGTAATTCTAACCATAACCCTGGCCTAACCTGTGGTTTTGGATGATCCTATTGGTTTTTAATTCATATGTTTCTGCTAGGTCCTCCTTGGTAACCACACATTCATTCAATGTATGATGTATTTGACAAGAGCATCTTTCGCCCAGTTGTCTGAATGCGAAAACATGACCTCATTTGAACACTTTGGCAACTTGAACACTGACAGCATTCTTCTTGGTCAGACTTTTTAGACGTTTTCAAAAATGTAACCGTTATTTACTGTACCTCTAACTTAAGTGGAAACTCTTGCCAGTGAGCCTTTCTAGCCTTGCCATTCATGTTTTACCAAGGACCTTGTAAATGATATCAAGCATATTGAACAGGTTGAATAAAGGTGTGTGATATTGTGCTGAACCAATGTGAAGATCTGATTAGGCTTATATGTTCAAAGTTTGGTACTTTAAATTTCTTAATTATTAGCCAAAATATTGAGGCATTGAAAGAGAGCGCCATAATGAGGTCGTCATTGTTTGTGTGAGTCTGTAAGTTGTTGGTCGTATAAGTTTGTATATGGAGAGCGCCCTACTTCTCCACACATTAAACTCTATACTCTAACAGCTGCCAAGTCTGGCCAGCCCTTAATCTGAATTACTAGCTCCCAGATCAAAACATGATAAAGAGGAATAAACAGATGTTCCTTTTTTCTCTGAGTCTTTGAGGAAGTGTTTCCTGTCCCAGACAGACACACAGTCATGATGACTCAGGACACTCACAAGACTATAAAAGTAGTAAGCTTCTTAGGGTATGGTAATAGCATTCAAGTCTTACCTTGCATTTTAAAACCAGAAAACATCTCTTTCATTCAGTATCATCATTACAGCATGGAAAACTGCGTGTTTGTATTTTGGTTACACCTACTGGTTACACCTACTCCCTAAGTCTGGAGTGTTCATTGTATCTAACCTGCTGAATACGATTAGCACTCCCATGAAAAAAAGCCTACAGATACTGATATTCATAGGACAGCACCGTTTTATTTTGCGACAAAGAATGTATTCTGAGGTAAATGTTACAAAACAACGGTTTTTGACAATACTGTATTGTTGTTTAATTGACATTGATACAGCATGAATTGGAAAACCAATGACGTCATTTAAAATACTCACATAATTGTTATGTTTCTAATATCACTTATGGTCTTCAAGACATAATCGAAACACAATGAAAAGCAGTAGTGGTAGTTTTTAGGCTAAACAGCTATAATATATCTTGACGCGACGATAACTCGTCTGGGCCTCTATCCTTCCTTAACTATTGATCATTTAAAATGACTGGTGGATATAACATACAGACTGCTGTGCTGCTTCTGCCCGGCATCCCTCAGTGGCGGACATCATGGTGCTGCTGGACATCCTGCTCCTCATCCTCCAGCTCGTCTTCTTCGTACTCGCCAATCTCGTCAGCGGTGGCGTCCTGGTACTGCTGGTACTCAGACACCAGGTCGTTCATGTTGCTCTCAGCTTCTGTAAACTCCATCTCATCCATACCCTCTCCGGTGTACCAGTGAAGGAAGGCCTTACGGCGGAACATGGCGGTGAACTGCTCAGAGATCCTCCTGAACAGCTCCTGGATGGCCGTGCTGTTGCCGATGAAGGTGGCGGACATCTTGAGGCCACGGGGCGGGATGTCGCAGACGGCCGTCTTCACGTTGTTGGGGATCCATTCTACGAAGTAGCTGCTGTTCTTGTTCTGCACACTCAGCATCTGCTCGTCCACCTCCTTCATGGACATGCGCCCGCGGAAGATGGCGGCCACAGTGAGATAGCGGCCGTGGCGAGGGTCGCAGGCGGCCATCATGTTCTTGGCGTCAAACATCTGCTGTGTGAGCTCGGGCACGGAGAGGGCACGGTACTGCTGGCTCCCCCTGCTGGTTAGAGGGGCAAATCCGGGCATGAAGAAATGCAGGCGGGGGAAGGGCACCATGTTGACGGCCAACTTCCGGAGGTCAGCGTTAAGCTGACCGGGGAAGCGCAGGCAGGTGGTAACCCCGCTCATGGTGGCCGACACCAGGTGGTTGAGGTCTCCGTAGGTGGGCGTGGTGAGTTTGAGGGTACGGAAGCAGATGTCGTAGAGAGCCTCGTTGTCAATGCTGAAGGTCTCATCTGTGTTCTCCACCAGCTGGTGGACTGACAGGGTGGCATTGTAGGGCTCCACCACCGTGTCGGACACCTTGGGTGAGGGCATGACGCTGAAGGTGTTCATGATGCGGTCGGGGTACTCCTCGCGGATCTTGCTGATGAGCAGGGTGCCCATGCCAGAGCCGGTGCCCCCTCCCAGGGAGTGGGTAAGCTGGAAGCCTTGGAGGCAGTCACAGTTCTCAGACTCCTTCCTGACTACGTCCAGAACAGAGTCGACCAGCTCGGCTCCCTCTGTGTAGTGGCCTTTAGCCCAGTTGTTACCAGCTCCGCTCTGACCTGAAAGAACCATGGTGAACCTGTGTTAGAGACATTGCACCTTTGTGTGCTAATACACATCTACAGTTGAAGTCAGAAGTTTACATACACCTTAGCCAAATACATTTAAACTCAGTTTTCCACAATTCCTGACATTTAATCCTAGTAAAAATTCCCCGTCTTAGGTCAGTTAGGATCACCGCTGTATTTAAGAATGTGAAATGTCAGAATAATAGTAGAGAGAATGATTTATTTCAGCTTTTATTTCTTTCATCACATTCCCAGTGGGTCAAAAGTTTACATACAGTCAATTAGTATTCTGTAGCATTGCCCTTAAATTGCATAACTTGGGTCAAACGTTTCAGGTAGCCTTCCACAAGCTTCCCACAATAAGTTGGGTAATTTTAGCCCATTCCTCCTGACAGAGCTGGTGTAACTGAGTCAGATTTGTAGGCCTCCTTGCTCGCACACACTTTTTCAGTTCTGCCCACAAATTTTCTATAGGATTGAAGTCAGGGCTTTGTGATGGCCACTCCAGTACCTTGACTTTGTTGTCCTTAAGCCATTTTGCCACAACTTTGGAAGTATGCTTGGGGTATATTGTCCATTTGGAAGACCCATTTGCGACCAAGCTTTAACTTCCTGACTGATTTCTTGAGATGTTGCTTCAATATATCCACATAGTTTTCCTTTCTCATGAAGCCCTCTATTTTGTGAAGTGCACCAGTCCCTCCTGCAGCAAAGCACCCCTACAACATGATGCTGCCACCCCCGTGCTTCACAGTTGGGATGGTGTTCTTCGGCTTGCAAGCCTCCCCCCTTTTCCTCCAAACATAACAATGGTCATTATGGCCAAACAGTTCTATTTTTGTTTCATCAGACCAGAGGACATTTCTCCAAACAGTACAATCTTTGTCCCCATGTGCAGTTGCAAACCGTAGTCCGGCTTTTTTATGGCGGTTTTGTAGCAGTGGCTTCTTCCTTGCTGAGCGGCCTTTCAGGTTATGTCAATATAGTACTTGTTTTACTGTGGATATAGATACTTTTGTACCCGTTTCCTCCAGCATCTTCACAAGGTCCTTTGCTGTTGTTCTGGGATTGATTTGCACTTTTCGCACCAAAGTCCGTTCATCTCTAGGAGACAGAACGCGTCTCCTTCCTGAGTGGTATGACGGCTGCGTGGTCCCATGGTGTTAATACTTGCGTACTATTGTTTGTACAAATGAACGTGGTACCTTAAGGCATTTGGAAATTGCTCCCAAGGATGAACCAGACTTGTAGAGGTCTACATTTTGTTTTCTGAGGTCTTGGCTGATTTATTTTGATTTTCCCATGATGTAAAACAGATAGGCACTGAGTTTGGAGGTAGGCCTTGAAATACATCCACAGGTACACCTCCAATTGACTCAAATGATGTAAATTAGACTATCAGAAGCTTCTAAAGCTATGACATAATTTTCTGGAATTTTCCAAGCTGTTTAAAGGCACAGTCAGCTTGGTGTATGTAAACTTATGACCCACTGGAATTGTGATACAGTGAATTATACGTGAAATAATCTGTCTGTAAACAATTTTTGAAAAAATTACTTGTGTCATGCACAAAGTAGATGTCCTAACCGACTTGCCAAAACTATAGTTTGTTAACAAGAAATTTGTGGAGTGTTTGAAAAACAAGTTTTAATAACTCCAACCTAAGTGTATGTAAACTTCTGACTTCAACTGTAGCAATACATATCAATTAGAATGAAGAGTCAGTTAACCAGTTAACAAGCAAATGCATCGGGCATATTATTTGTCAGTTTCCACTGAGAGAGACAATTCCATTTTGTTAAGAGTGGATAATTACAGTGGATAGAAACAGCTTAATTGAGCATGATCAAGAGTACCATTACCATGATCTAAAATATTATAGTGTAGAAGTCTGCATATACAATAGGATGTGAATGTAGACATACTATACTTTATGCAGTAGAATTGGCAAGGTGTCGTGGGTGGATTTTATTTAACGCTATATCCCCATCTTGATGAGCACTGCAACAGTAGCAGTCTATGCCCTGTTTTCTGCTGCACAATGCTAGCTGTCTGTGCCTGACACAACCGCTCGCCGACCATGCATCCCCTTCCTGGCACATTGCTGAGCTGTTGCAGAAAAGTTGCACATTGAACACACTGTCTATCTATGTCAAAGTTAAACTAAGCTTGGCTTCAGAGGACATGACAGTGAATGCTGACACAGACATGCTGTGGGTTGAGGATGGAAGTGCTGACAGGACATGATGCTGACCCATTGGGCAAGACAGCACAGACAGATCTGGGACCAGGCTGGGCAAGATAGCATAAAACAATCTGGAACCCGGTTAGATAACCACTACTCACCAAAGACAAAGTTGTCTGGTCTGAAGAGCTGGCCGAAGGGCCCTGAGCGGACAGAGTCCATGGTGCCTGGCTCCAGATCCACCAGGATGGCCCGGGGGACAAACTTGTTACCTGTGGGGGAGGAGAGGCAGGGACATCAGGTTAAGGGAGGGAAGGAGGATGGGCTCTCTCTCTCGCTTTCTCTCACTCACTCACTCAGCCTCCCTTGCAGACTGCAGCACAGAAAAACTGCTAGCTCCAGTTCAAGGAGGCTGAGCTAAGCTGAATTCATTCAGACCAAGATGGCATCTCCCAGTAGACATGACACATTTTCTCTCTTATCGTCATATCATCTTATCATGCTGCTATGCGGATTTCTCTATGAGTAGATATTAAATCAGAGCCACGTTAACAAGAGAGGTCAATAGTGCTTAGCATTGCACACACAGGAAATAGGATCGGTGCTAACCACAGGACATGTAGGCCTACTATAGGCCCCAGAATCTGCAGTCTGGCTGGTTTGCCATAGGAGACTGACTGTTCCGTATGAGAGAGAGACAGAAAAAAAGGATGGGATTCTGCATGTCCATGACCTTCAAATGCCTGGGCAATAAAAATAATCTGACCAACGCACAGACAGCAGGCAAGCGTTAGGGTTGGGTTGGTTTTACAGAGATTGCACTCACTGCAGATATATACATGCCACCCCCCCCCCCCCCCCCCCCCCGTGACGGGCTCTTAAGAGATGGAGAGAGAGAAAGAGAGGGAGAGAGAGATGATGCTGCAGAGAGAAAGAGAGAGACCGGGAGGGAGGGAGAGAGATTGACAGGTCCCTGCTGCTGTCCTCATTTCCCCTGCCCTGCCACAGGGCCCACTGCACCCAGACAGATATTATGGTCACAATGTCACATTCTCAATTTAAATTTGGCCTACAGTGCATGAGTTTTGCAAGTCAATAAAGTTCTGCAGTTTTTATCACCAGGGAATATAGTTTTCATTCTGAGTTTATTTGGGGGAAGGCCAAAGCACACTGAGTGTACAAAACATTAGGAACACCTTC